>NC_060270.1:27805854-28105854 GCF_021613505.1 Equus quagga | reverse complement strand
CAATATATTGATATTGGGTATCAATATATTCTTAAAATACACACACATAATGCTTTCAAAAAGAATTGTGTACCAGTAAAGGGTAACAGTATCCATTTCAATAGTCTGAAAATCTGAAACCCATGATTCATTAACGATCTTAGGTAAGTACAGACCATCCCTTTGCTTTTACTTTTTCTACCAGGGAACTAAGCAAGATAACTTGAAGACAAGTGATTTTTTAAAAATAATAATAAAGTATACCTAAGAAAGATTTTAAACTCCTTTAAAAAGCCATAAATTTACATGTATACACTCTATAAGGACATTCTGTAGGTTAGTGTATTATGAAGAAATTTATAAAGAATCTGCAAGACATCACCTCCAAGACAACAAATTCTAACCTACTAAAACAGCTGTGCATGATATTCATGAGATCTGCTACTACTTACAGCTTACAACATCTATAATTTATCTGAATACTGTATTATCATCAACTTTATCTGTAATTTTATATATTCTCAGCTAGGAATTAAAAGAGAAAAGCTGAATTACTAATGTGGGAAAGTAAAACTTTCCTACCTGGAAAGTTCAGATATTTCTTATTTCTAGTTTCATTTTACTTCACATAAAAAATGTGATGAATGTGACTCAAAAGGCTCATAGGTAGCAAAAAGCAACCACTTTCATTACTCATTCTCATCTATTACATTATCCTCTCTTCAAAGAAAATACCATACTGAGACAACGAAAAATTTAGTTTCAACTACAATAACTGACAGTATTTCAACCACTTTTGGGATTGCTTTTATTGTGAAAGGTCATTACATTATTTATTTACATTAAAAACTTTTTTGTAATCTGTAACAATTCCAGCTATGTATGCTAAACACACATTTCAGAGGATAAATGATCCACAGAAAGGCATAAAATCTGATTCCCTTAACAGAGTAATTCAGGAAGAAATGCATGATTTCTTAAAGATTTCATAAAGCAAAACCACAACAAAAACTCCAATATTTTCGGTAATTCATGGTTCATAATTTCTCTCAAAAGAACTCAATTCCCAGATGTGATCATTAACTGGTTGCTTTTCTTTCCTTTCCACTGCAATTGACTTACTCTTTAACAAAGTTCTGAAGCTGTGCCTTAATTGATCTCTGAGTTTGGTCAAATAGGATCTAAAAGATAAAAGGTAACATTAAACAATTAGAAAAGGAAATAAAATAATTTCATGGAGTTCTATAAATATCACATCCCTCCATCAATACTCTAATTTCTAATAACATCGATATTTCTTACTGAAGGCTATATAAGAAATAAACATTTTTAAAAGAAACAAACTAATTTTCAAGCCAATTTCATCTGTCTAAAACATAAAATTACTTTCATCTACAGAGGAAATAAAATCTGATTTAATATTTAAATAGAATGCTCCAACAGTAGTGTAATTTATATCCTTGATTTTAACTCAGGCTTTAGAAGAAACCTAAAAAGAGTAATAATACAAATTCCACTCTATCCACCACAGAAATTTCTTACTCTCATATATCAAAACATACCAAGTGAAAACAACTCCAAAATTGCCTTATATCTTAGTTAAAGGTTACTCATTTGGGAGACCTGGGGATTTAAATGTTTTACATTCTGAGTTCAAGTAAACATTATATAGTTCTTTAGGTTAAATGATTGCTGAGATTAGAGACAAGAATAAAATTTTATTCCTCAGGACAATAATTTGCCCCACTTAAATGAGGCCACATATTTAACTCAGATAGCTCTGTGTATGGTAAATTTCACAGGCTTGTCACGGGAATTTCAAGTACTTTCATAATTTACAGATAAACTTCATTCAGAGTTTGAAACAGATGCCAGATGAACAGGCAGAAAAATCAATATTCAAAATAAAAAGAAAATCCTATGTCCTTCTACTAATTAAAAACAGTACCAATTTCATTCTCTCTGAAGAGAGAATTTTTTAATTTTTGCTATTAACAAAAGTCTTACATTCTCGCCTAAATACCAAACATACACACACAAAATCTGAATTGAGTACAGAGTTTCAAAATCTGCCAATTTACTTTCAGATAGAAAAAAATTTTTTCTCTATTAAGTTAAACCCAAGTATTAAATCCAAAGTGAGCAGAAAGAAATAATAAAGATCAGAGTAGAAATGAACTAAACAGAACACAGAAAATCAAGAGCCAAAATCAAAGAAATCAAAAGGTGGTTCTTTTAGAAGATCTATAAAATTGATAAACCTCCAGCCAAAGTGATCAGGAAAAAAGAAGAATCAAATTTCAAACATCAAGAAGAGAGGTGACTTCATTAGATTCTACGATATTAAAAAGGATAATCAGAGAAGTTGGCGAACAATTTTACGCCTATAAAAATAAACAGATAACATGGGTAAATTCTTTGAAGACAAAAACTACCAAAGTTCACTCAAGAAGAAATTAATAACCTAAACAGAATTAAAGAACGTGAATCTATAGTTAAAAATTTGCCATATTGTATCAAGTTAAAAATACACTTACATAAAACCTAGCAATCCCACTCCTAGGTATTTGCCCAAGAGAATGAAAATTTAAGTTCACACCAAAAACTGTAAGCCAATGTTTAGAGCAGTTTCACTCCTAATTGCCAAAAACTGGAAACAACTCAAATGTCCTTGGAGAAACAAACTACGGTACATTCATACAATAGAATACTACTCAGCAATAAGAAAAAAAAAAAAACAACTATTAGTACATGCAACAACATAGATGAATCTCAATGCATATTGCTAAGCAAAATAAGTCATATTCAAAAGGCTACAAGCTGTCTGATTCCATTTATATGGCATTTAGGAAAAGGCAAGACTATAGGGATGCAAAACAAACCAGTGATTTCCAGTGGTAGGGGGTGGGAGTGAAGGTTGACTAACAACGGGGTAACATGAGGGTATTTTTAGGGTTAATGGAACTGTTGTGCATCTTGATTGTGGTATGGAGACCCAAATGTAGCATGCATTTGTCAAAACTCATAAAGCTGTACACCATAAGGAATCAGTTTTGCTATATTTAAATTTTAAAATGACTTTAAAATATGAAGAACAATACAGATATAAACCAACAGATTTTTTAAAGAATTAAGAAGAAACAAACAACATGACTAATGAGGTTGATTCAAAGGACAGATAAAGAAACAAAAAACCAACACAAAGAAAATACTCATTCTTCTGAGGAACACTACTAACATTTATGCAAACTGACCACGTAATAAACATAAAGCAAGAATATGGCATCATACAGAACATGTTCTCTGACCACAATGAAATTAAGTTACACTATAAAGTACTAAAAGGAGAGAACTACTGATACATGTAACAATATAGATCAATCTCAAAAATGGTATGCCAAATGAAAGAAGTCACACACACACACGCATACACACACACACACACAAATACCGCAGGTTTCCATTTCTATGAAGTTATAGAACAAGTCAAACTAGTTATGGACAAAAATCAGAACAGTACTTGCCTTAGGGCGTGTGGGTTGAGTCTGTCTGAGAAGAGTATGGGAGAACTTTCTGGGTAACAGTAATGATTTTATCTTAAAAGAGATTTGGGTTACATAAGTGCATGCATGTGTCAAAATTCATGGAATGGTACACATTAAGACATGCATTTAACCGTATTCAAATTTAACCTCAAAAAAATTTTAAAAACTGTAAAAATATTAAACTCATAATTATGTGTGGAAACCTGTTTAGGAGTGAAATATACTGTTGTCTACAACTTACTTTGAAATGCATCAAAAACAAGTAGATTGATGTATGGATAGGAGGGAAGATAAATGGATAGATACGCGATAAAGCAAATATAGCTAGTGGGTGAGTACCTGAATGTTTATTGTAAAATTATTTCAACTTCCGGTAATAAAGTATCAGAAAAAGCCACTCCCCCCAAAAATAAGTAAGTAAAGAGAAAAACCCCTCCTAAAAGAAAACTCCACAAAGATGTCTTCATGGTGAATTCTACCAAACATTTAAGGAAGAAAAAATACTATTTCTATTCAAACTCTTACCCAAAAACTCTCTTCTATCAGAAAATTTGTTCTATGAGAAAATTCTTATGAGGGACAGAGCCAGACAAAGACATTGTAAAAGAAGAAGGCCACACCCAATATTCCTAACGAACACAGATGCAAAAATTCTTAACTATATATAGCAATCACATATAACAACAGTATATACAAGGGACAATATATCATGACCAAGTAGGATTTATCCCAGGAATGCAAGACTGATTTAACTTTCAAATATCAATCAATATAATACACCATGTTAACTGACTACAACAAAACTATATAACAATCTCGATAGATGCAAAAGAGCATTTGACAAAATCCAACACCCATTCCTGATAAAAATTCTCAGGAATCTAGAAACAGAAGGGAACTTCCTCAACCCAATAAAATGCACATATAAAAAACCTACAGCTAACATCATATTTAGTGGTGAAAGGCAATTTTCCCCCTATGATCAGAAACAAGGAAAGGATGTCTGCTCTCATCACTTCTATTCAACATTGAACTCGAAATCCTAGCAATGCAATCAAGAAAGAAAAATGAATAAAAAGCATACATATTAGAAAGGAAGAATATAAAACTGCCTTTATCTACAGACAATATGATTGACTATATAGATAACACTGTGGAATCTGCAGGAAAATCTACTAGAACCAAAAAGTTAATTCAGCAAGGTTGCAGAGACAAAGTCAGTATACAAAAATCAGTGGTATTTCTTTCTCTCTCTTTTTTTTAGTGGTATTTCTATACACCAGCAATGACTAACTAGAAATTGAACTTTTAAAAAAATATCATGTACAATAGCATCAAATAGGAAATGCTTAGGGATAAATCTGACAAATGATATGCAAGATTTGTACATTGAAAATTACAAATTATTGCCAAGAGAGATTAAAGAAAACTTAGATAAATGAAGAGATATACTGCATTCATGGATCAGAAGACTCAATATTAGTAAGATGTCAATTCTCAACAAATTGATCTATAGATTTGATGCAATCCCACTCTAAATACCAGTGAAAACCTGATTCTAAAATTTATATGGAAACATAAAGGACCTAGCACAGTCAAACTAATTTTGAAAACAAAGAACAAAGCTGGAATACCTACACCACCTGATTTCGAGACATAATAAAAGCTACACTAATCAAAGCAGTTGAGGTACTGGAAGAAAGATGGCCAAAAAGATCAATGAAGCAGAATAGAGTCCAGAAATGACCCACACATAAGGTCAATTTTTTTTAACAAAAGGTGCCAATAGGGAAAAAATCTGGGGAGCAAATGGGGCTGAAACAAACAACTGAAGAGCCGTATGCAAAAGAAAAGAACCTCAACCCCGTACCCTTACCAGGCAGGCAACATATACAAAAATTAACTCAGAATGGATCAGAATAAAATCTTAGTGAACTCAAGTTAGGCAAAGATTTCTTAATAGAACACAAAAAGAAAATTATAAATTAAAAAATCAATACATTGATTTCATCAAGATTAAATACTATTGCTCTTCAAAAGACACTGCTACAAAAATGACAAAGACAAGCCAAAGTCTGGAAGAAAATATCTGTAAAACATTTATCTGACAAAGACATATCTGGGATATAGAGAGGACTCCTAAAACTAAATGAAAGAAAATAAACAACCCAATTTTTTTTTTTAAACAGGCAAAAGACCTGACATTTCACCAAAGAAGATACATGCATGACAAACATGAAAAGATGCCCTGCATCATTAGTTACTAAGAAAATGCAAATTTAAACCATACTAAATTTAGAAAGAATGACCATACCAAGTGATCATGCAGAGCAACTAGGACTCTCACACACTGCTGGTGTACAATGATACAATCAACTTTGGAAAATAATGTCCAAATTTTTGGAGGTTTTCTTTAATTTCTTTGAAGAAACTAGAATTTTTTAGAAATTTATTATACAAAATAATGTTAACATCATTATTGTAAACATTAATAAATAAGTAAAAAAGAAAAGAAACTCTTCTTTCCTTAGTTTCTCTTAGCAATGTTTTGCAGTCTTCACTATACAAGTAGTTTTGTAAAAAGTTACACATAACCCTATCTTACAAACTAGCCATTCTACTCGTAGCTATTTAGACAAAAGAAATAAAAGCATACGTCTATACAGACTTTTACATACATTTTTATAAGCAGCTTTATTTGTAACAGCCAAGCCCAGAAACAACTCAAACGTTCATTGTGGTGGCTTTAAAATACATCTACAAATTCGTTGATACTCTTCCCTTCACAAGTGGAGCCTGATCCTTCTTCCCTTGAGAGTGGGCTGGTTGTGGTAACTTGCTTCTAACAAATAGTAATATGGAGGAAGTGACAATGTGTGTCTTATGAGACTAGGTCACGGAAAGTATTGCAGGTTTCTCCTTCTTCTTAGATCACTTGTTTTGGGAGTAACCAGATTCCATGAAGTAAGGACACTTAAGCAGCCCTAGAAAGAGGCTCCTAGGTGAGAAACTAAGGCCTGGAGCCATGAGCCTTATCTTGGAATTGGATCCTCCAGCGCCAGTGAAGCCTTCAAATGACTGCAGCCCCAGCCAACATCTTAATAGCAACCTCATAAAAGACTCTGAGCCAGAATCACTCAGCCAAGTCTCTAAAAATTCCTGGCCCAGAAACTGTGAGATAATAAATGTTTGTTGTTTTAAGCCACTATGTTTTAGGGTAATCTGTTACACGGCAATCGATAACTAAAACATCCATCAACAGGTGAATGGATAAACAAATCATGATATATCCATACAGAGCAATACTATTAAGCGATAACAAAAAAAAAGAATGAACTATTGATACACACAACAACATGACTGAATCTTGAAACAATTACAAAGAAATTAGACAGGGCTGGCCCTGTGGCCAGGTGGTTGAGTTCGTGTGCTCTGCTTCTGTGGCCCAGGGTTTCTGCCGGTTCGAATCCTGGGCACAGACATGGCACCGCACGCCAAGCCATGCTGAGGCAGTGTCCCACCTGCCACAACTGGAAGGATCCACAACTAAAAATGCACAACTATGTACTGGGGGGCTTTGGGGAGAAAAGGAAAAATAAAATCTTTAAAAAAAAAAAAAAAAGAGGGTTAAAAAAAGCAATTAGACAAAAGAAAAAGGATTCCATTTACATATAAGTCTAGAAAATGCAAACTAACCAATAACGATAGAAAGCAGATCAGTGATTGACTAAGAACAAGGAAGAGGTAAAGAAATTATAAAGTAGCACAGGAAACTTTTGGAGTGTGATTGTTTTATTCATTAAATTACTGAAGTGACAGTTTCATGGAGGTATATATATATGTCTACCTTTATCAAATTGTACTTTAATATGCAGTTTATGTCAATTATTCCTCAGTAATGCTATTTAAAAAATATCAATACATCCCAGAGAGAAAAAAATGTTTTTCTGCATAGTACTGTCATTGTTTTAAAACTATGAAAATATTACTATCCACATCCTCCAAAATACAGCATCACCTAAACTAAATTTTATATTTGAATAGAATGAATGAGAAGTATTTCAGGAAAGTGTGATAATCTAGCTAACACATTTTTGACACCTCCATTAGAGCGGAAAGTATGTCGTTAATGCAAAGGCAACCGAGTAAAAGCTCTATCTCCTACTTGCTAACCTCAAGCGACACAGCTACCTCACAGCTGACCCTTTTTTTTTCTGTGGCGAACTGTTGCACAGAGCTGCCTCAATCAGCCTCATTTCCTAAGTCACTAATCTATACCCCGCTGAGAGAATTCACAGCATTCCTTTTAATGTGCTCAAAGTAAAAAGCAATAAAAGACTTTAAAGAATCAGAGACTAAAATAAAAGTAGCTTTGGCAATGTCCCTGAAGCTAGGTACCAAATGAAGTTTGCAAGACTCTTCCCTAAGATTTTGCCCTTGACCTCATTTCCCCCTTTTCCTTGAGTTCTACTGCCTTCACTAGTTGGGGCTTCTGATCTGGATCTTACTCAAAGAGCTCAGCAACCACCCAAAAACTTTATCTAGGTTTTTAGACCAAAAAAATTGTTTTATTCTCAGAACTGAGTACATCTCAGGTCTTCTCTTTCGTTTCCATACTACAAAACCTGGGATGGTATAATAAAACCACACTGACAGATTCTGGGGGAAAAAAACAAGATACCAACACAAAAGCTACAGTTCAGTTCCATTTCTGGAAATTAATAGTAGTATTCCTAGCAACATACGTATGACAAATAATCAACAATACGTCACTTGACCTATCTGCTAATTATAAAAGGATCTTACTAAAGTGCATGGATAATATATGGCTGTTAAAAAGTAATGGCTTACACTCAGTTATTCCCCATTCATGTCTGGATCCAGTTAAATCAACACTACCTCTGCTGCATTCAGGAAAAGAGGAAAGCTGAGATGCACCACACAGATGGCAGACACTCTAGGAAGTTTGGTAAAATAGGCTACACATTTATAAATAATATTAGTCCTGTTTCCAGTTCTTATCATTTAGGTCCCATTGGCTCGAGGTATAAATTTTGTGGCTTTTTTATAAATCTATTTAAATATTACAAGCTACCACAGCACTCTGTTCTGATGATTCTACATGATATAATCATTCCTGTCCTTTCCAGAATCTATACAAAGGCACAGGGCTGTGGCCGTTGGCACTGTGGATTCATTGAATCTTTTGGTTAATCTCATTAGGCCTGTAATAAATAGGTGTATAATAAATCAAGAGGACTCTTCTTTGCTATCATCAGGAACAGGTCCTAATACGTAAATGAATGTTTATTATTTGTTCCTCTTTTTATACATCCTCAGCTTGTCCTAACCTGTGTCTCTAAACTTCTTTCTCCCTTTCTTCATTCCCGTGAGGCACTGCTTCTTCACTGGCTTGGATGTGAATCAAAATCACCTGCAAAGCTAACAAAAAATACAAAGGTCCAACCTTGCTGAAGAAGGATGGGATCCTTCTGTATGTTCAGTAAGTTTGCTAGACGATTCTGTTACAGGAAGACTGAGAGAAAATGCTCTAACCCAGGGGTTCTCGCATTGGTTGCCCATTAGAATAACCTGGGGAAGTTTTAAATCCCCTGATGCTGAGATAATTAGAAACACTGGTGAAACTTAGGAATTTTTTAAGTTCCCCAGTTGTGAGCCAGCATGATCCACTTCACCCAGATGCTTGTTAGAAATGAACAATCTCCAGAACCAGCCGCCCCCCCCTTACAGAATCAGAATCTGCATTTACCAAGATTTCCAAGTAGCTTGTTTAGAGAAAGCAATGCACTGTTTCTCAAACTGGGCTGCACACTGGAATGACCTCGGGAGCTTGGAAAATGACTGATGCCTGGTTCTTATTCCTGGCGATTCTGATTTTAACCAGTCTGGGTTGCAGCCTTGGTTCATCCACTACCACTCCACTGAGAAGAATGCATCAAGGCAGCTAAACCACTTTCACTAAAGCAGAACGGGGCCTTTCTTCAGTGAGTGTCATGACAGATACAGTCCCTGGAGGGGGGCAAAAATAAAGTAGCCCTTTAGAGCAGAGGTCAGCACATTTTTTTCTGTAAAGAGCTAAATAGCATTTTAGGCTTGTGAGCCATGTGATCTCTGTCACAACTATTCAACTCCGCTGTTGTACTGCGAAAGCAGCCATAGACAATACAGAAACAAATGAGCATAGCTCTGTTCCAATAAAAATTTATATGCAGGGGCCGGCCCAGTGGTGCAGCGGTCAAGTGCATACATTCCACTTCGGCAGCCCAGGGTTCACCAGTTCGGATCCTGGGTGCGGACATGGCACCGCTTAACAAGCCAGGCTGTGGTGGGCGTCCCACATATAAAGTGGAGGAGGATGGGCACAGATGTTGGCTCAGGGTCAGTCTTCTTCAGGAAAAAAAAAAAGAGGAGGATTGGCAGATGTTAGCTCAGGGCTAATCTCTCTCGGAAAAACAAAAACTTACATGCAAAAACAAAAAAGGGCAACAGCTAGATTTGGCCTGCGAGTCATTGTTTGCAAACCCCTGCTGTAGAACAGTGGTTCTCAAACTTTCACGTACATCAGAATCACCTGGAAGGCATATTCAAACACACATTCCTGACTCCCAGCCTCAGAGTTTCTGACTCAGTAGATTTGGGTGGGCTCTGAGATGGTGGAGTTCTAACAAGTCCCTGGGTGACGCTGATGCTGCTGGTCCAGGGACCACATTCTAGAATCACTGATCTAAAGTAATGGTTCTCAAACTTCAATGCATTTTAGAATCACCAAGCGAGATTTTAAAATTCGAATGCTACACTCCAGATGACATATATCAAAATCCCTGGGGATAGGGACCAATTTACTACCGTTAAGGAACTCAAAGCTTGGATCATGGCATACATTACAACTGTGTTGAAAGATATGGTAGACTGTCTATATAGACGGCCACCAATAATTCCTCTCATCTCTCCACAAGCATGCCACTCTCCCACCAAGAGGTAGAGTTTATTTCCCTTTCCCTTGAATCTGGGGTGGCCCTGAGTCTTGCTTTGACCAAAAGAATGAGGCAGAAGTGTTCCTGTGTGACTGGAAGTCAGACAGTCTTACACCTTCTGATTTCACCCTCTGGAAAGCTAACTATCACATTAAGAAGTTGAGCTACCCTGCTAGAGAGAGGCCACACTATAAAAGTCCTAGAGAATGAGAGAAGCCAAAGGGCCAGAGAAGCCTGGCCAATTCCAGCCATTCTGGCTACCCGACCTGAGGCAAGAGTCATGTTGGATCCTCCAGTCACAACAAGGCACTCAGCCAACATCACCTGGAGCAGTGACAAGCAGGTCCCTCCACACCTGCCCAAATAAATGATGATGGTTGTTTTAAATCACTAAATTTGGGGGTGGCTATTAAACAGAGATAACTGATAAGATGTCAACAGTCATACACAAAATACTGATGTTTTAAGTTTTTATAGTGATTTAAAAAGTTATAAACTATTTAGTACAACCATTCAGAAATTAACAACTGCTGAAACTATATTTTAATACTATTTGTATGACTTGCTCTAAGTGTTTAAATGCAATAACTATCACTTTGGCAAATATATAACTTTTCCCCTGACATTACCATTTGAATCATCCAAAACTATTTTAGTCACAATTTGTTTGCCATCGCTTCTTTGTTTTATAACCATTGTCAAATATTTCATCTTTCTTTTGCTCTTATTTTTCATTTTCCTACTAACAAGGTATGTAGGGTTGTTTCCTTAGTATTATCATTTGTTTTGAGATATTCCTATTAGAATGTAAGTGATTTTATTGTTTTGGCTGTTCTTCTTAGTGTTTATTTATTACTGGCTTTTGATGTTAATAAGCCAAAGTCTGACTCTTGATGAAATTTCACTGTTTTATTTTTAATTATTAAAAAACATTTGTTTCTGAAGATGAAATTAAATGCAGATAATTAAATCATTTTAAATGGAATTCTAGGTCTTTGCAGATTCAAAAGATTTTAACAATTTGATTTTTTTTAATCATACATGAGAGTAATATTTATTGAATTGACAAAAATGAATTAATATTTCCTATTTTACCAAATGGTGCAGAAAATTATACTGACACATAATCAATTTCTGAACCTTAATACATATACTATTTTCACTTCATATTTAGATAGATTTGCTTTTTACTAATTGTTGTTTTCCTACCATAATGGCCAACTTTTTCATTAAATAATGCAGGAAAGTCATTACATTCAGAAGACAAACAGAATGGTCCAAAATTCTCCTCTTCGACCTAAATATCCTTTTATATCAAAGAGTTATCAAATAAAGCAATGGCAGAAGCAAATCATACAGGACATCAACACAAAATATCCATTTCATATAGAAAAAGATTTGTACTCTAAACTTCTGCAAACACAAAGTAAGAAACAAAGTTCTTTTATGAGATTAGTTACAATACTATATTAAGAAGATAGTTACAAGGTTACCTAATTAAGAGGTAGAGCCAGAAGGCCCCATACAACTGCAAACTTGCACAATATACCAGCATGCAAGGAAAATGTCAGAACTTTTTAATTTTCAAAGAAGCAAAGAAATAGAAAAGGTGCCATATTTGAATAACAAAATTAACAGATGCATTCGATGGTATGCCACATAAACACAGCAATAATCACTAACCCAGAAGACAACTGTATCAAAAAATTTTCATCACTGAGTGATGATTCTACACATTAATAACTATGCTCAAGTTAACAGCAATCGTTAAAATCTCTGTATAGAAATCTTGGAAGAGCAGTGATTGTTTTGCAGAGTACCAAAACAAACTCCTATGGATGAAATATTCAAAATGCTAGAAGAAAACTTTAAACAAAAGACATTACGGAAACATTGTAATTGTGCATACTGATGGTGCAGCCACAATGACAGCAGGATGTAAATTTACATTAAGAATTCATCTGGAAAACTCTAAAGATTTAGTAATATGTTATTTCACAAAGGATCTCTCATATGTAACAGTCTGCATGTAGATACAAATTCCAAACTAAATGTTATCAAAATGATGCATGAATCTAAAAATATTCAAAACATTTAGTTTCATCCATTTTCAGCTTTTTGTAAAGAAATGACACGAGAATATCACTCTGCTGTCTCATGCAAAAGTGTACTGGCTGTCCCCAAAAAAATTTTGCCTAAATTTATGAGTTAAAAGTAGAATTCAAAAAGTTTAAAAGGAACAAATCTCAACTTGCAGATTTGTTTAATGCTAGTTACTGACTTTAAAAGATGGTGTGAAGTTCAATCTGATGAATTTATTTCAAAGCAATCCTCAATATTTTTGACAACATATACTGACAAACTTTATGGATTCAAAGTGTTGGAAACGAGAGGCTGAGAATGAGTCACTAATGAGTCAGTGCTATAATCTGAATCCACATAGAGAATTATTAAAGTGGGTAGAAGGTGGGGGGAAGTAGGGAGAGCAACTTCTGTGAATACCTGCGGGAAAGCTTTATCATTATTTTACTCAAAATCCATTCAACTTATGCCAGAAAATTTAAGCATCACATATGTCAATGAAACAAAAGGAAGAGCAGTCCCACTTAATGAATGACTGCTCATTTAAAGTACAATTTAAAGAGATGGAATTATTTAAATTCTAATTACATGGGATAAATGAGCTCCCGTCAATCAGGTGGAAAGGGCAATAAACACTCGTCTGCCTTTCACTAACAGGCCTACTTACACAGAAGAAGTTCTCATCAATGACAACCACCAAGAATTTAAGAGACTGTCAATTTTAAAATCTTGATGAGGAATTTCTTGAAACCATTTCATGCATAAGATCTATTTTTTTAAAAAGTTATGTTCACAGAAGCTAGCTCAAGTTTCTCACTAAAATATTTTTAAAATATTTGGAATTGTATGTAATATCTTCCCTATACTGTGTTTTATTTTAACATAATTCTATAAAAAGAAGTTATTTATTACATATTAATTAAATTATTTTAACATAATTCCATAAAAAAGAAATTTAAGCATTTTTCACCAACACCCAAATAGGACATGACACCCTCATGTCCCCCTGCA
This sequence comes from Equus quagga, assembly GCF_021613505.1. Taxonomy (NCBI): domain Eukaryota; kingdom Metazoa; phylum Chordata; class Mammalia; order Perissodactyla; family Equidae; genus Equus; species Equus quagga. The sequence continues at coordinate 28,092,242 of NC_060270.1, read as the reverse complement.
GTTTTCTCCAGTGTCCCACAATAATACGACCATCAGTTTCTCTCTGTGCCATAAGAACAGTGGAAAGTCACTAAACTACTGTATTCTGACTTGCTAAAACCATTTGTTGAGTGAATAAGTAGTTACGGAATAACTGGAAATATGGAAATAATATGGAAAATCAAACAGAAAAAACAAAAAAGGTCACACGTTTTCACAGAATTTATGCAGCAACTCAACTTTAAAGTCAGCAAAGATGACAATCAAATAAATAGTCCAAGTTCCTTATACCAACGGCAAATTAGAATCCAAAAGTCATCAGTGAGGTTACAGAAATCCCTAAATCCCAGGAAAACAAGTCAGCATTCAAATCAAGTCTAGTACGTAGCAGAATGTAGCACACATGACCTGCTCTGAAAAGTCATGAGTCAGCACCTTATAAAGACATGAGTTAAAGAGCAAGCCTAGGAAATCCTCATTCTATAAGGAATAAGAAACAGTACTATCTATTACAGAAGAAATAAATCACAAAAGAATTCAAATATTTTTTAAATGACTGGATAATCTAATCCTAATCTATGCTTAATCTCACTTGGCTAATAATACAAATCATTCTATTATTTCAAACATTTACTTAAGCCCACAAAGTTATTCATAAATGACATCTCTAGAATATCTAGCCTTTTATCCTGACACAAACTGATACACCAAAACCAAAGTCTTAGGAACTCTGCTATAGAATGTAAAGCAGATTCCATTGCTTATCGCCTTTTAGAAAGCACTTTCTTATCCTATAAAGACTCCTCCTTTATCCTGTAACGCTGTGTAATTAAAATTTCATCGTAGAGAATGCTACTACAATAAAGCATTTTATATAACTAGGCTTTCTCCACATTTTAACAAAGGTCATACTTAAATCTTATAATAAATAATGCTTTATGATCTTAGAATTTTTATAATTAAAAGTCATCTAGTAAACCCCCTTCATTTTACAGAGGAGGAATGTAAAGCTTAGAAAAATTAAATGACATCCCCAGGATGAAAATTATGCAAGTACTGGAGATATAACTGTAAACAAGATATGTCATCCTTATCCACATTCTAGTTAAAGTGAAGTATATCGTGTTACGATGGGGGAAGAACCTTTGCCACAAATATAAGAATTCTGATTCAAGTACACACCAGTCACTCCTACTGGGAAAAATTAAGAAAAAAGTATTCGTTAGTGAGCAGCAAAAAGGCCAGGTAAAGCAGACAGCATAGCAACCATAAAAGGAAAGAAGATTAAAAGAAAGTAAACTAAGGTCTCACAATTTCATACTTATATCTATTAGTAGGAAAATTTCTGAGATGCAGTAAAAAGGAATATGGGAATAAAATCAGAAAGGCACTGGACATCTGGGTGTCATATCAGACAGAATTCTCTCTCTATACATATATATAAGCAGATATGTAAACACACACAAGCTCGCCAAACACAGCCTTCAACACCTCTAGGCAGACAAATAATGATCTCCTCTTAGTTTGCAAATTATCTTTTTAAAGCAACAAATTCTACAGTCAAAACAGAGATCCTGAAGTTTTTTAAGTGCAAGGAACAATAAAAGAAAAATTAAATACTTCAAAAAAATGTTTAATACTTTAAATTGTCTATTTGCTGTGCTTTGTCACTGATTTAACAAATTTTTATTCATTTATTGACTATAAAAAAACATTTAAGAGTTTTCCTAAGCTCATAACCTTAGTCTCTTAACCCTGCTTTGAGTAACTCTTTTCTACCAGGAACTCTTCCAGTAGCAGTAGGAGAAGCAGTTGTGGTCGGAGGAGAGATAAATATAACAAAGTGCCCGCAGTCATGAAACTCAGAACAGACAATAAAATAAGTACATATATGGAAGATCTAGACCATGTGCATACACATGATCTGTGTATGTGTGAGTGTGTGTGTAAAAGGCAGTGTAAAATGATGAAAAGTGACTGTAGGGTGGTCAAGGAAGGCTTCTCTGAGAGAGAGTGACCTAAATGAAGTGAGAGAGACTTGTAGAAAGAGAAGGAATATGGTAAGGAAATTAGTCACACATCGATGTGAAGGAAGAGCATGCCACACGAAACAGATTGCAAGTGCAAAGGCCCTAAGATGAGAATTAGTTCAGCATGTTCAAAGAATAACAAAGAATCCAAGTGGCTACAGCCAGGTAGAGAGTAAAGATGAGATCAGGCAGTCATCAGCAGAAGCCTGATCATATTGCGTGTGGTAGGCCATAGTAAGTTTATCCTGAGAGTGATGGGAGCTACAGCAGGAGAGCGCTGTGAATTCATTTATTTTATTTTATTATTACTATTTTTTTGCTGAGGAAGATTCACCCTGAGCTAATATCCATGCCAATCTTCCTCTATTTTTCAGTATGTGGGCCACCAGCACAGCATGGCCACTAACAGAACCGTGTAGATCTTCATCCAGGCTGTCAAAGGGGAATGCACTGAATGTAACCACTAGACCACCAGAGCTGTCCCAATACATTTTTAAAAGTTCATTATGATTGCTGTAAACAGAACTCATTGTAGAAGGGCAGGAAAAGAAGCAAGTTGGGAGGCTGTTGTACAATTCTAAACAAGAGGTGGTAGTAGTTTAGACTTGGAGGTGGCAGAGAAACTTTTGATAGGTGGATTTGGGGTATATCTTGCTAATGTGTTAGATATGGAATGCATCGAAAGAGAAAAGTCATAGGAAAGTTTTATGGAGTGTTTTTCCTGCTTTTTCTCCCCAAATGCCCCCAGTATATAGTTGTATATTTTTTTAGTTGTCAGTCCTTCTAGTTGTGCTATGTGAGATGCTGCCTCAGCATGGCCTGATGAGCGGTGCCACGTCCACACCCAGGATCCAAACCAGTGAAACCCTGGGCCACTGAAGCTAGGGTGTATGAACTTAACCACTTGGCCATGGGGCCAGCCGCCTCATAGGAAAGTTTTAAGGATAAAAAGTCACACAATAATTTGCCACCAAAAAATATTTTCAAAATTATAGCCTTTATAGTTGATGTGCTGGTTGTTTGTTGGCTGTCACCACTACATCACCTTTGCATAGTCTCCTCTAGACTACCAGGGGCTAGACATCTGCAAAGCATTTTTCCAGGACCCCCTTGCAAGCTAAGAGGTTAGATTCTGCCAATGGTAGCTGATGTTAGGTTAAGAGGAAGGAGATAAAAAGCAGCCATTTTTTTTTCTGTTTCTGTTCTGACACAGCCATCAGTGAGCAACTATGAGCTACTCCAACTTTGAGCAGCAGTCGTGACCAATCCAGGCAGTGTCAATGGGACTGCAGGCTCCTTGGCTCTTGCAGCAGCAACAAGAGGGCGGGCTCCTGGCTTCCTGGATGGGTAACAACAGCAGTATTCTCAACAGTGCAGTACTTACAGGCTCTGGTAACATGACTTTCACTTCTGTTCTCCAGCCCTAGGGGCAATAGCTGCTTCCCAATAGCTTTATTGGCAATATCTAACCTCTACGTGGCATCACCCCAGCTTTTTTTACTCCTCCAACTCTTCTAATACTTTTGTAACCGATTCACTGTATTAAAACCTTTCTATCAGAAATACTCTAAGTGGTTTCTATTTCCCTGAATAGATGCCAATTAATACAGTAAAGAAAGAAATATCACTCCCCAGAGTCTACTTTCACATATTTTGTTCCTCACAACACCCTTACATACAGGCATGGCAAATTCTATTACCTTTTTATAGAACAGTAAACTGAAAAGTGAAAGTGATTAAGTGACCAAAATTATTTGGCTAATAACAGTGGAGCCTAAACTCAATCTAAGTTGTCTCTATCTAAATCCTGTGTTCTTTTTACAATGTTAAAGTCAAAAAACATTGATCGCTTCTAATTTTAGAAAACGAAAAAAACACATTATTGAATCAGTTCAGGAAACTAGGTGCACATTAACAGCACTAGCACTAAAATGACCAATCTCTATCCTCTTGAAGCAAACTATACTTACAAACCTTGCTTCAAACAAATCTGATTTTTGAAAGCAGGAACTGAAGCAGATACTTGTACATGCTAATTTTGGTACAACTAAAATTTTTACTACAATTAAAATAAATATTATCAGATAACTTCATCCTTAATATGTTGACAGGAAAAAATTAAGAAAATCAAATTGACAAAGAACCAAAAATTAGCAGATTTGATAAAGAATATAAACGTTGATATTTTTGTTACAGACAGCTACTAATAAATTTTGAAGCACTGAATGATTATATGACAGCAATATATGTTAAGCTTCTTTAAAAATTATAAGAAGTATATAGTTTATAAGTCACCATATCTTCAGTAAACTTTTACAAAATTTATAAAGGAATTTCCTGACATTCCAGAAGTAATATATATCCCTCGTTCTTGAAGGATAAATGCCCTCAAATCTTAAACACACGTATAAATAGCTCAAAGACTACAGCAGTCTTTAATATTGGTAATTGATTAGACAAGATACATTTGTAAGTATCTTAAAAGAAATAGCTAAATGTAGAATTATGACTTTTACTTCTTTATTCTTGAAATAATTGCTTAAAAACTTACAAAGGCACTACTTAAAGGGAAAAATAGCTTTTATGGGTGTATACTTAAGTTCACTATTTTAGAATGGGAAATAAAATGTATATACTCTCTCTCTCTCACACACACACACACACACATTTTAGGTTGACTCGACTAAAAAGTTGTTGGTAAATCAAAGTCACTGAATTCCAACTTTAGTAATTTTATAATACACTGCCACTTAAGAAAAGAACTAAAATATTAACATGGTCATAATAACACCTACTTACTGACACTTACTGTGTGAAAATTTATCATTTCTTGAAGACTGTCAGAAAACTTGGTCAAACTGGTCTATAAGAAAGAAACCAAAAGAAAACCAAGTCATTTAAAAAGCCTCAAAAATAGGACATAAAAATGTTACTACAGCATTTCTAATAGCAAGATCAAGTTCCATTGTAAAATACATTTATTTCCAAGGACAATCTCACTACCTCATGGGCATGCTCTGTAGAAAGGTCAAGTCTATGTAGTAACATAAAACACTAGAATAGTAAAAAAAAAAAAAATTAGTACTGCCATATCAACGGTACTCTGCTAACAAAGAGGAATGGCATACATGAGCATAAAGGTAAAATTGAGTGTATCAAGTCTGTGACTATCTAAGCATCTATGCATCAAATAATCATCAAACTACACCCATTTCTTCACCAGTTATTATTCCTCATGAAAGAAATATCAAAATACCACATAGTACAGCAAGGGGTCTAAGTTAAGCCAGCATAGCTAGCTGACCAGAACTTTCCTATGCAGCCCCCTTTACGTACAGTTAGATACTATTCTTAGGTTAATGCTCTCTGCTTGCCCCAGAAGCAGCTGCCAGTAAATACATCCTGCTCTCTCTGCTCACACCCTCTTTCCCATGCTTCAGCTCACCTAGCAGCACATAAACTTACACTGATAATGCAAATCAACATCAACTTCTAACTATCCAAGAAAACAAAATTTTACAAGACAACACTTATGGTGATAGCTTTTCTACTTCTAATTTTAATAACGACTGTAACTATCAATAAGGTAAATGACGCATAATTCTTTAATGTCTTGTTGCATTTATCATTTTAATTAATTTTAATAATACTAACCTCAACTACAGCATCATTACTAGAATACTGTGCCAGGTCTCGAATCCCATTCATGAATTGTTTATTTGCAACACAAAAGGCTTTTCCAGTATCAATCATCGCAATACAAAGCTTCACAAGCTGAAAAAGACCAACATTACATCAGTTTGAAAACAATTTTACAAATTACTTAGTTGAACAAATGTTAGCAGTAACCACATGAGTTAGCCTAGGTAAGATAAATTATGGTTCATCAATAAACCCAAAATAGACTAATTGAAAATTGTTCTTTTTTCCTTTGGTTTATAAAGTAAACTCATAGGAAAGTTGTACCAAAAAAGCTGATCTTTCAGGTGAGCTGATAACAACAATAAAAAATCATTTTATCAAGTCAAATTCAATCCCATTAATTAACTCCGTAAAAATGTATTAAGCACCTCTTCAAAGAAAAGGAAACATCAGGCAGAGCAAGTAGTATGATAAAAAAAATTTAAATTTAAAACAACTGTGGTATGTTAGAGGAAAGGGGCATAAACTGATATGATCGGTTAATAATGCTGGTCATTTCAATATCAGTCTATCAAAGCAGATGTCTAAATCGATTAATCAACCATATTTCTCCATTGCCTACTGTTCTAAGCATTATGTTAAGTCTCAAAACCAAGCTTTTTCTTTTCTTCTTTCTTTCTTTCATCTTTCTCTCTTTCATTCCTTTCCTCTCTTTTTTTCCCTTCCTTCTTTCTTTCATTTAGACACAAAACATTTCTTTGAACAAACAAAATCTTGGATGAATAACAAACATTAAAAAGATACTGAGGGGTGGGATGGACAGGTAGGGGAACCAAGAAAAGGATAAAGAGCCCAGAAAAACTTCAGAAAACACCTAAAGGATCTTAGGAGTATAATTTAAAACTGCGGCCCTAGAGCCTAGAGGAACAGGAATTGAAAATATAATCTATGCTCTCAGGAGCTCTAACTTAACCAGTAGACAAGCAGATAAATTCTACACAGTACAAACACAACTGCTATGCATGACAAAACCATGCATGAGTGAACAAAGGAAGAACATCTAACCAGGACTACAGAGATCAGGGAAGGATTCCCAGAAAAGGCAACACTTGACAAAAGCCCTGGAGAACAACAGGAATTAGCCAATCAGACAAGGGTAATGAGAAGACACTACTCAAGGAACAGCATGTGCTAAGGCCCAGAAGCTTAAGAGAGCAGGGCAAACTAGAGGCAGTAAGCAACTTCGTGAAGTGTGGAAATGTAGACAAGGCCCAGATTAGGAAAATTCTTGTGTGCAATACTAAGGCATTCAATTGTACATGAAAAGTAATGGGAAATAATTACGGACATTAACTGGGCGAGTTAACCAGAGTTCCAATTCAGAATGATGACCTAAAAGGAGAAAATATAAAGATAAGGAAATAGAAAGAATAAAGACAAGGTTAGACCAAAAACCTAAGAACCTGAATTCAGGCAGCAAGCAGGGGGAGAAGAGGAGAGACAAATTCAAGAACTACAGGCAAGTACACGTGTACAGTTATGCAGACTGCATCATACCAAGGGGAAAAGTAGAGGGTGAAATCCAGCCTGAGCTCTGAGTGCCAAAGGCTATATGGGCTACAAGACACTGATTCACACAAAGACACTATTCTGGCCAGCAGAGATTCTTGTTTTTGTGTTGGGCGTATGAGATAAGCCAAATGGAAAGTCTATCAAACACAAGTGAAAACAGATGTTTGAAGCTTAAGAAAAGAGGAGTGTGCTGTGAATACAGATACAGGAGTCATCAGCAAATATACAGCAAGAGTGCCACAGTGCCAAATCCTAGACAGAAAGCAGAGGGCAAAGCATGTAGACTAGACAGAAAGGAGACAAAAGAGGAAGAGGGAAAGATAGGAGGAAAAGCAAGAGAATAATTTTTCACCAAAGCCAAGAAAGAAGAAAGCATCAAAAGATGGATGATAAAAAAGTTGAAAATCCATAAAGGTCAAGTTTCAAAATGAATTAAAAAATATCCATTGAGTTTGGTGACAAAAATACACGATCACCCCTGTCAAGAATAGTTTTAAGAGAAACTGACTGGGGGATTGTAGCCAGATTACAGTGAGTTATGAACTGTAGATGAAGAAGACATAATGATAGCTCAATGTTTTCCAATATACATTCTACAGAATATCCTGCAGGAACATTCTGTATGAAAATAAAGATTCAGGATCCAACAAGTCTGGGAAACTCAGTTTAAAAGTTAAGCCAAATTTCTTTACTGCTAAACTTTTGAGAACTTTTGATATATTACTGTATACTGTGAATCCTATAGAGGAGTTATAACATGCAGCATTTCTCAAAAATATTTCACATGAAATTCTCTTTAGAGGAAGCATTCTCATAAGACCAATGTTAAAGATCCACTAGGAGAAATGCTGGCAGAGGTAAGTCTTTTAAATAGTTTGCCAGTTACCAAAAAAACAATAGTAATAACAATAAGATGTTTACAAAAACAGAGAAACTAATTCTAAAATTCATAGGTAGTAATCAACATGCAAAAACAAAAAGAAACTTGAAAAATAACAACAAGGTAAGGACATTAGCCCTCTATGATATAAAAGTATACAAATAAGTAATGAAAAGTCTCATAAAGGATGTTAACAAACAAACTGGTCAATCAAGAAACAGATAAAAATATGCAGTACTTGATTCAAGTAACATTCAGTGGGGCAGGAGAGGGGGAGATGGTATGGGATGATATTATCCAATAAGTGACATAGGGACACTGGATAGCCATCTAAAGGGAAAAAAGAAAGAAGGAAACTAAGCAGGATTCCAAACCCTCAAATTAATTTTAGAAGGAATGGAATAAAGATTTAAACATAAAAAATTAAATCAGTGCCCACTCTGACCACTCTTATTCAACATAGTACTAGAGGTTTTGGCCAGAGCAATTAGGCAAGAAAAAGAAATAAAAGGAATCAAAATAGGGAGTGAAGAAGTAAAACTCACGCTGTTTGTAGATGACATGATTTTATATATAGAAAACCCTAAAGAATCCACTGGAACACTATTCGAAACAATCAACAATTACAGCAAAGTTGTAGGGTACAAAGTCAACTTACAAAAATCAACAGCATTTCTATAACAACGAACTAACAGAACAAGAACTCAACAACATAAGCCCATTTACAATCGCAACAAAAAGAATAAAATATCTAGGAATAAATTTAACCAAGGAGATGAAAGACCTATACAAAGAAAACTAGAAGACAGTACTGAAAGAAATTGATAGTGACACAAAGAAATGGAAAGATATTCCATGCACATGGATTGGAAGAATAAACATAGTTAAAATATCCATACTACCTAAAGCAATCTACAGAGTCAACGTAATCCCAATCAGGATCCCAATAACATTCTTCACAGAAATACAACAAAGAATCTTAAAATTCATATGGGGCAAAAGACTCCAAGTAGCAATCCTGAGAAATAAGAATAAAGCCGGTGGAATCGCAATCCCTGACTTCAACATATACTACAAAGCTATAGCAATCCAAACAGCATGGTACTGGTACAAGAACAGACACACAGATAAATGGAACAGAACTGAAAGCCCAGAAATAAACCCACAGATCTATGGACAGCTAATCTTCAACAAAGGAGCCAAGAACATACAATGGAGAAAGGAAAGCCTCTTCAATAAATGGTGCTGGGAAACCTGGACAGCCATGTGCAAAAGAATGAAAGTAGGCCATTATCTTTCCCCATGCACAAAAATAGACTCAAAGCAGACCAAAGACTTGAAGGTAAGAGCTGAAAACATAAAACTTCTGGAAGAAAATATAGGCAGTACACTCTTTGACATCAGACTTTTCAAATACCATGTCTACTCAGACAAGGGAGACAAAAAGAAAAAATAAACAAATGAGACTTCGTCAGACTACAGAGCTTCTGGAAGGCAAAGGAAACCAAGATCAAAATGAAAAAATAACACACAAACAGGGAGGAAATATTTGCAAATCATATATCCAATAAGGGGTTAATCTCCATAATATATAAAGAACTGACACGAACTACAAAAAAATGGGCAGAAGATATGAACACATATTTTTCCAAAGAAGATACACAGATGGTCAATAGGCACATGAAAAGAGGCTCAACATGACTAATCACCCTCATCCACCGATGGTGAGAATGGAAACTGGTGCAGCCACTTTGGAAAACAGTATGGAGATTTATCAAAAAATTAAAAATAGAAATACCATATGACCCAGCCATCCCACTACTGGGTATTTACCCAAAGAACTTGAAATCAACAAATCAAAGAGACTAATGCACCCCTATGTCCACTGCAGCATTATTCACAGTAGCCAAGACAAGGAAGCAACACAAGTGCCCATCAAGTGATGACTGGATAAAGAAGACATGGTGTATATATACATAACGGAATACTACTCAGCAATAAAAAAGGATGAAATCATCCCATTCGCAACCACATGGATGAACCTTGAGGGCATCATGTTAAGCAAAAGAAGTCAGATGGAGAAAGACAAACACTATATGATTTCACTCATACGTGCAATATAAACAAATTTATAGACAAAGAGAACAAATTAGTGGCTACCAGGGGAAGGGGGGTGGAGGGTGGGCACAAGGGTGAAGGGGCATACTTATGTGGTGTGTGACAAATAATAATGTACAAAAACTTCACTACATTGTAAGTTATTATGACCACACACACAAAAAAGTTAAATGATGAAAACTAAGAGAAAACAGGAGTTAATATGTTTTATAACCTCAAAGCAGGAAAAGTCTCTCCAAGAAGGATGCAAAACTCAAAAGTCATAGAAAAAACTGATCAATTCAACTACATACAAACAAAACATTTCTACAAGGAATAAATAAATAAACTTAGTCAAAAGGCAAACAACAACATGCGAAAACAATATCAGCGACAAATTATAAGGGACTAATTTCTCTACTAAAGAAGGATATACAAATCATTTCTGGAAAACCAGAACCAGCCACTGTGGTTCCCAAGGAACCGCCCAGGCTCGGATGGCGTGATGAACCCACCCACCAGGCACAGAATCTGGCACAACCATGAAAAGAGGCAGCAGCAGATCTTCATGCCCAGGTGAGCACTCTCCTGGTTAGCACAACCACCCATAAATACCCCACAACTTTCAGGAGATGCAGTGGGATCAGAAACATAGCTCCTGCTTCTCCCAAGTAGTAGCAGATAAAATCTGTGACCTGATACTACCACAAATGGTCTGGCAAAAAATTAGTTCATCAACCAACCCTGAAGTCACAGAAATTTACAATCTAAATGACAGAGAATTGAAAATAGCTCTCATATTGAAAATCAATGAGTTACAAAAAAACTCAAAAGATAGTTCAATGAACTCAGGAATAAAATTAATGAGAAGAGGGAATGCTTCACCAAAGAGATTGAAACTATAAAAAAAAAAAGAACAAGCATAAATTCTGGATGTGAAAAACAAAGAAATAAAAAATAATCTAGAATCCTTTAAAAAATAGAACTGATGTTATGGAAGAAATAATTAGTGATTTAGAGGACAGAAACACACAAATGCCTCAAGTGTAGGAGAGATCTAAGATTTCTAAAAAATGAAGGAATTCTTCGAGAAATATCTCACTCAACTAGGAAAAGCAAAATAAGCATTATAGGTATTCCAGAGGAAGAAAAAGGGGAGAAAGAAGCAGAGAGCTTAATAAAGAAATAATAGCTGAGAATTTCCTAAACCTGGGGAAGAACCAAGCTTAGAAATACAGGAAGCCAATAGAATGCCTTATTACATCAATGCTAAGAGACCTTCTCCAAGGCATATAATAGTAAAACTGGCAAAAGTCAATGACAAAGAAAAAATATTAAGAGCAGCAAGATGGAAGAAAATAACCTACAAAGGAACCCCATCAAGCTTTTAGTGGATTTCTCAGCAGAAACCTTACAGGCTAGGATACAATGGAATGATATATTAAAAATACTGAAAGACAAAAACTTTCACCCAAGGATACTCTATCCAATGAAACTATCCTTTAGATATGATGGAAATACAAGCTTTCACAGATAAACAAAAGTTGAAGGAGTTCATCGCTACTAGACCTCCCCTACAAGAACTGGTCAAGGATGCCCTCATACCTGACACAAAAAGGCAAAGGTCTACAAAGCTTTGAGCAAGCAGATAAATAGACAGACAAAATCAGAAAACTCCAGTTCTCTTTCAGAACAGGGAAGCAAATAAGTAAATATAACTCAAAAGATAAAGGGAAGGAGAGCATCAAAACTAACTATAGAGACTTCAACTTAGCCAGAAACTCATAACACAAAAAAGAATAATCTGTAACAACAATAACTCAAAAGGGGAAGAGGAAAAGGATGGAACCTGCTTCGCCTAATGGAGATAAGAAGCCTTCAGACAACAGACTATCTCATCTTGAGATCTTTTATACAAACCTCAAGGTAATCACTAAACCAAAGCTTAGAGCAGAGGTACAATTCAAAAAGCGAGAGAAAATTAAGAAAACGTTCACAGAAAACCTCCAAAACGAAATGGCAGTCAGAAATACAAAGGAAAAGAAACAATGGAAACATAGAACAACCACAAAATGAGAGTCAGTATTAAGCCCTCATATATTAACAATCACTATAAATATAAACGGATTGAATTCTCCAATCAAAAAATAGAGAGCTGGGGCCAGCCCTGGTGGCCTAGTCGTTAATTTTGGCACACTCCACTTCAGTGGCCTGGGTTAGGATCCCAGGCACAGAACTACACTACCTCTCTGTTAGCAGCCATGCTGTGGCAGCAGCCCACATGAAAAAGAAAACAAGAGGAAGACTGGCAATGAATGTTGGCTCAGGGTGAATCTTCCTCAGCACAAAAAACAAAACAAAAAACAGATACAGAGTAGTGGAAAGATTAAAAAAGAAGACCAAACAATATGCTGCCTCCAGGAAAAACATCTCAGCTCTAAATACAAACAAAAGCTCAGAGTGAAAGGATGGAAGATGATACTACAAGCAATGGCAAACAAAAGAAAGCAAGTCTTGCTATACTTATATTAGACAACACAGACTTCAAGATAAAATAGACAATGAGTGACAAAGAAGGGCAGTATATAATGGGAAAAGGGACTTTCCACCAAGAGGATGTAACACTTATGAATATATATGCACCTAACACCAGAGTACCAAAGTATACAAAACAACCATTAACAGACCTAAAGGGAGAAATTGACAACAACACAATAGTAGGGGACCTCAACACCCCACTTATATCAATGGACAGATCATGCAGACAGAAAATCAACAAGGAAATAGTAGACTGAAATGAAACACTTGATCAAATGGACTTAATAGATATAGAAAGAGCATTCCATCCAAAAACAGCAGAATACACATTCTCCTAAGTGCACACGGAACATTCTCAAAGATAGACCATGTGATGGCAAACAAAGCAACCCTCAATAAATTTAAGAAGATTGAAATTATATCAAGCATCTTTCCAACCACATCTCTATGAAAACAGAAATTAACTACAAGAAAAAAGCTGAGAAAGTCACAAATATGTGGAGACTAAACAACATGCTACTGAACAACCACTAGATCAATGAAGAAATCAAAGAAGTAAAAAATACCTGGATACAAATGAAAATGAAAACACAACATACCAATGCATGGGATGCAGCAAAAGCAGTTGAAAGAGGGAAATTCATAGCACTACAGGCCCACCTCACCACACAACAAAAATTTCAAATAAGTAACCTTAAACTGCTCCTAACAAAATGAGAAAAAGAACAAAGCCCAAAGTCAGCATAAGGAGAGAATTAATAAAAATTACAGCCAAAATAAATGAAATAGAGACTGAAAAAAAAAAAAACAGTAGAAAGGAATACTGAACCTAAGAGCTGGTTCTCTGAGAAAATAAACAAAATTGGCAAACCCTTAGCCAGACCCACCAAGAAAAGAGAGAAGGCTCAAATAAATAAAATTAGAAATGACAGAGGAGAAATTACAACAGATACTACAGAAATACAAAGGATTAGAAAACAATACTGTGAAAAACTATATGAGCATAAATTGGATAACCTAGAAGAAACGGATAAATTCTTAAGCTCATACAACCTGCCAAAACTGAATCAAGAACAGAGAATCTGAACAGACCAATCACAAGTAAAGAGACCAAAACAGTAATAAAAAACCTCCCAAAATACAAAAGCCCAGGACTACATGGCTTTTCTGAAGAATTCTAGCAAACATTCAAAGAAGATTTAACAACTATCCTTCTCAAACCGTGCCAAAAAATCGAAGAAGACAGTATGCTTCCCAACTGATTCTATGAGGCCAACATTACCCTGATATCAAAACCAAACAAGGAGAACAGAAAGAAGGAAAATTACAGGTCAATACCACTGATGAACATAGATGCAAAAATGCTCAACAAAATACTGACAAACCGAATACAGCAATTCATTAAAAGGATCATACACCATGATCAAGTGGGATTTATAACAGGGACACAGGGATAGTTCAACATCCACACATCAATCAATGCAACACACCACATTAAGAGAATGAGGAATAAAATTCACATGATCACCTCAGTAGATGCAGAGAAACCTTTTGACAAGATCCAACAGCCATTTATGATACAAACTCTCAATTAAATGGGTATAAAAGGAAAGCACCTCAAGATAATAAAGGCCGTATATGACAAACCTGCAGCCAACATCATACTCAATGGGCAAAACTAAAAGCCACCCCTCTGAGAACGAGAACAAGACAAGGGTGCCCACTCTCACCACTCCTATTAACACAGTACTAGAGGATTTGGCCAGAGCAATTAGGCAAGAAAAGAAATAAAAGGAATCCAAATTGGAAAGGAAGAAATGAAACTCTCCCTGTTTGCAGAAGACATGATTTTAGAAAACCCTAAAGAATCCACCAGGAAACGATTCAAAATAGTCAACAACTACACCAAAGTTGCAGGGTACAAAATCAACTTACAAAAATTACTTGCATTTCTATACAATAAAAACAAACTAGCAGAAAGAGAAGTCAAGAATACAATTTCATTTACAATCATAACAAAAAGAATAAAATATCTAGGAATAAATTTAGCCAAGGAGGTGAATGATCTATACATTGAAAACTATATGACATTACTGAAAGAAATCAAAGAAGACATAAAGAAATGGAAAAATATTCCATGCTCATGGATTGGAAGAATAAACATAGCTAAAATGTCCAAATTACCTAAAGTAATCTACAGATTCAATGCAATCCCAATCAATATCCCAATGACATGCTTCAGAGAAATAGAACAAAGAATCCTAAAATTCATACGGAAAAACAAAAGACCCCAAATAGCCAAAGCAATCTTGAGAAAAAAGAACAAAGCTGGAGGTGTCACAATTCCTGACTTCAAAATATACTACAAACCTATAGTAATCCAAATAGCATGGTAGTGGCACAAAAACAAACAGATCAATGGAATACCACTGAAAGCACAAAAATATAACCACTCATCTATGGACAGCTAATTTTTGACAAAGGAGCCAAGAACATACAGTGGAGAAAGGTGCTGGGAAATGGTGCTGGGAAAACTGGACAGCCATATGCAAAAGAATGAAAGTAGATCATTATCTTACACCATACATAAAAATTAACTCAAAACGGATTAAAGACTTGAATGTAAGACCTTAAACCTTAAAATTCCTAGAAGACAATATAGGCAGTATACTTTTTTTTCATTTATTTTTTTTCTTTTGGAGGAAGATTAGCCCTAAGCTAACATCTGCTGCCAATCCTCCTCTTTTTGCTGAGTAAGACTGGCCCTGAGCTAACATCTGTGCCCATCTTCCTCCACTTTATATGTGGGATGCCTGCCACAGCATGGCTTGCCAAGCAGTGCCAGGTTCGCACCCAGAATCCAAACCAGCAAACCCTGGTCCAGCCAAAGCAGAACATATGCACTTAACCGCTGCGCCACTGGGCCAGCCCCAGCAGTATACTCTTTGATATCAGTCTTACCAGCATCTTTTCGAATATCATGTCTACTCAGGAAGGGGAACAAAAGAAATAAACAAATACAACTGCATCACACAATGCTTCTGTGAGACAAAGGAAACCATGAACAAAATGAAAAGACAACCCACAAACTAGGAGAAAATATTTGCAAATCATATATCCAATAGGGGGTTAATCTCCAAAATATATAAAGAATTCATACAACTCAACAACAACAAAAACAAACAACCCAATCAAAAAATAGGCAGAGGATACGAACAGACATTTTCCAAAGAAGATAGACAGATGGCCAACAGACACATGAAAAGATATGCAACATCATTATTACGGCAATGCAAATCAAAACCACAATGAGATATCACCTTACACCGACAGAATGGCCATAATTAACAAGACGAAAAATAACAAATGTCGGAGACGATGTGGAGAAAGGGGAACCCACATATACTGCAGGTGGGAATGCAAACTGGTGCAGCGACTACAGAAAACAGTATGGAGATTTCTCATAAAATTAAAAATAGAAATATCATATGATCCAGCTATCCCCCTACTGGGTATTTATCCAAAGAACATGAAATCAACACTACAAAGAGATTTATGTACCTCTATGTTCATTGCAGCATTATTCACAATAGCCAAGACCTAGAAGCAACCCAAGTGTCCACCCACTGATGAGTGGATAAAGAAGATGTGGTATCTATATACAATGGAATACTACTCAGCCCAAAAAAAAAGACAGAACTGTCCCATTTGCAACACATGGATGGACCTTGAGGGTATTATGTTAAACGAAATAAGCCAGACAGAGAAAGACAAGCACTGCATGATTTTATTCATATGTGGAAGATAAACAAATACATGGACAAAGAGAACAGATTAGTGGTTACCAGAGGGGAAGGAGGAGAGGGGAAAAGGGATAAAATGGCACATATATACAGTGACAGATAAAAACTAGAGTATTGGCGGTGAGCACAATGCAGTCTTTACAGAAACTGATATATAATAATGTACACCTGAAATTACACGTTATAAACCAATATGACTTCAGTAAAATAAATTTTTTTTAAAAAAAGGAAATAAGATATCAGCATTCCAGATTTCAGAAATTGGAACTTTGAGTGGTGAGGCATAGAATAAGGCCATGAAAATAGGTATGAGAATTAGAACAGAGGTCACGATATCAGGATTTGGAGAGAAAATGAAGTTTCATATAGCTGGACTACATATACACTGCAGCTATTCAAGAGGAAGAAGAGACTTGACGATAGATACTTTGCCAACTATCAAAATCCTTATTAGATCACAGTAATGACAGATATAACTGACTAATATAAGCCTACAAAGAGAGAAGATTTTTACCTAAGAGTAAGAGTAAATGTAAAATTAGTCAAAATTGTCAAGCTAGTAGCCCCAATTCATTCAACAGTTTTTTACTCAAGTGATAACTATGTCATCTGCACTTTGCTAGACGATGGGAATACAAACAACTTATTTGCTGACCATCCTTGAATAAGTAATATCCTCTACAAGTCTCATTTTTTTCACTTGCAAATTGGGTATAATACCAACTTTGCAACAGTGTTATAAAGACTGAAGATAATACAAGCAAAACATAGGACTTGGTACACAGGAAGTGCACAACAAATGAGAGGTTTTTTCCCCTTTAAAGACAGTCTCTCTTCAAGAAGCCAACAGCATATTGAAAAGACACCAGTATCACTAACATTTATTTAGAACTAACAATGTGCCAAGAGCCATGCTAAGCACTTACCATGTATTAACACATCTTATTCTCATAAAAACCCTATGAGACAGATAGATACTCTCATTTTCCACATTTTGGAGATGAAGAAACTGAGACATAGGAAGGTTGAGGAAGTTGCCCAAGGCCATACAGCTCAGAAAGTGGTAGAGTCAGATTTTTGCTCTAGGCTTTGTGCTCTTAACTAGTAGAGTATGCTACAAACCAAAATTTACAATAATATTACAATAACCTAAATGGAAGTACATGCAAGACACAATGCAATACAAGGAAAAGAACCTAAGTTTGGTGGTACTTGAGCTGTGATTTAAAGGGTATCTGCTTAACAAACAGGGAGCGAGAATTCCAGCAAGAAGCAGCAACAGATACAGAAATTATATCTACATGGCAACTATGATGCTCTGTGATGCTGCCAATGCCAAAATACTTGGCAGAATGGACAAATAATTGGAGCCAGTGGAACAATGCCATTCATGAAGCATTATTCATCAGGAAGAGTCTAATTATTGGTGGCATAAGCTATAAGCAAAATAAATATAAGCAAAGTCATCGAGCTAGTTTAACCTGTTGCTGGAATAATTTACAATGAAATTACAGGTGGAACTTGTCCTGCACAAAGTTATGAAATCAATAAACTAGTCTTTGGCAACCCCTCCCCTCCATAGTCCTTCAATGCCACAACCTTCAATAACAACCATTTCTTGTTCCTCTCAGATTCTCTTCTCTATGCTAACTCCTCATAATCCTAAAGTAAAAATGACAGATGAGAGCTTAAGAATTTATAAGGGATCAAAATCTAAAACTAGAGAAGCATAAAAGTAACTATGGAACTTCTATTTGGGTGGAAGATGATATTTAAAAAATGTCAAACTTTCCAGGATGCCCTTAGTAGCCCTCTGGGTAATACAGATTCTAGAAAGGGCTTAGAGTTCTTAGTACTGAATGTCAGTACTTTAATAACTTGTTTTGGATTTGTATCTTTTGGTTTGCAAGTTCTACCAGTCTTCCAACCCCAACCAAATTATATAAAGAAAAAAAAACGCAGCTGCTCATAAAAGAAAAATCATTAACAAAAATGCTGTAGGTGGATTTTATCTGCTTAAATACTTGCAGTTTTGAGGTTCCCCCACCACAAAATGTTTCATATGATTTAGACGCAGTTCTACCCAAAGAGCATAGATATCCTTATTATACTTCTCTGTTATTCTTTTGTGTTCTTCTGTCATTTTAGCCTTTTTTTATTGAGTTAACGATAGGTTACAATCTGTGAAATTTCAGTTGTACATTACTGTCTGTCAGTTGTGTTGTAGGTGCACCGCTTCACCCTTTGTGCCCAGCCGCCACCCCACCTTTCCCTGGTAGCCACTAATCTATTCTCTTGGCCCACATGTTTAAATTCCTCATATGAGTGGAGTCCTACAGAGATTGTCCTTCTCTAACTGGCTTATTTCACTTTACGTAATTCCCTCAAGGTCCATCCATGTTGCTGCAAATGGAATGATTTTGTTCGTTTTTATGGCTGAGTAGTATTCCATTGTATATACATAGCACATGTTCTTTATCCAATCATCTATTCATGGGCACTTAGGTTGCTTCCACATCTTGGCTATTGTAAATAATGCTGCGATAAACATAGGGGTGCATGGGACTTTTGGAATTGCTGATTTCAGGTTCTTTGGATAGATACACAGTACTGGGATAGCTGGATCATATGGTAGCTCTACTTTTAATTTTTTGAGGAATCTGCATACTGTTTTCCATAGTGGCGGCACCAGTTTGCATTCCAACCAGCAGTGTAGGAGGATTCCTTTTTCTCCATAACCTCTCCAACATCTGTTACTAATTGTTTTAGTTATTTTTGTCATTCTAATGGGTGTAAGGTGATATCTTACTGTAGTTTTGATTTGCATTTGCCTGATGCACAGCAATGATGAACATCTTTTCATGTGCCTATTGGCCATCTGTATATCTTCTTTGGTGAAATGTCTGTTCACGTCTCCTGCCCATTTTTTGATGGGGTGGTTTGATTTTTAGTTGTTAAGCTGTGTGAGTTCTTTATATATTATGGATATTGAGCCTTTGTCAGATGTATTACTTGCAAATATTTTTTCCCACTTAGTTGGTTTTTTTGTTTCCTTCCTGTTTTCCTTTGCCTTGAAGAAGCTCTTTAGTCTGATGAAGTCCCATTTGTTTATTCTTTCTATTGTTTCCCTTCTCTGAGAAGACATGGTGTCTGAAAAGTCATTTTAATACTGATGTCAAAGAGTGTACTGCCTACATTTTCTTCTAGAAGCCTTCTGGTTTCAGGTCTCAGCTTTAGGTCTTTGATCCATTTTGAGTTTATTTTGGTGAATGGTGAAAAAGAATGATCAATTTTCATTCTTTCACATGTGGCTTTCCAGTTTTCCCAGCACCATTTATTGAAAAGACTTTCTTTTCTCCATTGTATGCCCTCAACTCCTTTGTCAAACATTAGCTGTCCATAGATGTGTGGTTTTATTTCTGGGCTTTCAATTCTGTTCCATTGATCTGTGCACCTGTTTTTGTACCAGTACCATGCTGTTTTGATTACTGTAGCTTTGTAGTATGTTTTGAAGTCAGGAGTTGTGATACCTCCAGCTGTGTTCTTTTCTCTCAGGATTGCTATAGCAATTCAGGGTCTTTTGTTGCCCCATATGAATTTTAGGATTCTTTGTTCTATTTCTGTAAAGAATGTCATTGGGATTCTGATTGGGGATGGTGTTGAATCTGTAGATTGCTTTAGGTAGAACGGACATTTTCACTACGTTTATTCTTCCAATCCATATACATGGAATGTCTTTCCATCTCCTTATGTTATCATCCATTTCTTTCAGAAAAGCCTTGTAATTTTCATTGTCTAAGTCTTTCACTTCCTTAGTTAAATTCACCCTGAGGTATTTCATTCTTTTTGTTGCGATTGTGAATGGTACTGTGTTCTTGAGTTCTTTTACTGTTAGTTCGTTATTAGAGCATAGAAATGCTACTGATTTATGTAAATTGATTTTATACCTTGCAACTTTGCTGTAGTTGTTGATACTTCTAAAATTTTTCCAATGGATTATTTGGGGTTTTCTATATATAAGATCATGTCGTCTGCAAACAGCGAGAGTTTCACTTCTTCCCTCCCTATTTGGATTCCTTTTATTCCTTTTTCTTGCCTAATCGCTCTGGCCAAAACCTCCAGTACTATGTTAAATAAGATTGGTGATAGAGGGCATCCTTGTCTCGTTCCTGTTTTCAGGGGAATGGTGCTCAGTTTTTGCCTGTTGAGTATGATGTTGGCTGTGGGTTTGTCATATATGGCCTTTATTATGTTGAGGTAGTTTCCTTCTATGCCCATTTTGTTCAGAGTTTTTATCATAAATGGCTGTTGGATCATGTCAAATGCCTTCTCTGCATCTATTGAGATGATCATGTGGTTTTTATTCCTCAGTTTGTTGATGTGGTGTATCACATTGATTGATCTGCGGATGTTGAACCACCCCTGTGTCCCTGGTATGAATCCCACTTGATCATGATGTATGATCCTTTTGA
This sequence comes from Equus quagga, assembly GCF_021613505.1. Classification (NCBI taxonomy): domain Eukaryota; kingdom Metazoa; phylum Chordata; class Mammalia; order Perissodactyla; family Equidae; genus Equus; species Equus quagga. Next base: position 28,071,229 of record NC_060270.1, on the reverse strand, counting down.
TGAATTGCTGAATTCAGGTTGCCAAAATTTTGTTCAGACTTTTTGCATCTATGTTCATCAGCGATATTGGTCTGTAGTTCTCCTTTTTCGTGCTGTCCTTTTCAGGCTTTGCTATCAGCATGATGTTGCCCTTGTAGAATGTGTTAGGAAGTGCTGCATGCTCCCTAATTTTTTGGACTAGCTTGAAAAGGATAGGTATTAAATCCTCTGTGAAAGTTTGGTAGAATTCCCCAGGAAAGCCATCTGGTCCTGGGGTTTTATTCTTTGGGATGATTTTGATTGCTGTTTCAATCTCTTTCCTTGTGATTGGTCTGTTCAAGTTGCCTGCTTCTTCTTGACTAAGCTTTGGGAGATTGCAGGAGTCCAAGAATTTATCCATTTCCTCTAGGTTATCCATTTCGCTGGCATATAGTTCTTCGCAGTATTCTCTTATAATCCATTGTTTGTCTGTGGAGTCTGTTGTTATTTCTCCTCTTTCATTTCTCATTTTGTTTATTTGAGCTTGCTCTCTTTTTTTCTTTGTAAGTCTGGCTAGGGGTTTATCAATTTTATTTATCTTCTCAAAGAACCAGCTCTTTGTTTCATTGATCCTTTCTACTGCCTTTTTTGTTTCAATAGCATTTATTTCTGCTGTGATTTTTATTATTTCTCTCCTTCTGCTGACTTTGGGCTTTGTTTGTTCTTTCTCTAATTCATCTGGGTGTAGTTTAAGATTGCTGATTTGGGATTTTTCTTGTTTGTTACGATGTGCCTATATGGTGATGAATTTTCCTCTTAACACAGCTTTTGCTGTATCCCATATGAGCTGGTATGGCATGTTATCATTTTCATTTTCTCCAGGTATTTTTTTATTTCTTCTTTAATTTCTTCAATGATCCATGCATATTCAATAGCATATTGTTTAGTCTCCACATCCTTGTGCCTTTCTCAGTTTTTTTTCTTGTAATTAATTTCTAGCTTTATAGCATTATGATCAGAGAAGATGCTTCTTATTATTTCAATTTTTTTAAATTTGTAGAGGCTTGCCTTCTTTCCCAACATACGGTCTATCCTTGAGAATGTTCCATGCTCACTTGAGAAAAACGTGTATTCTGCTGTTTTTGGATGGAGTGTTCTATATATGTCTATTAACTCCAACTGCTTTAGCTTTTCATTTAGCTCGACTGTTTCTTTGTTGAGTTTCTGTCTGGATGATCTGTCCATTGATGTGAGTGGGGTGTTCAGGTTCCCTACTATTATTGTGTTATTTTTGATATCTTCTTTTAGGTTTGCTAATAGTTGCTTTATGAACTTTGGTGCTCCTGTCTTGGGTGCATAGATATTTATAAGCGTTATCTCTTCTTGATGAAGTGTCCCTTTGATCATTATATATTGGCCCTCTATGTCTCTCTTTACCTGCCTTATTTTGAAATCTGTTTTGTCTGATATAAGTATTGAGATACCTGCTTCCTTTTGTTTGCTATTAGCTTGGAGTATTGTCTTCCACCCCTTCACTCTGAGCCTGTGTTTGTCCTTGGAGCTGAGATGTGTTTCCTGGAGGCAACAAATTGTTGAGTCTTGTTCTTTAATCCATTTTGCCACTCTTTTTATTGGAGAGTTCAATCCGTTTACATTGAGGTTGAGTATTGATGCATGAGGGCTTAATGCTGTCACTCTGTTGCTCGTTTTCTGGTTTTCCTGTGTTTCCTTTGTTTCTCGTCCTGTGTGTTTTAGCCTACCCAGTGACTTTTGCAATTTCTTATGCTGGGTTTCTTAGATTTTTCCTTATTTATGTTTTGTGTCTCTGTTCTGTTTTTTAGTTTAGTGGATACCCTGAAGTTTGTATTTAGACTCTTGTGTATAACATAGTCCATTTTCTGGTGGTCTCTCACTTCCTTAGCCTAGACTGTTTCAGTCCCCTTCCTCCTCCCCTCCTAAATTATTATTTTCATCTCTTATTCCAACTTGTGTTGTGAGTTTGTAGTTAGAGTGATAAGATTGTCTTTGCTTTAGTGATTTACTTCCCTTTATCCTAATGCTATCATTGAATATTTGCTATCCTATTCCGATTCTATCTGTTTGTCTCCCTACTCTGTATTTTATGACAGCTTTCTCTCTTTTTTTCTTATTTCAGGTATGAGAGCTTTCTTGAGGATTTCTTGTAGTGGAGGTCTTGTGACTATGAAATCCCTTAGCTTTTGTTTGTCTGGAAAAGATTTAATTTATCCCTCATATCTGAAGGATATTTTTGCTGGATAGAATATTCTTGGCTGAAGATTTTTATCCTTTAAAATTTTGAATATGTCACTCCAATCTCTCCTAGATGGTAAGGTTTCTGTAGAGAAATCCGCTGAAAGTCTGATACAGGTTCCTGTGTAGGTTATTTTCTTCTGCCTAGCTGCCCTGAATATTCTTTGTTATTCATTTTTGCCATTTTTACTACTATATGACTTGTAGTAGGTCTTTTTACATTGACAAAGCTCGGAGATCTGAACGCTTCCTCCCCACACATTCCTCTCTCAAGCCCTAGATTTGGGAAGTTCTCTTCTATTACTTCGTTGAGCACACTTTCTGCTCCATTTTCCTTTTCCATGCCCTCAGGAATTCTGATTATTCTTAAGTTGCATTTTCTAATTGAGTCATCTATTTCTCGGAGATTTTCTTCAGTTTTTTTAATTATTAGTTCTCTTTCTTCCTCTGTCTGGAGCCAGTCAGCCTGTCTATCTTTGATTATGTTAATTTGCTCCTCTATGGTGTCTACATGGGCATTCAGGGAATCCGTATTTTCTTTTCTCTGATCCATTGTATTTTTCATCTCTAGTATTTCTGATTGATTCTTCTTTATGTTTTCAGTCTCTTTTGTGGAGTGATTCCAGAATTCGTTGAGTTGTTTCTCCATATTTCTCTTTACCTCATCGAGTATTTTGCTGATAGCTATTTCGAACTCATCTTCACTTAGTTTACCTATTTCCAAATCCTCAGGACATACTTCTGTATTTTTACTGTTTTCCTTTTGGACTGGAGCTTTTATAAATTGCTGGATGGTAGAGGAGCGGTTGTTGCGCATGATGTTATTATTCGGTTCCAGTTACAGCCTGTCGCCACTAGATGAGGGTCTAGACCCGCACGTTCTGAGCCGTCCACCTTCAGCCGTTATGGCGGAGTGCAGCATGGGTTGGGGAAGGAGGGGCACTTTCTCCTATGCCCTGACCTGGATTCGGGTCAGCTCTCACTCTCTGGTCTCCCAGAGCCCTGGCTTGCTGGGGTCCCCACACGCGAAAGCTTTCCCCAATAAGAGGGTTTCCACTGCACAGGCGGTGGGAGTCGTGGATGATCCCTGGATGCGCAGACCCTCCCCGGCTACTTCCCTCACCCGAGGCAGTGATCCCGGTCTCTAGGGGAGGGAGCCAAGTTCTCTCCTACCCTGTTCCAGCTCCTCCAAGGGCGGCTCCAGCCTCTCCGCCCTCCATCATTTGGCTGCTGTGGGTCTCTGACGATTTCTGTTATTAGGATATTTTTTGTGGTTGGAAAACAGTTGCTCTTTTTGGTTGTGACTTGGAGAGGAGAGAGTCCCAGGTGAACTCACACCACCATGTTGCTGATGTCACTCTCCTTCTCTGTTATTCTTTAAAAATGCTTCCCTTCTATATACTACCTCATAAATAGAACAAACAAAACCACATCTCCTGTTGCCTACCTACCTCATAGGATTATTGTGAAAATAAAAAAACACACTGTATATCAAAGTGCTTTGAAAACTACAGAGTACTACACAAAAATAATTTATTACTAAACATTTTCTAAAACTTTTATTTGTTTTATTTATATAACTAATACTACTGCTTTATACAGTTTCTACACTATTTACACTATACACTTATACATCAAAATTTCAGAACATTTGAAAAACCAGTCTAATTAATCTATTCTCTATCCTTGCTACATGAAGTGTGGTCCATGGAACAACAGCATTGGCATCACTTGAAATCTAGTTAGAAACACAGAATCTAAGATACCCCAGACTTAATCAAGACCTGTATTTTCACAAGGTAAGATGCCCAGGTGATCCCTATGCACAGTAAGGTTAAAAAAGTACTGCTTTACATAGCAATATTATTTACAGTCATAATTGTACAAATAGGAAATTATTTTTACAAAAGGTATTTCAAATATATGCATCTGATTTATCTCCTAAAACTTTAAGAGAGATATTTTTCATTGAAACATGGCTACTTAAGATCAGAAGCCACGTCTTACTCATTTTCATATTTCTGCCTATTATATAACAGACAAAATTTCTTGGGTAAAGGCAAAAAAAATTATCAATAATTTATATAGAAGATATGAATCAATTTACATTTACCCTTACACAGAATATGACAATTTAATATCAATTATTAAACATATATTAAGCATTTGCGGCATTAGCTTTAAAAAACAGAATATTTTAAATTTTATCTATATTTGAATAAGGCCACACCTAAATTTATACACAAGAATGGTCAAGTTATGTATGAAACCCAGTAAGCATCAAAGAAAGATAGATGCAGTCTTTTTGATGGAGAAGAAGAAAACAAACTTCCAACAATATAAAGGATGTCTAGTAAGCTTTGAAGTCAAACACAGTTCAAGTTCTTGCTCTGGCACTTAGATTAGATTTTCAACAAGCTGCTTAATGTATGTAGCCTCAATTTCCTCATGTGTTAAATTGGGATAATAACCTATAGAGATAAAAGAAGTAACATAAACCACCTAGTATTATAGGCATAAATCATTATTTATGGAAAACAAGAATTAATGTTCTAAAAAGTTAAAAATGTAAAACTTACCTTATCAAGTTTTAGTTCCAATTCTGCCACATCTCCTTCTACTTCTTCCAAGGCAGCTCTAGAAAAATTAAATAAAAAATAAGTTGTTTTATATGTTTAAATGTATACTTTACTCTTGAAAAATAACTCTAAGTGAAAAAATAGGTATGAATGCTTAAAAATTATACTTCACATAAAGTAATAATCACCTTAGGATGAAGTATAAATACTTTATAATTATGCAATACAACAGATAATACAACTATTCTTTAAGGTAATGAGAGAATACATTAGGTTGATTTACTCAAACATTCATATTATTCAAATTAATAATACTAATTAAAACCACTTAGCATGTTTTAGTTTTTTTTAATGAATAAGAAATTTTAGGGGCTGGCCCCGTGGCCGAGAGGTTAAGTTTGCGCACTCCGCTGCAGGTGGCCCAGTGTTTCGTTGGTTCGAATCCTGGGCGCGGACATGGCACTGCTCATCAAACCACACTGAGGCAGCATCCCACATGCCACAACTAGAAGGACCCACACGAATATACAACTATGTACCGGGGGGCTTTGGGGAGAAAAAGGAAAAAAATAAAATCTTTAAAAAAAAAAAAAAAAGAAATTTTAAAAGTTGAGCCATACAGAGGCTGACCCCGTGGCGGAGTGGTTAAGTCCGTATGCTCTGTCCACTTCAGCGGCTCAGGGTTTCACCACTTGGATCCTGGGCGCCGACATGGCACCACTCATCAGGCCATGCTGAGGCGGTGTCCCACATGTCGCAACTAGAAGGACCCACAACTAAAAAATACAACTAGGTACTGGGGGAATTTAGGGAGAAAAAGCAGGGGAAAAAAAATTGAGCCATACAAAGACTCAGATTTCTTTTCAACAAATCACATGTAACCAAACAGCAAAGCACCCTTGGCAATCAAAAAGAAAGGTTTTTACTTTTAGAAATAGTTCAGAATGATGTTACTCTTGTTTAATGCACCATTTTGTTTTCAATGTATTTTTAAGAGTCAGCGGATACTCTAACTTGTCAAGAGAATGATAAAACTAATATAATGTTAGCACTTGATATTACACTACGGGGCAACATTCCAAAACTGGAAATTTGGAACAAAACAGCAACAACTAAAACTTATTAAAGATAAGATTTTACACTTAAGAGTACCATGAAACAAAATGCAATTCATCTACTTTTAAGCCCTCTATGCCATTTTGAGATACCTTGATAAACTTGCAACTTCCCCAAAGCTACTTCTTGAATTAACCAAAATTTGTTTCAGCTGGACAATACTGGGGGACTAGCCACCCAAAAAGTTATTTTGAACTCTGGGTAAGAAATTCTCAACAGAACTAAGAAGAGAAATATAGCTAAGATATACTCTATTCCCAGAACTACCCACTTAACCCGTGTGATTGCAGAATAATCATTTTTATTAGTTTGTGATTCTACTTCCCCGTCTGGTATTTTATTGAAAACATAATGGGTTTTTTTTAAAGATTTTACTTTTTTCTTTTTTCTCTCCAAAGCCCCCCGGTACATAGTTGTATATTCTCCATTGTGGGTCCCTCTAGCTGTGGCATGTGGGACGCTGCCTGAGCACGGCCCGATGAGCACTGCCATGTCTGCGCCCAGGATCTGAACCAACGAAACACTGGGCCGCCTGCAGCGGAGCACGCGAACCCAACCACTCGGCCATGCGGCCAGCCCCTTGAAAACATAGTTTTTAATCTCCAAAATATGAAAATTATATAACTAAAAATTATGCAGTAAAAAGATACCTATTCCATAAAATGAGATACTTTAGTATACAGTTCAAGAAAACAACAGGTGCTAGACTTCCATAGCATAGAAGTGGAAATGCTTCTCCCCTAACTAAAAGCTTGTCATTTTCTTCAGTAGTGTTTTTCAAATTACACATTGTCCCCTCAGCCTAGAAAATATTTCCCCTTCATATTAATCCTTACTCCCTTCACCTCCTATATGCTAATCTTCATTTAAAACAATTCATAAAAGAAAACAAATATATCAGTACAAGGATATCCACTGTCTATAACAGGTTGAAACCTATATGTCCAGCAATTGAAACAAATGGTATATATCCATCCCATTATGTATGGCAGCAAGTTTTTAAATGAGATTGGTCCATATCTACTGACATGAAAACATGTACATAATAGACTATTCTTTATAAAATTATACACAGTGTGAGTCCAATGTTGTGGGGGAAAAAACTTGTTGGTATATGCAGAGGAACAGATCTGGGAGCATATTTACCATTAACTCTAAGTTTGAACAACAGGGATTGGAGAGCAGAAAGCATAAATAGGGATTTACACTTTTTATTACTTATACTTCTGGATTGTTTTAATATTTGCAATAACTATGTATCTTTAAATAATTTTTAAAGCTAATAAAGAGGGAAGAGAAATAAGTTCAGACATCCCTTCCTAGGAGGTGGGTCCTCTTGAAACCTCTTCCCCCACCCACTCAGGCTGGATTACATACCCCTTTGGTGCCCCCACATCACCTTATTCACATCTCTATCACTCTTCACTTCTGTCACTAGTCTGCTCCCCATAGACACTCAAAATGTTTGTTGAATCAAGAATTTCCACAGTTATTTACTTTGTCAGAAACTCTAATTTATATTTTTAACCTTTATTTTAGCTTCACTCAATTATATTTCTTTGAAGCAAATTAGCTGAAATGGCCGGCTTTAAGGTTTGATTTAATCAGTAGTTTCTACTAAACAGACAGGTTGATAGAAACATCATGTAAATTCCTCAATCTTATTTCACTCCCCAATTCCACTAATTCACTTTTGTGGAACACTTTTAAAGAGAGGTAAGAGTTTATGTACAAAAACAGTGGTAAAATGTATTTCACCAGTCATTTAAAAATAAAGCCCTTTGTAGTCATATATTCAAATAATCTGAAAGTTTATCTTGGAGGTTCTTCAATTTAACTTTCACCTTCTCTAAAAAATATCTCTGTCCTTGGTCATCTAAGATGTGTGTGAAAACTTGTAGCACTAGGTAAACAGTGTCTAAGGCAGCCTGGTTAATTGCTGAATATTCTTTAGTATAAAAAGAAAAGTATATGGAAAGTTCATGGTCTCAGTTCAAATTCTACTCCACCACTAAGCCTAAGATATTTTATCTAAGTTTTTTCATCTGTAAAATGAGTAAAGAAATACCTATTTAAAAAAGTTGTAAAGGTTAAATAGGGGACTGTCCATATCACTGACCATAGTACATACTATGACACAAAGAATACAATCAATAAGAGCTTCTTTCTCTCTCTCTCTTTTTTTTGTGAGGAAAACTGGCCCTGAGCTAACATCTGTTGCCAATCTTCCTCTTTTTGGTTAAGGAAGATGTGCCCTGAGCTAACATTTGTGCCAATCTTCCTCTATTTCGTATATGGAACACCACCACAGTGTGGCTTGATGAGCAGTGCGTAGGTGCCCACCTCGGTTCTGAAAAGATGAAGCCCAGACAGCTGAAGCAGAGCACACAAACTTAACCTTTACACCACCAGGTAGGCCCCTCTCCTTTTACTTAGCCCTGCACTCTAAGGTGAGTTTTGCCTCCCTATTACTTCTATTCATTAATACAAGAGAACCATTCTGGAACATATGTTTAATAAATGAATGAATAAGTGAAATAAAACAATCTACACAAAAAGTCCTTCAAATATTGGAAGACAGATATTATTCCTTTCAAACTCTCCCAAATATGTAGTATTGAGCATATAACTTTTAAAAATGTGCAAGGTGTTGGAGGCTAGCCTGGTGGTGTAGCAGTTAAGATTGACTCAGGGTCAATCTTCCTCATCTTCCTCAGCAAAAAGATGAGGACTGGCAGCAATGTCAGTCAGGGCTAATCTTCCTCAAAAAAAAAAAATGTGCGAAGTGTTAAACAGGCCAATATTATAGACCCTACACTCCACAGCTTAAGATTTAATAAAACATTATTAAAACATTTACAATTATTAAAGTTACATACACATTAACAATGAAATAAAACATATGACTAAGTAGCAAAATAAGCAAAACATAAAATGATGTTAGAAGAAACAGGAAATAACAGAAGGCAGTCAGCAAAGTCTCACAGGATTATTATAAGCAGACATCAGCAAACTACAGCCTGTCCGGTAAGTCTGGTCCATAACCTGTTTTTGTATAGCTCATGAGCTAAAAATGGTTTTTACATTTTTAAATAGTTGAAAAAATCAAAACAACCATAATATTTAATGACATATAGAAATTATACTAAGTTCAGATTTCAGTGCCCATAAATAAAGTTTTGTGGAAACACAGGCAAGCTCATTCATTTACATATTGTCTACGGCAGCTTTCATGCTATAATGGCAGTGTTGAGTAGTTGGAAAAGAGAACATATGGCCCATAAAGCTTAAAATATTTACTACTATCTGGCCCTTTACAGAAAAAGTTTGTTGACTCCTTATTATGAATATCAAATACAAGAACATGAACGAAAATCCTTCCTCATATATGAAATACATAAAATAATTTTTAGGACTTAGCTCTGGTTGGCTGTACCCTAAGAAGCTGAACAAGCCCAGAATTCAGAGAAAAAGGTCACTTTATTTTCAATAATAACACTTTCATTCTTTTATCTATTCATGCATCACAGTGTTTTATGATCAACTCAGAAAACAGTTAATTAAAAACATAAAACTAGAATAGGAAAAAATCTAACAGCAAATATTAACAGTGAGATAGCTCTAATCACATGGTGATTGCTTTTGGCTGTGAAGTAGATGACGCTCTGAGAAGTACCAAAATAGAACTCTCCCCACCCAGATAATTACATACCCTTGATGCAGCAATAAACTTTTTAAATCACTATTTTTACCAGATTATCCATAAAAATAACTAGTATGTGTAATGAGTGTTACATTTTCTTTATAAAAGAAATTTTTTTGAAAGAAACAGTAAGTGTGATAAGGAATTATTCTATCCATTCATTTGAGATCCTAAAAAAAAAACTACTTTCATTTTAACCTTGGCAATATCCTTAAATCAGAATAATCTAATACTAGGTCACATGATGATGCAATCTAAATGTAACAAAGGATATTCAAGATTACTAATAAGCACTTAAATATCCTCAAACAATTAAAGATAGATTTGAGGCTCTATGTCATAACTACCTCCTAAAGAATTACCAAAGAGATAAAATAATCAAAGTATAATGTAGATTTTGTAAATATAACCTATATTCCTTATTTTATATAATAGATATAGTCCTAAAAGTTGCATATAAATTGAATAACCATTTAGATACTCAGTGGGGTTACTTGTACATCTATCTTGGTACCTACAATCCCCAACCAAATTCCTCTTTCAGCTCAACAGCCTTATCCGTCACGGGCAATGCTGGGCTATTCTTTTCAAAGAAAGGACAATGGCTGGATCAGGGATAGCCCACTGACCCAAGGACAGTCTTGTAACTCAACAGGTAGCAAAACCAGGTGACCAAAACTTGACATACCAATGACACAGATCCCTTTAGGTTTTTGACCAGAGAACAGAGAACACACCCTGGAAACCTGCTTTTTAAAAGAAATCTCTCATTAAATCAGTTTGTAATGTGAATGTGCCACCCTTTATTTTGTTCAGTAGGTTCTGGGCTTCATAACTGCATCTCTGTAACACATTTATGTTTAGAGGCAGTGCAGTAGAGTTTTAAAAACAACCTGTGTTTGAATCCATACCTTACTTCTTACTAGCTATGTAACATCAAGCAAGTTCCGTGTGTTTCGATTTCATCTATAAAATACAGATAATGACAGTCTCTCCCATAGAGATGTATGACAATTAAATTTTAAAATACATATAAAAACTTCAGCACAGTGCCTGACACTAAATAATCAGTGAATGTCAGCTACAATGATCTATATAGTGCTAAAGAAAATACACAAGTCTTCATTTTCATTTTGTGAGGCCAAGAAGGAAGAAAGCAGTAACAAACTATCAAATACTTCCAACAAGAATTTGAAATAGTTTGAAAAATGAGCAAAAAATGTTACAACAGGTCTAACAGCAAATAAAACAGCAAGTCTGAATTCCTTGAAGAGGAAACACTTCAGTTCTCTTGCCCTCTTCCAAATATCACACATCAAATACACATTGGAGTCTTCTCCTAACCTCTTCCTAACTTCAATCTAGGCCACAGGACTATATAACATGATGAAATTTTATTTGAAAATCCACTTGGTTTTCCAGAATTATCAAGGTCAGTTCTGTCCTGACTCCTCTAAGAGCCTACAGAGGAGAACCAACACTGCAATCAGTATGAAGGGGAGTGAAGGTCTGAATGTATATTTATTACACAATAATAATAACCCACCTTTTTAAAAAGTCTCAGTCTTTATTTTTGAGAACTCTCAGTAAAATTAAAAGGTCTTTCTTCTCCAAATATTACATTAGAAATGTTATAACTGCTCCTATTTGCTCAGATTGGAACACTAAGAAAATCTGGCAAGATTCATGAGAAATTCAATTCTGTAATGGAAAAGAGAATAGCAGAAATAGGACCAGAAACGGAAACCAAAATTTTAGTCTAACTTTCTACCAACTAATACGAGTCCCTCAGAAAGTCGTTTAATCTCTCCAGACCTCAGTTCTCTCATCCATAAAAAGTGACGAATAGACTGGATCATCTTTAATATCACTTCCAGATCTTAATTCTATTATTCTAGCATAAGCATTCAAAGGAAAGCAGAACCTGCATTTGATTATCTTCTCTCAAGCAAGATTTCCTCCAGGCCTTCACTCATGCTTTCAAAAGAAAGAAAAAAAAAACTTATGAGCCATGAAAACCCTTACCAAAATTTATATTAAGTTTCACTCACCCCTTTCAAAAACCTCCTCTATGTACTCCTTAAAAGGCAAGTAGGGGCCGGCCTGGTGGCACAGTGGTTAAGTTCACACGTTCCGCTTCTCAGCGGCCCGGGGTTCACAGGTTCGGATCCCGGGTGCAGACATGCACCACTTGGCAAAAGCTACACTGTGGTAGGTGTCCCACATATAAAGTAGAGGAAGATGGGCATGGATGTTAGCTCAGGGCCAGTCTTCCTCAGCAAAAAGAGGAGGATTGGCAGGAGTTAGCTCAGGGCTAATCTTCCTCAAAAAAAAAAAAAAAAGGCAAGATAATGAATAAACGTGAAAATAGTGGGGGTTTTTTCCAAGTTTTTTATTCAGCTTTAAATTTTAGGGAAAAAAATGATTGTATCTTTTATCCAAACATGTACCTTTCTGAGCAAGCTCCATTATATACATTTTTTAAAGACTGTAGGGGCCAGCCCCTTGGCCGAGTGGTTAGGTTCGCGCGCTCTGCTTCGGCTGCCCAGGGTTTTGCCAGTTCGAATCCTGGGTGCGGATATGGCATGGCTCATCAAGCCATGCTCAGGCGGCATCCCACATGCCACAACTAGAAGGACCCACAACTAAAAATACACAACTATGTACTGGGGGGCTTTGGGGAAAAAAAGGAAAAATAAAATCTTTAGGGAAAAAAAAGACTGTAAACATTATTCTGGCCATTTCTCCCAGAGGGAAAAGAACTCAAAAAAAAAGTAGTTAAAGAACCATGTTAGAGTAGCTAAAGGAATTCTTCTCCCCTCATGTTCTCCCCTGTCCATACACAGTATCCAAAGAAAAACCATCAGGGCCAGAGAAGAGCGTAATTGAAAAAGCAACCAAACCAAAGCCGAAAGCCAAGATGCAAGCAGTATTGTCCACGTGAAGGAATACCACACTCCCAAGCCATTACTCAGGTGTCAATAACTCTATGAGTTCCAGCTCATCATAAAAAAAGGTAACGCTCAAAATGTTAAGATCATCATGCTGCACAGACAAGTAGGGGTGCGAGAAAGGGAGAAAGTACAAGATCTTCTGTTCCTAGGGCTCCAGATTCTTTCCTTAACAGGGGCATGATTTCAATAATCACTTTCAGAATTTGCTCTGCATAGCAGAAAGGCGCTATATACAAAGTTATTTTTTTTACCACGTGCAGTGGCAAATATTCACTATTTACAGGAAACTGGTCTAAAGAAATACTAGGAATGTTTTATTTTGATCAGATAGGAAATTATATTTTTTCCTCACAAAAAATCAGTACTAGGTTAGAAAGCTATGTTTCCATTTCATCCTTCTCTTCTAACAGTTTGAATTTCTTGTCCAGAGAGTTAAGCAGGTGAAATGGCACTAGACTTACAGTGGGTGTTAACATCATTCTGCCATGCCATGAAAGAAGGTGTTAGGAGAAGAGATGGTCCCTCTATTATGCTGGGATCAATAAGTCAATAGTGACATATGACAGGCTATCAGGTCCTTCTAGTTTTCACAGTAGAAGGTGTAAGGCTAGAATGAAGGCACTAGTCATCTAAAGATGGGTAAGCTCACCTTAATAAGAAAAGAAGAGGATTAAGGGGAGAAAAACTACTAACTCAAAGATTATATAATGTTGCCTTCAACTGGGCCCAGAAAGGGAAAAGCTGAAGAGGAAGATATTTGTGTTTTGAAATCACCACAAACTCAAGCAGGTCTACTTAAAAAAATCATTTTAAGTTGACTTTCCACAAAGCCAGTCCAATCCCAAGAATTCTTATCACTGTAGTAGGTTTTGACATGATAGGAAAATAAAGTAGTTACCATCACTGTTTAAAGGCTTAGAACCAAATGTTCAACCAAAGCAGTTAAACTGCAATGCTTATCATATTAGTGGAGTATCATGGGCAACACCTTTAGGGAGAAGACAGCACTGTAAACTTCATGGTTCATAAAGGAGAGGAGATTTCTATGAGGAAAGAACACTGTCACTGATAACACTGTCAGGATGACCAAGATTTCAAATAAGATGGGACTCTCAGCAGACTCACAACAGTAGGGACATCTAGGACCGCGCCCAGACAAAACTGTCAAAAATTATAATCAGAGACCTGCCATATTCCCCCTTTTGCGGCTGTTTCCCCCATTACTATTTTCAGGAACTGGAAATGGTACTTAAGGCACAGGATATCCTGCAAATCAGAGCAGGTAGGTTATCAACATACCGGGCCTCTCAGGGTTCTATCCATAACGTATCATAGGCTGCTACACAAATCATATCTGTAACTTTCCCAGGCTCCTCTATTAACAAAAAACCCATATTAATAGATAAAAATAATTTTGCCTCATGTCTTCACTATGTTCTATAGTTTGCATAGCACCTTCATAGATGATACAGCATTTGTTCTATTAAGAGAAGAATATAGAATAGTAAAGTGAAGTGACAAAGAAAAACATTAAGAGGAAATGAGTGACAACCACAGAATCACAGAATCTTAAATTAGAAGAAACCTTAGCAAATTGCTAAATGTCAGAACTGTTTAATGAAAGTAGAGCAGCTGTGTTTAGAAAAGCATTTCACATAGTATTCCACCTCTATTAAAACCCTGCAATTTTATAAGATCTGTAAACAGGATGCAGAAGAAGACAAATTTAAGAGCCTAATAGGCTCAGGGTTTTGAAGACAATGTTCACACGATAAACCTTCTTAGGACAGTAAATTTGTAATGCTGAAGGGCCTTCTAACCCTCAGTGGAATGAGCACCTCACCACCACCACCTCCACAAAGCACCCTATGCTCACTTCAAATAGAGCACTTGGCACTAAATATGATAATTCAACTACTGGTCTGGATGCCTATACTGAGAGGCCCTGAGCAGAGACTATCGTTCATTTAGCTATACAGCCCTAGTTCACTTAATTACCAAGTAAACATCTGTTCACCAGATGGATGGAGAGATGCAACGTTCAAAACAATCATGTAATCTGGGGCCCGGGGCCACTCACAATGGTTATACTTGCATCTCAATGTACATATATTTATGTGTAACTTTGAATTTCCTCTTACTTCGGCTTTTAGTTATTCCAATCTGCCATGACCTCTCCAGCCTCACATAGATGTTACTATAAAAATCTTTAGAGAAAATAAAAAAAAGAACACACAAATAATTGCATAAACCTCAAAACTAGATTTACAAGGAAAAAGCCGGTTCTTTCCACATTTAAGGATGAGCCTAGATACCTTTATCTAACCCTTCTGATACCTGTAATTTCTCATAAAGTTGAGAGAAATGGGAAATTTTTATAATACTCTAGCACGTACAGTAATATAGGATTTGACCTTCTACAACAGGCCTTAAATGCAGCCTCTGTTGGGGCCCAAGGCAATCTGCCCCCAAATATCCCACAATGGCATATCGATTATTTTGAATTAAAGTTACTTGAGAAGCAGCCAATACAAAAAGGGCATTTTGACCCTCTCTGTTCCCCCTGAAAGCAGGAAATGAATCTCTCATGTGAAAGATACCTTCCCCGCACCAGGAGATAGAGAGACATCCTTATCACGAGAACCAAGGAACTCAGGGCTGAGAAGCCTACATAAACAACCCTTGTTACTTTTTACTAATTTATTACCCCATCCCAAACTCTGCTTAAATTCCTTACTAACTAAGCACCCAAACCTAGGTTTCTTTGTCCTACAAATCCTCATGAATTTACTTTCTTTCTGAAAAAAGATATAAAAGCTGCCTGCTTTTTGGTCACTCTCTGAGTATTATTTTTATCATCTCCCATGCATATGTATTAAAATGGCTTTTCTCCTGTTAATCTGTCTTGTGTTAATTTTATTATTAGTCCAGTCACAAGAATTCAAGAGGTGTTAAGGGGAAAATTTCCCTCTCCCCAACACCTCAAAGCTGAAGAGGAATTCACTCCAATACCAGGACAAAATTACACTACCATGACTCCCTCACTGCATTCAACTTATATTCAGATAGAATTCTTGAACATTCAAAGAGAAGAATCAAAATAGCCATACTAATCAAAAGTGGGGAAAAAATTTTTTTAAAGCAACATAGAAAAGAAACACTACTAGAAAAGTTCAGATAAATGAAGAAACTTAAGATTTCCCTTCCTTTTGTCTAACAACAAACAGGAGCAAATACGTATTGAAATGGTGAACCACCAAGGGATCTGATACAGGGAAGAGACAAAATATGACTTATTTTTTCAAGAATCACCCTAGCTGCTGTGTGGAAAAGATTGTGGAGAAACAAAAGAGGAAGAAAGAGAGCAGTCAGGAGGCTAGAAATCGTCCAGGTAAGAGACGAAGGTGGCTTAAACTAAACACTAATTAGTGGTAAGTAATGCTCAGATTCTGGGTATATTCTGAAGAGAGAGCCAAGAGGATTTCCTCATGGATTGGATGTGGTGTGTGAGCATCACCAGCTACACCGGTGAGCAGGTAGATGTTTAGTCAAGGATGGATTCAAAGTTTTTGGGTGGAGCAGCCAAAAGAATAGAGTTGCAACCAACTGAGATAAAGACTACAGGCAGAACAGGTTTGGGGAGAAAAGATCTGGGGTTCGGTTTTGGACTTGACTCTAAAATATTCATTAGATACACAAGTGATTTACATCAAATATGTGGATTGAGTTAAGAGCCTGGAGTTAAGAAATGAGCTGGGGGTATAAATTTAGGAATCATGGGCATATAAAAATAGTTATTTACAGCCATGAGACTGGACATTATAAAAAAAGTGAAGACAGAAAAGAGGATTAAGGACCGGGGTCTAGAGCACTGGATACTAAAGGTCAGGAAGAACAAGGGGAAACAGCAAAAGAAACCGAGAAAGAGCAACTAGTGAGAAAACCAAGAGTGTGTGGTGTAGAAAGGAAGTGCAAAAAGCATATCAAGGAGGAAGGAGAGATCAACTATGCCAAAAGCTACTGACAGATCAAATAAAATAAGGGCTAAGAATAAACACCAATTTTACAAGTCAAAGTGGTTGAAAAGTAATATTTTTAACACTGGAAAACATTTCTGGTCTGATACTTTGATGAACCAAGAGTGTGCTCCTACAAAACAGATTAATATTTTAAAACAAAAGTTTGGAAATTTTACAAGAATATAAGGAACATGAAACTAAAATGAGTAAAAAAAAATTCCCAAATAGAAACTCTGAAAATGCATACAAGCAATCAACAAAAACAAGTAGCTAGGTTCCCCCCTCTCCTCTCCATTCTCAAACCCTACCTGGAAGCTAAAGGCAATTAATTAAATGAAAAAGAAACTTTCATATTCTTTCTCAGGAAGTCTGGCGTAAAAGTTCTATTGCCACTCATAATATTAAACACAACCTAACTCCTACAAATACAAGGACTGCTAATCTAGCTCTAACTCTCCATGAGACAAGGTACAGATCAAGATTTGTGCTTTCTTGTCTTTCTATAAAATCAGGATTGATTACATTCCAACTCTATGGTTCATTCTGTATAGCTACAGTTACTGTCATCCTTTGCTGATAAATTCTCAAAATTAAAAGCAACATATACACACAAGACCAATCACTTCAAATTAATTTCATTAACTGTTTACGGACGGATTATAATTCTGCACCACAAACTTAACAGTCATGTCTTTCAGAAGTAAACAAAACTGGAAGACTGGGTTATCTTCGTTTGAATAATCTAGCTACAGTAACTTTAATGCAATCATATTAACTTTATTGCTGAAGAGCCAAGAATCTTTATGCTTCAAATTTTATTTTCTACAGCAAGTCCTCATCCTCTTGTTTAACCATCCTTATACTCTAAAGGAGACTGTGCAATTTAAGTAAGAGATTGTACAACTTTTGGTAGTATGTGTATTTAAGTTGAGCATTTATTCATATTCCATACTTCATCACTAGATCTAATCCACTATTTACGATGGCTAAGAAAGGACTACAGATACAATGGATTCTCATTAAAAACCTGTTGATCTATAGTATCTTAGCTTCACATTCCTGGTGATTCTTAATATTACCAACTACATAACAGAAAACTACTCATTCTACGATAGCAGATGACTTAACTGAGAGAACTAAATAAAGCGAGAAAGAGAGAGAGAGAGAGAGACGATGATGATGACGTATTTACCTTCACAAAACTGTTAATGTGACACTTCGAAGTAAGTATAAACTAAGATACCCTACAAGTTCAAAATATTTTGTGTTTAACACAATTCAAAGGGAAAAAAACACAAACTACTACTTAAACTTTTACAGACTTACTGGCTTAAATCTTATTTGTCCTATGGTATGACCTACAGCACATCTAAATCTGTGTCTATCAACCCACATTATAAGAGGATTCTGCTGAAGTCTCAAAATAAGTGCTGACAAGTCTATTTTAAATTCGTCTTCCATTTAATGCCATAAGGAATGGAGATATATGTGTATATGACATACACTAAAATCTAGAACATATAAAGATGCCAGTAAGAAAGTCTCCTGGAATAATGGTAACCAAACCTATCTCTGACCAAATAACAAGCACATCAAAATACAGACTCCTGGATCCCTATCCCAACTCATTCTGATATAATCTTCACAGTTGAGGAATGTATCATTTTATTAAGCTCGCAGGTGACTCTGATGCAGTCAGCCACAGAAAAAGTGGCTACCTCCAAGGGCAAAAATAAAAATACATTGCAACACACAAACATGAACTACTTCTTATAAACCATATAATATTTTAAAATAGAAAGAAATCATATGTATGTTAACGTGTTGGGAACAGAAACTACACTTAGTTTTAAAATTCTAGTGACTACCTTAAACTATTACTGTTTCCACATTGCTGAAGAAAAGTAAAAAGCATCTTTCTTAAGGAAACAGCCCAACACTAAATAGATGTATTTATTGTATGAACATAGGGCTGTAACATATTCTGATGAGGCTATATTATTTAAACCTATGAGAATAAAATCGCATTCCTATAGGGGACAGGGCTTTCCTAAATGGTAAAGTCATTCCCAGTGGCAAGTGCTAAGGTAGCATCCATCATCTGGATAAAGACAAGGAGCAAAAACTGTACTATCCATCAACAAACGAATGCATAAGCAAATGTAGTGTGTACATACAATGGAATATTATTCAGCCTTAAAAACGAAGGAAATTCTGACAAATGCTACAACACAGATGAACCTTGGAGACATTATGCCAAGTGACATAAGCCAGTCACAGAAAGACAAATACTGTATGATTCCACTTAGACAAGCTACTCAGAGTAGCCAAAAAAAAAATCATAGAGACAGAAAACAGAATGTTGGTTGCCATGGGCTGAAGGGAGGGGGGAGTAGGGAGTTATTGTTTAATGGTGGGTACAGAGTTTCACTTTTGCAAGATGTAAATAGTTCTGGAGATGGATGATGTTAACAGCTGTACAACAATATGAATATACTTAATACCATTGAACTGTACACTTAAAAATGGTTAAGATAGTACATTTTATGTTATACATATTTTACCACCATAAAAAAATGGAAAATATGTAAATTAAAAAGATTTCTTCACATCAAAAGACATGATAAACATTTTATTTAGTTATTTCCTTGGTAATCTTTAGTCTTTTTCCTGTTACTGGCATATTCCAAGTATTGGCCAGTTTCAGACAAATTTATAAGCCAAACCACTGAGAGATTTACAGATAATTAACATAATAATGTTGCATTAAAACTCATATTGAATGCCAAAAATTTTTTTTGAAACTGGGTCTTGATAATGGTAAAGGATTATATCACATACTCCGTAGACCTGCTGATCAACCACTTAAGAATCTATGCTTGGCTTAAAAATAAGAATTAGCATACTCTAGTAAGGTAGCATAACTTGTTGCTCAGAATGTGAAATTTGAAATTCTGAGTAGAGATTTAAGCCCTTTCAAACTGTAAGAAGTCCTTGTAAAATCAATCTTGGAGATAATAACAAATTAAAACTGTAACAATTGTCTTTGAAATCAGCAGTAATTATAAAATCAACCTTGCAGATAATAACAAAATAAGACAGCAACTGCCTTTGAAATCAACAGTAATTTTTAAGAACAGCTTGTATATGAAAACATCAGTAATGTTTTTTAATCATGTAACAAATATTTATTTAGCATTTATTGGATGTAAGACACTGTACAAGAGACTTAGGATATAGTGGTAAACAAAATAAACAAAAGGAATCTAAGTGGGGGTAAGATAATTAATGAACAGATGTAAAAGATGTATACATCTTACATCAGGTGTATATGTACTTTTTTTAAAAGCAGGATAAGTGGATATAGAGTGATAGAAGGGGGGTTAGTTTCAAATATTTAAGAAAAAATATTCATGGCTGAAATATACTAAGGAATAGAAAGAAATTGCTTCAACAATATAAATTGAAGAAAATATGAAAATAGTTGAACAAATGTGCTTTTCATTACATTCCATAGAGAGGAGTTTCGTATACATATTTAAATTTACCCCTTAAAGCACTAAAACTTTGTTCTTTTTGTAATTAGTTTTAGTTAGAAAGTGTTGTTGACTTAAATTTTACTGATTCTGCCTTATTTTATTTGGTAGGCTACTCCACAGTCTTGATTTCTTACGTTAGGACACTAATCAATTAATTAGACAATTATAGTCCACAGACACAAAAGTGCCTGACATTGATTTTAAAATAAATATAGCTTAAGAGAATGAAAGGACAAGCCACAGACTGGCAGAAAATATTTGCAAAACACAAATCTGATAAAGGACTGTTATTCAAAATATACAAAAAATTCTTAAAACTAAACAATGAAAAAATAAAACCCGACTAAAAAACGGCCTAAGATCTGAACACCTCACTAAAGAAAATATACGGATTGTAAATAAGCATATGAGAAGATGCTCCACATCATATCACTAGGGAATACTGCCAAATTATTAGGGAATTAGATACCACTATATACCTCCTAGAATGGCCAAAATCCAAAACCATGACAACACTAACTGCTGGTGAGAATGTGGAGCAACAGGAACTCTCATTCATTGCTGGTGGGAATGCAAAATGGTACAGCCACTTTGGAAGATAGTTTAGGGGTTTCTTACAAACTAATCATACTCTCACCATACAATCCAGCAACTGTGCTCCTTTATATTTACCCAAAGGAGTTGAAAACTTATGTCCACACAAAAACCTATGCACAGATGTATATAGCAGCTTTATTCATAACTGCCAAAACTTGTAAGCAACCAAGATGTCCTTCAGTAGGTGAATGTATTAATGAACTGTGGTACATCCAGACGATGGAATACTATTCAGCACTAAAAAGAAATGAATTATGGGCCAGCACGGTGGCACAGTGGTTAAGTTCGCACGTTCCTATTCTCCACAGCCCGGAGTTCCCTGGTTCGGATCCCGGATGCAGACATGGCACTGCTTGGCAAGCCATGCTCTGGCAGGCATCCTATGCATAAAGCAGAGGAAGATGGGCACGGATGTTAGCTCAGGACCAGTCTTCCTCAGCAAAAAGAGGAGGATTGGCAGTAGTTAGCTCAGGGCTAATCTTCCTCAAAAAAAAAATAAAAAATAAAATAAAAAGAAATGAATTATCAAACCATGAAAAGACATGGAGGAAATTTAAACACATATTACTAAGTGAAAGAAGCCAATCCGAAAAGGCTACATACCATATGATTTCAACTGTATGACATTCTGGAAAAGACAAAACTATGGACACATTAAAAAAGATCAGTGGTTGCCAGGGGTTAAGGGGGAGGGAAGGATGGACTCAGCAGAGCACAGAGGATGTTTTAGGGCAGTGAAACTACTCTGTATGTTACTACAACGGTGGATGCATGTCATTATACATTTGTCAAAACCCCCAGAAAGTACAAAACCAAGAGTGAACTCTAATGTAAACAATGGACTTTGGGTGATAATAATGGGCCAATGTAAGTTCATCAATTCTAATAGACATACCACTCTGGTGCCTGATGTCAATAGCGGGGGAGGTTGTAAGTGTACAGGGGCAGGGAGAATATGGGAATTCTCTTACTTTCTGACCAAGTTTTCTGTGAACCTAAAACTTCTCTAAAAAATAAAGTCTGTTTAAAAAAATACTTGCTGGAGCTGGCCCTGTGGCATAGTGGTTAAGTTCAGCACGCTCTGCTTCAGCATCCCAGATTCACAGGTTCAGATCCCCAGCACGGACATACACCACTCATCAGCCATGCTGTGGCAGCAACCCACATACGAAGAGGAGGAAGACTGACACAGATGTGAACTCAGGGCTAATCTTCCTCAAGCAAAAAAAAAGAGGAAGATTGGCAACAGCTGTTAGCTTAGGGCTACTCTTCCTCAGCAAAAAAAAAAAAAAAAAAAAATGAAAAAAAAAACTTGCTGATGTCTGTATCATCATTTATAATTTTAAGATATTTTCAAATGGATGACCATTCAATATGATTGATTTGATAAATTTTTCTATGTGTGAAAGATAAAAGTAACTTTCTTTAAAAGAAATAAGATATGTATATAAGCAAAATAAGTATATTTCATGAAGGAGTAAATTTTAAAAGCTTCAAATCATAGAAGATGAAGTTTTAGGGTAAAAAAGAAAACATAAAAAAGTGAAGACAAACCACAGGTAAGGAAGAGAGATTTTCATTGACAAAGGATTAGTTCATCTGTACAAATATTCTACAAATCAGAGAAAAGGACAAACAAGCCAATAGAAAATAAGGCGAAAATATGAACAGGCAACTTACAGAAGAAGAAACGTGACCGGACTATTAACATGAAAAGATGCTCAACTTAACTAGCAATTAAGAAACAAATTTAAAATCACAAGATAACATCAGATTGGGAAAAATTTTAAAGTCTGACAATATCAAATGTAGGAGGATATGAAACATACAGTCTCATACACAGCTAGTAGGAGTGTATGTTGACATAACCCCTTTATAAAGCAATTTGGCAATTTTTGGTAAAATTGAAGATGTACATACCCTTCCACCTGGTAGTTCCAATCCCTAGCTCTCACATGTGTAGGCATGCATAGGAATTTCATGGTAATACTAAGAACATGGTAGCACTGAGAAAAATAGGAAACAACTTTAAGAGTTATTTAAACTCCTGTTTAAAAAACAACTTTAACTTCTATCCACAGAAGAATGGATAAATACAATGAAGGATTTTCTTACAATGGATTTCCAAATGCATGAAAACTGAAAATAAATAAACAAAACAAACATGCATTAATTAGGTTGAATCTCACAATTCTAACACAGGAAGTAAAAACATGTCCAACAAAACACTTTCAGCTAGCCTGTTACTTGGCAAGCAGCTCTTTCAGCCTAAGCTTAACATGTATGTGTCATAAAATAGAAAATTAATCCAACTTAAAAAACTAATTTACCAATTTGAAATAAATATCAAAATTTCAAATCTTTACCTCTATCCCATCTCTCTCAGAGCTTCAGACTGAGTATAATATCTGCCCAAATGGCCCATGCATTGGTCATTATCTTTTTCACCAAATCTGTTCTCTATCTCAGTGAGCAGCAACACTATTCGCACAGTTAATCCAGACGTAAATCTGGACATCATTCTGGACTCCTTCTCCCTCACTCCTCATATCCAAGCAAACACAGTGTCCTATCATTCTACCTCCTAAATACTTTGATGCTACCCCATTTCTATCTCCACCAACTACCTGGAGCAGATCATCATTTCCTCTCACCTGAATTGCAGCAACCACCGTCTAAAGGACTCTCCTGCTCCAATTAAGTTAATTATATCAACACACTGCAATCAATATGTTCTTTAATAAGCAAAACATGATCAAGAAACATCACCCTCCAACTTAACATTTTTCATGGCTCTCTACTATTCTCAGGTTAAAATCCTTAATGTGACCCAAAGGCCCATGATCTGGCCCTTATTTATGCCTCTATCCTCACCATTCTACATGCTCACCTACATTTGGGTCTTGGAATATGCAGTTCTCAGCCAGAAGCCCTTCTCCTCTTAAATCCTTTTCACCTTGGTAATGCCCAATTTGTCCTTCACCTGTCTGCTTAAACATTCCATATGTTGGGAAGCCTTAACTGCCCATGCAAGACAGAGATCTTTGTTATCTGCCCCCAGGATTTACTTCAATTCTATCACTTAACACACTATAATTTAAGTGTTCATTTGCTCCATGAGAGCAGAGACTGAGTCTTGTCCACCATCAAAGCTCCAAAACCTAGCTCAAAGGATTCACAGGTTGAACTTTCATCAAAAACCAAGAAACTGCAATTTCTTGTAATTTGCAATTAACTTGCTCTTGGGTGGTTGCTCAGCCTACGTGAAACCCATCTTAAGGATTGTTGTTTTTAATAATTTCTCGACAATCACAGGGATAAATAACAAGTCCAGATAACAACATTAATTCTTATAAAAGTGTTTTGTAAGGAATACCACCCCCTAAATACGTCCATGTTTGGGGCTATTTAAAATATTGAGACTTTATGTAACATGGGAATACTTGCAATAGATCATTAAGTGAAAAAAAGCCTCAGCTAAATTTCTAATCGTGGAATTGCTGAAAACAAATGTTTTATGAACACAAATATTTTCTGGGCC
Organism: Equus quagga; assembly: GCF_021613505.1. Lineage (NCBI taxonomy): Eukaryota > Metazoa > Chordata > Mammalia > Perissodactyla > Equidae > Equus > Equus quagga. Next base: position 28,046,952 of record NC_060270.1, on the reverse strand, counting down.
TGCCCAATGGCATAGTGGTTAAGTTCACATGCTCCGCTTCAGTGGCCTACGGTTTGCAGGTTTGTATCCCAGGCACAGACCTAGCATCACTCGTCAGGCCACGCTGTGGCACCGTCCCACATAAAATAGAGGAAGACTGGCATGGATGTTAGCTCAGCAACAACCTTCCTCAAGCAAAAGGAGGAAGATTGGCAACAGATGTTAGCTCAGGGCCAATCTTCCTCACAAAAAAGAAAATAAAAAGAACATGAATATTTTAAGGTTTTTTTGCTACACAGTGATACATTATCTACCCTCCCAGCCCCCTCAGACAGGCTGAATTAATTTACACTCCCACCAGCAACATATGAGTATACCCATATCTCTATAACCTGGGTATTAACCATTTTAATCTTTGTGAAAGATTTAAAATAATGACATCTTAATTTTTTTTGAGGAAGATTAGCCCTGAGCTAACATCTGCTGCCAATCCTCCTCTTTTTGCTGAGGAAGACGGGCCCTGAGCCAACAACTGTGCCCATCCTCCTCTACTTGATATGTGGGACGCCTGCCACAGCATGGCTTGATAAGCAGTGCCATGTCCAGACCCAGGATCCGAACCAACAAACCCCGGGCTGCCAAAGCAGTCCGTGCGAACTTAACCGCCGAACCACTGGGCCGGCCCAATTGGCATCTTAATTTTGATTAAATTCCCATTTATTTAATTAACACAAAAGGTGAAAAACATTTAGGTTTACTAGCCATCTACATTTTTCTTTTTTTCAATTGCCTGTCTATGCTATTACCCCATTTTCTACTGAGATAGGTTTGAAATAAATTTTTTTTTAAAAGATTGGCACCTGAGCTAACATAAGTTGCGAATCCTTTTTTTTTCCCTTCTTCTTCTTCGCCCCAAAGCTCCCCTAGTACATAGTTGTATATTCCAGTTGTAGGTCCTTCTGGTTGTGCTATGTAGGATGCCACCTCAGCATGGCTTGAGGAGCGCGGCCATGTCCACACCCAGGATCCAAACCAGCAAAGCCCTGGGCCACTGAATGGGAGCATGTGAACCTGGCCACAGGGCTGGCCCCAGAAATTTTTTGGAAAATTTTTAACAGCTTTATAAAGACATACTTCAAATACCATACTCATTTAAAGTATACAATTCAATAGTTTTTAGTATATTCATAGAGCTATACACCCATCATCACAATCTAATTTTAGAACATTTTCATCACCTCAAAAAGAAACACCATACGCATTAGCAGTCACTTCCCATTCCCCCTTCTCCTGCTCCCAGGCCTAGGCAACCGCTAATCCACTTTCAGTCTCAGGAGATTGGCTTATTCTGGACAATTCATATAAATGGAACTGCAAGACACTTCTAAGAGCTCTCTGAATACACAGGATTTGAAACTTATTTCACATATTCCAAGTATTTTCCCAGCTTTCATTTAAGGTGGGGAGGGTAATATTTTTATATAGTCAAATCTATTTTCAGGCTTTTATCTTTAGAAAGACTGCCCTGATCACAAGTTAATATATATTTCATGTGTATTTTCCATTAGTACATTCATAGTTTCAATTTTAACATCCAAATCATTACTCCACTTAAAATTTATTCTGGAAAAGTGTATGTATCCCACTTTGTGTTCTGCCAAACAAAGAGCCAGCTGTCCCTCATTATTTCTCAGGTAACTATCGTTTTTTCCCACTGATTAGAAATACCACCTTTATCATACTCTAAACTCTTACATACATTTGAGTCTGTCTCTGGGTTTTTTAAAATTCTGTTCCTTTCTCCTGTCAGTTCTGAGCTCACCCACACTATTTTAATCTTGGCAATCTAATAATACATTTTAAATTCTGATAGAGGACATCGTCTTTATTGCTCTTATTTTTCAAAATTTTCCTGGCTAATCTCATAAATTTGTTCTTAGGTTTACTAGCCTTTAGAACACTTATATTGCATTTAAATTTATGAATTAATTTAAGAAGAATTTACACTTTCACAATGTTGAATCTTCAAGCAACATATGATTCCTTAGTCATATTTTTCCTTTCTGCCATCAAGTTAAGTTTTATAGTTGTTTTATAAAGCCCCAGATATTTTATGTTGACTTCATTTCTATTTATTTTACATCTTTTGTTATTAATTTAAATGAGATTTCCCCCATAATGTTTTTATTTCTATGTTTTTTGGTATACAGGAAAGTTACTAACTTTGTTTAATGTATAAACATGTTCACAGGCCTTTTTGAGTTATTTTATTAATTTTCATTATATCTGCCTTATACTTAACCAGACCTAAATATTATAAGCTGAAAAAGGCATATAGGAACACAATTAGAAAATGTATTCACTTCTGACCACATTCAAGGAGCTAAATTTCTCAAGGAAGACCAGAGACATTTCCAAATAAGGAGCGAAAAGAATTACACAGCCATGAACTTGGGAGAAGAGGACCATGGATGGAAAGAAAAGAACTTTATTCCACTCAGAATCCACTAAAAATGTGACTTACTACTTAACTTTGAAATACTAAATTTGTGTCACAAATAACACATATTTGTTTTCCCAGGAAAAAAAAAGTCATGCCACAAAAATGCATCATTGTTTAAGAGGAATCTCACTAAATCTGGAACAGATTATGATAGAAAAATCACGAAAATCTTTTCAGTGGTGAACCATCTGGAATGATTTTTATGTTACACTATTAATTTGGGGCAAAGAGGGTGACAATGCTGCTTTTCCTTCTTTTAGGCATTTGGTTACACTTTCTTTTTGAGACTCATGATCAAAATAAACGACTTAATTATGCGGATCATCCTAGAAACCTGCCACACTAACGGCTTCCCTGGGATGAAGACTGTCAGAGGTGCCCAGTACTAGTGCAGGCAGGGCAAAAAGAAAGCATTGCTTCCTATTATCTTTCTCCTGTTTCATGCTGACAACATTCTTGTATGTCTTCAATGTTTTATTTAGTTTCCAGTCAGGTCTATGTCACACGAATGTTCATGAGGACAGATTATCTTCAAACACAGGTGATTTACTCAACTACTACTTTTTTATTATTCAAATTATACTTTTGCAGCCTGTACAGTTAAAGAAGAATAGAAAGAAATATCCACAAAATTCAGCAGTTAGCCTGGGATTCAAGTAAATTTATTGGTACTATGGCCATTTCCAATCAACTTATTACTTTGATAACTCCCCACTGCATGATATAAAACAGAGAATATAAAACATCTAATACATGAGACCTTTAATCCCTGTTCCTACATTACCTACTACTCCATTCAGCAGTAATAAACCAATTATAGGGGAGAGGTGACATCCCTTCGTACAAAACAAATCTTAAAATTTCTAGCACCCAAACAACAGGATGGAGTTGATATATCCTGTGTTCCAATCCTCACTGTCATTAATTTGCTACGTCATTTTGGCCAACCACTTTAAATTTGACTTATTCATTATCTATATGTTCAATGCAGCATTATTCACAATAGCCAACGCTTGGAAACAACCTAAGTGCTCATCAATGGATGAATGGATAAAGAAGATGTGGTACATATATACAATGGAATACTATTCAGCCATAAAAAAAGATGAAATCTTGCCATTTGCAACAACACAGATGGACCTTGAAGGGTATTGTGCTAAGTGAAATAAGTCAGACGGAGAAAGCCAAATACCATATGATCTCATTCATGTGTGGAAGATAAAAAAACACCAACAACAAAGAAACACATAGATACAGAGAATAGACTGGTGGCTACCAGAGGGGAAAGCAGGGTTGGGGAAAGGGGAAGGGGTAAAGGGGCACATTTAAACGGTGACAGGTGACAATTAGGCTTTTGGTGGTGAACACAATGTAGTCTACACAGAAACTGAAATATAATGATGTACACCTAAAATTTAAATAATGTTATAAACCAATGTGACCTCAATTAAAAAAAGAAAAAAATTAAATTAAATGCTTAAGATTTTTTTAAAAGCAACAAATAACATCACCTACCCAACTTCTCTCAAAAGACTTTGGAGAATCCTAAAATCTATGAGTGGGGGGATAGCAAAGATAACCCATTTTAACTCTTTTCTTTTAAAAAGAGAGAAAGTAAAGCAATTCCACTAAAACACTTGAAAGGAACTAAATAAATATAAAATAATAAAACACTAAGAATAATTACTTCTAAGAAATAAATCCTACAGAAGTTTACAGAAGATAGAGGTCAGTGAGGGCTGGAATGATGAGATGGCTGTTTTAACAAGGAGACTTCAGTTTTTAGAAAAAAGAAAAAGAAAGGAGAGGCAGTAGGGGTATGTTTACTTTCTTACTTGAAATTTACAAACATTAAGAAAAGGAAAAAACAGTAATCATAGGAAACTCCACGCAACGTGAAACTAGAGAATGGTTACAATCCCATACCACAGATAAAAATATAAATCCGATACCATGAAATAAGGACAAAATGAAAAGTAGAGCTCCCACAATTTCACTAATCTCAAGCAAAGTGCAGATTTCTTAACTAAATCAGAGTTCAGGAAAGTCCTATTAACGCATATAACACGATACCCAAATAAACCTCTGTCTCAGTCTTAGCTGAGGTTCCAAGGCACTCTATGCCAACTACTCCATAACACAAAATGAAGTGCTAGACCACACAGACAAGGCCTGCAAAGGAAGTTTTACAATATTTCCCTAATCACCCACCTCCAACTATTCTTTAAAAGGATGAAGGTGGGAAGAAGTTGGAGACATCCAAAAAGGAGATGAGAATTGGGCAGAAGGGATTTCTTTAGAGAGAACTGTCAATATGACTCTCAAATCAAAAGGATGGATTGGTACTTTACTCTCACAGGCTAGTAAGAGGAGACCACTCTGAAAGTTTGATAACTGTCTTTTGGAGATTAGGGACTCTGTAGACTGGTTATCTGGCTTCTCCCTGAGAAATCTTAAGAGCAGTTGACTGAAGCGATCCATGGCAGCAGAGCAGAAGGCCACAAGTGCAAAATAGCTGCACTGTCATGATAGCAGGCCACGGTGAGTGTTCCCCATGTAAAGACGTGAGCCACTTGAGAGTTGTCTTGGGCTTGTTTTATATCCTGGAATGATGAGACTTCTGCAGAAAGAGGGTGGAAGTGTACCATTGCACGCCAAGAGACTGACAGAAATATTGTAAACAACCAACCCAACTAGAAGCACTGAGCTATGATAAGAGAAAAGCAGTTAGAGATCCCCACTGATGGAGGTTGGGGAGTAACAGTCACGAGAATCTAACACACTCCCTGGGTTGGTTTTTTTTTTTTTAAAAACAGCTTTACTGAGGCATAAATGACATACAATAAACTTCACATATTTAAAGTGTACAATTTGATCAGTTGTGACATATATATATATATATATAGCCACCCATGAAGCCATCACCACAATCAAGAGAATAAACATATCCATCATCCCCAAAATTTTTTCATTCCCCCTTGTAATCTCTGCCTCCTGTCTCTCCCTTCCCCAGGTACTTTCTGTCACTATACATCAATTTAAATTTCCAAGAATTTTACATAAATAGATTGGTATGACATGTACTCTTTCTGATCTGGGTTCTTTTACTCAGCATACTTATTTTTGAGATTCATTCATACTATAGCATTTTTCAATTGTTCATTCCTTGTTACTGAGTAGTATTTCGTTTTAAAGATACACCAGTTTGTTTATCCACTCACTTGTTGATGGACATTTGGGTTGTTTAACCGTTTTCAGCTATTACAAAAAAAGCTGCTATAAACACTCATGTATAAGTCTTTTTATGGATATATGCTTTCTTTTCTCGTGGGTAAATACCTAGGAGTAGAATGGCTGCATCATATAGTAAGCATATGTTTAACTTTTTAAGAAACTGCCAAACTGTTTTTCAAAGTGGTTTTGCCATTTTACATATCCACTAGTGGTGTATGAGAAGTCTAGTTACTCCATATACTTGCCAATACCCATATAGTCAGTTAAGTTTCATTTATCCATTATACTAGGGGTGTAGTGCCATCTCACCGTGGTTTTAATTTGCATTTCCCTAATGACTAAAGAAGTTCAGCATCTTTTCATATGCTCATTTGCTATTCTTATATCTTCTTTAGCTGGTCCTGAGAGATGAAGGCAGACTTCTGGGAGGCGTGACACTTACACTGAGACAGAAAGGATGAATAGGAGTAAGCAAGGAAAAGAGAGTGGAGAAAGCCTTCCAGGCAGAGGGAACAAACAGCCTGTTCAAAGCCTGCAGGCAGGAGACAGCAGGAGCTGCTTGAGAAGCTGAAATAAGACCTTTCAAGGAAACTAGAAAGCCACATACGTAAATAAAATCTCCAAATCTTTATAAATTGGCAACTTTTTAATCAATGTTAATTTTTAACATTATGCAGGTCAACACAACGTATGACAAGCTAAATATGTCTATGGGCCAAACACGACCATATTAGCCAGTTTGTAACCTCTAATAGAAAGGAACAAAATAAGATCATTAATACAGTTGATCCAATAAAAATACAGCTATCAAAGATTTATACTCTTAAAATAGAAGCATACACCTTCTATTTAAACATTTTACATCAAAATAGGTGAACTCCAACAAAAACTAAGCTCAAAGAAAAATTCTGAAGACTTTATGCTGAACATTAAATAAAAGAATGTAAATGAACTCAAAGTTAGATTTACTTTGTTTTCTAAGAAAAGTAGAATTTAATGACAGTATTATGAAGACTAAGGCAAGTACAATAAAAAAGAGAATTGATAAACTCAAGAATCTGGGAAGGTAGATAAAAAATATTATGTGACACCATTTTAACAAAATAAAAAAGCAAAAGCATCAGTTAAAAAATTAAGAATGAAAAAGACAAGAAGTCACAGTATTTTGCATGATCCTATGTTGTGAAAACTTGAAAGCCTGAGTGAAATACATCCTGTGAAGAGATGTGCACATATTCAGGTATATGGGGTAACTATTCAGGTTTAAACTGATTCTAAACTGATTCAGCTTGAACTGAAGCCTGATTTACGGCCTATCAAGGCTGTATGGCTGCTGTAACCATTAAAGCAAAGAACGCCCTCTCTTAAAATAAGAATGCAGACTTCCTCTCCTACACCTATTGGTTAACACCCTACTGGTAACACCCTATTGGCAAAGCCTGGATTAGCCCCTCTCCCTGACAACAGGATCATGTTGACCTGCTAATTTGCAACTAAATACCTTTTTGAAACTTTGAAAATGTATCCTGGCTGTGTTTAATGTACATTCTTTGTTCTAAAAGGATGTAAGACCGTACTGAAAACCATGCTTTTCCGGAACCCTTTCTAAGGCCTTCCCAAGTTATAATCCTCACTCTGGCTCAAGTAAACCTCACCTTTTTCTCTTATCTATAGAATGGTTTATTGGTTATTTGTGTCAACAATACTGTATTAGTTTACCAGGGCTCCCGTAACAAATTCACAAACCAGGTGGCTTAAAACAACAAATTTATTCTCTCACAATTCTAGAGTCTGAAATCAAGGTGCTGGCAGGGCTGCGCTCCCTCTGAAATCTGTACAATAGGATCCTTCCTTGCTTCTTTCTAGTTTCTGGTGGTGGCCATCAATTCCAGGCTTGCAGCTGCATCACTCCAATCTCTGCCTCCATTATTCCATGGCTGTGTTCTCTCTGTGTGTCTGTCTTCACATCACCTTCTGTCTTCTCATAAGGACATCAGTTATAATGGGGTAAGGGCCCACCCTATTCCAGGATGACCTCCTCTTAACTTAATTACACCTGCTATGACCCTATTTCCAAATAAGGTCACATTCTGAGGTACTAGGGGTTAAGATCTCAACATATCTTCTGGAAGGGGACACAATTCAACCGGTAACAGACACTTTTTGGTAAAATAAATTACTAAAGAGTGCAGTCACAATAGTCCTAATCTAGGTGAATTATATAAAGGCTTCAAGAACAAATAATTTCAACAGCAAATTATATTAGAACATGAAGAAATGTGTTTTTGTTGTTGTTTTTCATTTTAAAAAGTCAATCTAACATTACCAAAATCTAAGAGAAAACAATAGCCAATTGTAATTTATGAATCTTAATGCAAAATCATCAATAAAATATTAACAAACAAGATCTAGCTGTGTTTTTAAAAATTATGAACAAATGAAGATTACTTATAGGGCTGTAATAATATTTAAAAATTAGGAAATCTATGGGGCTGGCCCAGTGGCGCAGTGGTTAAGTGCACACGTTTCACTTTGGCAGCCCAGGGTTCAACGGTTCAGATCCTGGGTACAGACATGGCACTGCTTGGCAAGCCATGCTGTGGCAAGCATCCCACATATCAAGTAGAGGAAGATGGGCACGGATGTGAGCTCAGGGCCAGTCTTCCTCAGCACAAAGAGGAGGATTGGCAGCAGATGTTAGCTCAGAGCTAATCTTCCTCAAAAAAAAAAAAAAATAGGAAATCTATTAATTTAATTTACACTTTGTTAATGGGTCAAAGAAGAAAAGCAATATGATTATCTCTGCTACAGGCTGAATGTTTGTATCCCCCAAAATTCATATGTTGAAACCCTAATCTCAGATGTGATGGTATTTGGAAGTGGGGCCTTTAGGAGGTAATTAGGGTTAGAATATGTCATGAAGGTGGACCCCTCATGATGGGCTTAGTGCCCTTACAAAAAGAAGGAACCAAAACTCCCTCTGTAAACCAAGAAAAAGGCCTTCATCAAGAACCCAACCATACTGACACTCTGATCTTGGACCTCTAAAGCCTCCAAAACTGTGAGAAATAAGTGTTTGTTTTTAATTAAGCCCATGGTATTCTGACATAGCAGCCCAAACTGACTAAGATAGTCTCCGATGATAAAAAAAAAAGGTGACAAAATTAAACATCCGTTCCTGATTTAAAACCCTATTTATTTATTTATTTTTAAAGATTCTATTTTCTCCTTTTCTCCCCAAAGCCCCCGGGTACACAGTTGTATACTCTTCGTTGTGGGTCCTTCTAGTTATGGCATGTGGGATGCTGCCTCAGCGTGGTTTGATGAGCAGTGCCATGTCCACGCCCAGGATTCGAACCAATGAAACACTGGGCCACCTGCAGCAGAGCACGTGAACTTAACCACTCAGCCATGGGGCCAGCCCCTAAAAGCCTATTTATTTAAAAATAGTTACTTCTTTACGATGATACACACACACAGAGAAAAGAAAGAAAGCACCTATATTTGGTTGGACTAGTCCGCCTTCATTTTTCTTCTTTTATGGAGCAAAATTGAGCAATATCTTCTAAAATCTTAAGATACAACCTCTTTGACCCAAATTATTATGATGCTCAGGTACTTTGGCTACAGATATAACAAGACAAATGCATCAGGAGTATAGAAGGAAGTGCATAGAAAGAAAAACTAAAAATGGAAACCTCATCAGGGGACCAGCTAATCAAATTACCATTCAATAATTAGTACACAGCCATTTAAAGAGTATGCAGCCATCTAAAGAGTACGGTAGACCTGTCTAACAAAGAAATATGAATATTATATGTGAAGAGAAAAAAAAGTCAAGTGCAGCAGACTTGATATAACGTGATTTCATTCAAGAAAAATGCTTGTGTTAGCATAGAGCAAAACATCTGAAAGCACAAACACCACGTTGTTAGCACTTACAATTTATTTTAAATGTTTGTATTGTATTGTTTTTCCAATTAATATAAATTGTCTTTAAAACTTGTACGAGAAAAAATAAAGTTTCATAATTTTATAAAGACAGAAGAAAAGTGCATTGCATATGAAAGTTTGAAGTAGTGACTATGGCAATGTTTAGGAGACATGAAAAAAATTAGAGTAGAAGAAACAGGAGGGAGTAAATCAGAAGGCCTTAGCAGAGTTTACCTCAAAGGCATATAAAGACACTGAGAATTTTTGTGTACAAAAGTAAAAATGATAATATTAGTATCTCAAGAAAACTATTAATGCAATACAATAATAATAGGTAGCACTGAATTGGGCAGGGAACGGGTTACCTAATGAAGCGCCATGATGTTGTCTACAGTGAGTGGTTATTGAGACCAGTCTGAGGTGTGACACAATAATTACACTACTAATAAGAGGAATACAAATGTTATCACATCACTCGCCTGCTAAATAAAAAGACTTTAATGGCTACCCACTGCAATTTTGGATGATTTACTTATTCCAGAGATAGAGAATAAGGAAAGGAGTTAGACAGCCAATGGGAAACTGTGCCTTGCCTCTAACCATTGGGTTAAAAAGACAAGGAGAAGACTGAAAATCACTGTGCTTCATGATCATCTGTTTACATATATTAAAGAAGAATTCTGACACTCTTAGAGCAGTAGTCCTTGCATAAAGGTTCACATCAGAATCACCTTAAAGGCCTTTTCAAAGTATCTGTGCCTGAGTCCTCTTCTCCCCAAAAGTTCTGATTCAGTAGGTCTGGAGCAGAATGCAAACAAAGGCATTTTGGAAAAAGCTTCCCAGGTGATTCTGACCTCTGATTATAAAATGCTTATTTGATCACATGGAGGGCTTCTCAAATAATTAAACACAAAAATAAAAACTAAAACATTCTTAATGTAGACGGCAAAGGCCTTGACACTAAGTCATATGCTAACTTTCTTTCTTAGAATCAAACTCTAGCATCAGCCCAGCCCAGTGGCATACTGGTTAAGTTCGGCACTCCACTTCGGTGGCCGGGGGTTCACAGGTTCAGATCCCAGGCACAGACAAGCAGTGCTTGTCAAGCCACACTGTCATGGCATCCCACATAAGACAGAGGAAGATTGGCATGGATGTTAGCTCAGGGACAATCTTCCTTAAGCAAAAAAGAGGAAGGCTGGCAACAGATGTTAGCTCAGGGCCAATCTTCCTCACAAAAAAAAGAAAAAGAAGAATCAAACTCTACCTTCATATTGTCATATTTTTACTTCAATGACTGCTACCAGCACCTGTAACCAGAATACAGCTGCCAGATTCAAATCAAAAGAGATGCCATTGTTTATATCTCTTGGAATCATAGTAAAGCAGTACTAGTAACGCATTAGTGCTGTAGTCAGAGGAAAGACTACACACAATTTACACAATAGCTGATTGATAAGCAAAAAATCTCCACAACAGTGTTCCACAATTGTGAGCAGTGATTTGAATTAAAGAGTTTCGTAATGTGTACAGAATTTTTCTATTGTCATAACTAGTTTCGTAATGTGTACAGAATTTTTCTATTGTCATAGCCAGCTATCTGCCATAATTGAAAGATTGCAGTTTTTAAATAGATACCGTAAGAGCAAGATTATTTCTTAATACTTTAAAATGTTAGATTCTTTTCATGAGATTCAGAAACATAATAAATTATTTTTGCTAAGAATTCTTTTTCTAATCAAACGTTTAGAAATAAGCTTCTTTGGTACACATATCTTTTGGTATATATATCTATATATAAAGAACTCCTCTGGAAAGTAACAGAAGTTTTGGATACCAGACAACTTTCACATACAAGTTAACCTTCTAGTTAACTTTTCATGTTAAAAAATGGAGTGTCAGTGGTTATGTCTTTTTAACCTATTATGAAATGAATCAAACACACATAAAAATAGAGAGAAGTGTACGATTCACTCCTATATATCCATTACCTAGTTTCAACAATTATCAAAACTTTGCCATTCCATACAACCCTATTTGCAATCACAACAAAAAGAATAAAATATTTAGGAATAAATTTAACCAAGGAGGTTTAACCAAGACTTATACACTGAAAACAATAAGACATTATTGAAAGAAATCGAAGAAGACAAAGAAATGGACAGATATTGCATGCTTATGGATTGGAAGAATAAACATAGTTAAAATGTCCATATTACCTAAAGCATTCTACAGATTCAATGCAGTCCCAATCAGAATCCCAATGACATTCTTCACGGAAATAGAACAAAAATATTTATATGAAACAACAAAAGACCCCAAATAGCCAAGGCAATCCTGAGAAAAAAGAACAAAGCTGGAGGAATCACAATCCCTGACTTTAAAATATACTACAAAGCTATAGTAATCACAACAGCATGGTAGTGGCACAAAAACAGACACACAGATCAATGGAACAGAACTGAAAGCACAGAAATAAAACCACACATCTATGGACTGCTAATTTTCAACAAAGGAGCCAAAAACATACAACAGAGAAAGAAAAGTCTCTCAATAAACAGTGTTGGGAAAACTGTACAGCCACGTGCAAAAGAATGGAAGTAGACCATTATCTTACACCTTACACAAAAATTAACTCAAAATGGATTAAAGACATGAATGTAAGACCTGAAACCATAAAACTCCTAGAAGAAAATATAGGCAGTATACTGTTGGACATCTGTCTTAGCAGCATCTTTTCGAATACCATGTCTACTTAGGCAAGGGAAACAAAAGAAATAGAGTCTCTCAAGAATTATGACAACTACCCAAGTGGACCTAAAGATTTCCGTTTCACTTAATTACTACACTGTGAAAGAAAATTTAAATAAGCCCTAGCCACTGTCATATATTACTTACAGTTTTGCAATTCATCAAGAGTACAATAACAAAAATTCCTAAAATAAAAATTTTAGAATGTCATATGAAAATGGAGAATGTATGATTATTTTATGAAAGTAATTTTTGGCAACAGAAGCATACAGCCTAACTTTTAAGTGCAAGGAATTGTGCTGAGAGTGAAAGAATACAAAGACACCAGGAGTCTCTGTACTAGAGTTTATAATCTAAACGGGAGTATGGGATAGGATCCTATTAGTTTGAAAGGCAAAACTACAAAAAGCTTCAGAGAAGTGCCATTCTACTTAACAGCTCCACTTAGGTGTCTACTAGGTATCTCAAACTTAACAAGTATAAACATAGAACTCTTCATTTTTTACCAAAAACTTGTTCTTCCCTTGCCTTCCGATTATCAGTAAACAATACCTCCATCTACTCAGTTGCTAAAGCCAAAAGTGGTGTTTTTTTATTCTTCTCATTCCCTACAAACAATTCAACAGCAGTTCTTCTTGATTCTACCACAAAAATTGTCTCCACTACCTCCCAAGTCAACTCTTGGCTGGCCTAGCCTGATAACTAGTTTTCTGGAACAGCTTCCCAAACTGGTCTCTCTACATCCACTCTCCCCCTCTACAACGCATTTTCCAAACAGTAGTCAAAATATTTTTTAAATATAAGCCTTATCATTTCTTAGCACTGCTAAAACCTTTCTAGGCTTCTTATTGCACTAATCATAAAATCCAAACTTCCTACCATGAATGACTTACAAGGCCTAACATGATCTGGTCCCTGCCTATCTCTTTAAACTTATCTCCCACCATTCTTCCTCTTGCTCACTCTGCTCCAGCCCACATTGGCCTTCTTTTTGTTCCTTGAAGATAAAAGCTCCTTCCCAGACTCAAGGCCTTTGACCTACAAGTCTCTGCCTCCCCCTGGACCCCTACCCATGCCACCAGTGATCAAACTTTGCATTGTCAACAAGAAGACAACCAAACTTCATTGACCTCTAAACGAAAATGACACAATATAGCACCATCTATGAGTATTCTTGCCAAAAATGTTTAAATTAAACCAAATCCATTCAGAGGGAACAATTAGACAAATTCAGAATGTGGGATACTCTACAAGATAATCTTCCTACACTATTCAAAAAAAGTAACATGAGATTGTTAGTTATCACATTATCTATAATCCAGAAAAGTAGAGGAGCTATATACATCCAAAATAAGAAACAGCAATAAGTCTTATGCCATAACATCTTGACAGAACATATGACACAACCATTTTTTTCAAATCATAAAAACTTCCTAGCAATATTGAAAATTTATAACATACTAACAAAAAACAGCAAAGCTACCCAAAATCTACACTATGATTATAAGAAGGTAATGCATAAATTTATGAACATAGACTAGATCTTTGGCAAAACTGCAACCCAGGTGAGTTGAGACTTTTGGGGATGTTGGGATGGGGTGAGCATATTTTGTATGTGGGACAGAGGTGAATCTTTGGAAGCCAAGGGGTAGAATGTGGTAGACAGAATAATGGGCTCCCAATGATGTCAAAATCCTAATCCCCAGAACCTGTGAATATGTTAGGTTACACTGTAAAGGCAAATTAAGGCAGCACATAGAATTAAGGTTGATAATCATCTGACACCGAGATTGGGAGATTATCCTGGAACTATCCAGGTAGGCCCAATGTTACCACAAAGTTCCTTATAAATGAAAGAGGCAGGCAAACAGAGTGTCACAGTCACTGCTAGCTTTGAAAATAGGAGGTGACCAAGAGCCGAGAAATGTGGGCAGCCCCTTGAAACTGAAGGCAAAAAATAAAGATTCTCCCCTAGCCCTTCTAGAACAGAATGTAGTCCCGCCAACACCTTGATTTTAGCCTAGTGAGACCTCCAGACCCGTAAGATAATAATTTTGTGTTGTTTTAGGCCACTAAATTTGGGATAATTTGTTACAGCAGCAATAGGAAACTAGTAAAGCTTATTCTGTGATTGGACTAAGATGACCATCTGCTACTCTACCTACCTAACAAAGAAAAAAGTGAACCCTCTCTAGAGAAAGATAATATCATCCAGAGCATCTATGATTTTTCATACACAACATACAGCATTAAATCAAAAACTGGGCCCACCAAAAGAAAGAACTTTAAGAAAAGGAAAGAAAGAATAAAAACCAAATAGACCCACAGATGATCTAGATATTGGTTTTATCAGACAGGGACTTAAAAGCAGCAAAATTTTTAATATGTTCATGAAACTAGAGAAAAACATGCAAAAAACAGATGAAAAGCTGACAATTTTCACCAAACAACAAAGAACAAGAATAAAAAAGAAAATCAAATGAAATTTCCAAAAGTGAAAAAAACTGAAGAACTCTACAGATAGGTTTAATAGCAGATTAAACACAGCAGAAGATGAGTTTAATTAGCAGGAATATAGGTCAACAGAAAATTTTTTTTTTTTAAATAATTAACTTTTTTTTTTTTAAAGATTTTATTTTTTCCTTTTTCTCCCCAAAGCCCCCCGGTACATAGTTGTATATTCTTTGTTGTGGGTTCTTCTAGTTGTGGCATGTGGGACGCTGCCTCAGCGTGGTTCGACGAGCAGTGTCATGTCCGCACCCAGGATTCGAACCAACGAAACACTGGGCCGCCTGCAGCGGAGTGCGCGAACTTAACCACTTGGCCACGGGGCCAGCCCCCAACAGAAAATATTTTAATTCTCTATGAAGTATAATATTTCAGAAAAGAACATAAGAGACAAGTAGGACACAGCAAACAATTCTAACATGTGTAACTGAGTCTCAGAAGGAGAGAAGAAAGTAAAGCAGAGGCAATATTTAAAAGAGATAATAGCCAGGAATTTTAAAAACTGATGAAAGATACTCTAAAAAGAGAGCTTCAAGAAACTCCACAAACCCCCAGCAGGATGGATACAACAGAAACCACACCTACACATATCACAGTAAAACTGCTGAAAATCGCAATCAAAGAAAAAAAAATCTCAAAAGCAGCCTGAAGAAAAAAGATACATTATCTTCAAAAGAGCAACAATAAGACTAATAAACTAGTAACATAAATGATAAACACATAAAGAGCATAAACAAAACACAATGAAATGACATTGTGTTTAAGAAAAAAAAACAGCCGATCAACTATTCTATGCTTTGGGAAAATAGCCTTCAAACATCAAATAAAAACAAAGGCGTTTTCAAACAAAAGCTGGGATGGTTCTTAGCCAGCAGATAAGCCCTAAAAGAAATAACAAAGGACGTCTTTAAATTAAATGGTAAATGTGCTAGGAAGTATCTTAACTGGTTTTATCCATATAAAACTATTACCTGACAATGACCAATAAAACCTAGTCTCTTTATTATTATATTAGTTTAAATACGTTGATTCAAAAATCCAAAAAGAAAGATTTTTTTAACTTGCTATAATACTCAATGAGCAATGGAAATCAAAGTAAAATAACATATCAACAGGTTAAAAACCATTTTTTAAAAAAATCAAAAGGACAAGTTTGGTTCATTTAAAAATGAACACATTTCTGGCTAAAACTACAAAAATCAACATGGTTAGTCCCATCAACTTTAATTTTGCATGAGTCAATAAAAAAAGCATATACTCCACTCACATCTTGTCTAAAAATGACTCTAATATATTATAAAGTTCAATCCTTGATATTAACAGTCCTAATGCCCATTCTCCATTGCCTGCCAAACTATTTTACCATGTTTTACACTTCAATACTGGACTATATATTTTTTTAAAGATTGGCACCTGAGCTAACAACTGTTGCCAATCTTTTTTTTTTTTTCCTCCCTAAAGCCCCCCAGTACATGGTTGTATTTGTAGTTGTGAGTGCCTCTGGCTGTGCTATGTGGGACACCGCCTCATCATGGCCTGATGAGCGGCGCCACGGCAGCGCCCAGGATCTGAACCAACAAAACCCCGGGCCACCGAAGCAGAGCGAAGGAACCCAACCACTCAGCCATGGGGCCCGCCCCTAGACTGTATTTTTTTAAGCAGTGAAAATTTTTACATTCAAATTTGAGTATGTCTGTGGCATCATAGAAAACAAAAACTTTAAAGGGAAAAATTGACCATATTTCAATAAAGAATCCTGACTTATTTCAGGGAAAAATTACTATAAGATTATAATCAAGTCAATTCCTTCTATGAGAATTTCTTCATCTTTGAAATAGGAATAGTGATGTATTCATTTACCCAAATCTTTATAGAGGTTTAATTCACATTGCTTCTCATCTGTCTACTCCACATCTTTCTAAATAAAATTCAATGGAAAGACACTTCATGTAATCTCTAATACACATACATATTTCCTCACAGAAGTTTTCTTCTATGACCTCTAGGTTCACTTATCCTTTGCACTGACGTCATTTCAGACGTAAAGCTTTAAAGCACCGTGCCCTCATTTGGGGGGTTATTTGTTTCTCCTCTTCTTCTCTTGCTCACTCTACCTTTTTAAATACTCTAAACATAAAATCTATATATGGCCCTTTTTTTAAAACCTTTACTACTCTCCTTCTACAAAGTTAAGTTTGTCTGTCTATTTTCACTGTTTCATCATCCACAACATAGATGATTTTCATATTTACAAGTAACATGCCTAATCCTTCCTGCATTCTAAATGCTTCCAACCAATGGTTTATTCCCACAAGGGAAAGCCAGTACTTTAACTAATCATCCAAGCTTCTCTTCAAGGATACAAGAGAAAGGGGAATTAGCATTATTAAGTGGGTACTCCCTACCTACTTCCGTGAAAGGCATTTTGAATTCCCACTAATGCAGTGTCATTCTCATTCATTGAGACTGAGAAAAAGTAAGAAATCTGCCCAAGGTCTCAACTGGCAAGTGAAAAAGACAGAAGTCAAACAGGTAATCTGTCACCAGAGCCCACATACTTTGTCAAATTCACTATCCTAAAGAGTGTTCTCCAGTATACATTGTGCTTTGCCTATCAACAGCACAGACACTTCCAGTTAACATCACAGATTGAATACACACATTTATCTCCATTTTCTCCAAAAATCCAATTAAAATGACAAAAAAAAGGAAAAAAATTGCTAATCCACAAGGACAAAAAACAGAAGCAATAACAGTAGCAACACAATTCTGGAAACTGAAAGGCAAATAAAAGAACAGTAATTCACTTAGACCAGAGAAAGCCAAAACCTAAGTCTTCGAAGTGCACTGGTGAAGCCAACTTGAAGCAAGAATATTCATAACACAGAATCCCAAGATGGTTAGAGGCATGAAGACGTCATATGTATCAAAATGCAGGGATGGGGGGGAACAGGAGGATTGGTTGAAATCTTATATGTACAGAAAGCAATTAGACTGCTCAAGTCTTACTCTACTCCTCCATCTCAACATAACCACAGCTCCCCACCCTGACAAAAGATGGCAGCTTTATTTTCTGTAAGGTTTTAATGATATTAAAGCTGAGTACCTGAGGGTTACTGTAAATATTCAATAAGAACATGATCACCATTCATTTAACCTTGTTCCCAACACAAAGATGAAAAAAAGTTAATCTTCTTAATTTGCCGTTTTCGTCTTTAACCTGAGGGGTGACTCAAGGGTCACAAGGATTTATGAGCTTGTTTTGCAGAAGAAAAAGAATGCCTTTAAGGAAGTTACAACTACCAGACAACCAGCCCCCAGCTGCCACTAGGGCCAAGAAGTCTGGTTGTCCAAGGGCTTATCTGGAGTAAAAGAAATGCAGACTTCCCCTTTGTTTCTCCAAAATTCCACCCCCAAGCCCCTTAGCTCTATAAAGACCCCCACTTTCTTCTCTTTTTAAGGGAGATTTGAGAGAACCTATCCCCTTGCCTTCTCGTTTTGGCCAATTCAAATAAACCTTTCTCCATCTCTAAGCACTGGTGTCTTAGTGATTGGCTTATTGTGCATCTGGCACACGAACTTGAGATTAGGGGATCAGCCTCAATTTCAAAAATACTGAGTAAAAGTCAGTGTAAACTTCCCAATGAGAGAGAAACTCCAGTGAGAGCTCCCTATCCCACAGCCCTTCTCCAACCCCCCTCCCTAGTTCAGCTCCTTGAAAGCAAACACATAGGCTATATCTACCAGGCAGAAGAGAGCTCTTTAAGGACATCTGTCAGGTAAACGAGAAGAAACCAAAAGATGCATTTGGAAGCGGCCCCAATGAAACTACTACCCTGTAGTGAAACCTATCAGTCAAGAAGTCATAAGAAAGCAGACCATATTTCCAATTTTCCAATAACCTTTTAAGTTCCTCATTCTTCGATGTGAACAGAGAGCCAAGGATCAACAGAAACATTTAAGGAAAACTTCTAAAAGAAAATCAGAGACCAAAACAACAACAAAAACACAATTTAAGAGGAAAGAGAGATAATTCAAAGAGAAAAAAATTTTAAACTATGATTAATTTCTTCAGATGTTTAAGAAAAGCCCTTAAACAATGAGTTGATATTAAAAAGGAATATCCACAGAGTAAGAAAGAACTTGCAGAAACTAGGGTTAGAAAATAAATTGGACATATCACCCAGAAAATAGAACAAAAAACACAAAAAGTTTAAAAAAGAATGCACCTTTTCAAGGGAGTAATGGAAACTGTGGTCTGCCAAAACAAGTAAAGAGAAAAGACAATACGAAAATCAAGAAAAAGTAAATCCAATATAGGAAAGACAGAGGGAATTCCCATATCAAAAGTAAAGAGAATCAAGAGAATGAAAGGACAACCCACAGACTGGGAGAAAATATTTGGAAAACACCTATCTGATAAAGGACTCTTATTCATAATATACAAACTCTTAAAACTCAACAATGAGAAAAACAACTAAATTAAACAATGGGCCAAAGATCTTAACAGACACCTTGCCAAAGAACATATACAGATGGTGAATAAGCATATGAAAAGATGTTCCACATCATATGACAGAGAAATGCAAATTAAAACGAGATATCACTACACACCTAGTAGAATGACCAAAATCCAGAATACTAACAACACAAAACGCCGGTGAAAAGGTGAAGCAACAGGAACACTCTTTTTTTTTTCCAGGAACTCTCACTCATTGCTGGTGGGAATGCAGAACGGTACAGCTTGGTACACTTTGGAAGACAGTTTGGGAGTTTCTTACAAAACTAAACATACTTTTATCATACAATCCAGCAATTCTGCTGATTGGTATTTACCCAAATGAGTTGAAAATTTATGTCCACACAAAAACCTGCACACAGATGTATATAGCAATTTTCTTCATAATTGCCAAAACTTGGAAGCAACCAAGATGCCCTTGAGTAGGTGAATGGATAAACTGTGGTCCATCCAGACAAAGGAATATTAATCAGTGCTAAAAAGAAATGAACTATCAAGTCATGAAAAGATGTGAAGAACCTGAAATGTATATTACTAAGTCAAAGAAGTCAATCTGAAAAACTACATACTGTATGACTCCAATTATATGACATTCTGAAAAAGGCAAAACTATGAAGACAGCACACAGATCGGTGGCTGGGGCATGGGGGTTGGGAGGAGAATAGGTGGAGCACAGAGGATTTTTAGAGCAGTAAAACTACTATGTAAGATACTATAGTGGTGAGTACATGTCATCCTACATTTGTATAGATCAATAAAATGTACAAACACCAAAAGTGAAACCTAATGCAACCCATGGACTCTGGGTGATAACGAAGTGTCAATGTAGGTTTACGGATTCTAAGAAATGTACCACTCTGGTGGGGGATGTTGATAATGGGGTAGGGGGTACAGTCATGTGCCACATAATGATGTTTCAGTCAAGGACGAGCTGCATAAACAGTGGTCCCTTAAGATTAGTACCAGATAGCCTAAATGTGTAGTAGGCTATACAATACAGGTTTGTGTAAGTATACTCTATCAATGATGAAAGGGCCTAATAACTCATTTCTCAGAACATGTCCCCATTGTTAGGCAACGAATGACTGTATGTGAGAAATCTCTGTATGTTCCTCTCAGTTTTGCTGTGAACCTAAAACTCTTCTAAAAAATAAAGTCTATTAAAAAAAAGTAATAGTCACAAAACATGTGTCTGACATACATATTCATGTATCCAGAATACATAAAGAACTTCAATTAAAAAATAAAAAGACGGGGGCCAGCCAGGTGGCACAACAGTTAAGCTCGCACGTTCCACTCTGGTGGCCAGGGTTTGCCAGTTCAGATCCCGGCTGCAGACCTACGTGCCACTTATCAAGCCATGCTGTGGCAGGCATCCCACATATAAAGTAGAGGAAGATGGGCAGGATAGTAGCTCAGGGCCAATCTTCTTCAGCAAAAAGAGGAGGATTGGTGGCAGATGTTAGCTCAAGGCTAATCTTCCTCAAAAAAATAAAAAATAAAAAGACAACCCATGTTTTTTAATGGACAAAAGATTTGAACAGACATTTCACAAAGAAGATATTCAAATGTCTAATAAGTCTTCAAAAAGTACTCAACATCATTAGTTAACAGGAAAATTAAAAACAAAATCACACTGAAGACTTCTGGATCGGCATGTAAGGAGTTTACAAGTCACCACTCCATCCTAACAAGTAAAAAGCTGAACAAACAGAAAAATCAACAACTCTTCTTAGTCCAGCAGAGAAGTCAGGTCACAGGGCAAACTGCTGCCCCAAAAAGTGGAGAGACAGGCAGGCAGGTACAGAGAATCACAACTTACTGAGTAGAAACCTCTACTGGAACCAGTGCCAAGGTAGGAAAACCTAAACTACAGCTGAAAAACTTCATGAAGCTCAGTGTGCACAAGTCTGAGACTTAAAAACTCCAAGGGGATTCAGAATGGGTGACCCCAAAACTCTGTGAGTTTTATCTCTAGGAGCTCTCCCAGGTCCTCATAGTGACTATGCAGAAAAATCCCCTCATGCTCTGGCAGGGGAAGGAAAAAAAGTAACCATTTGGAAATACGTCAGATCATTATGTTTTTTTAACAAGGGCTGCCATGAGGATAAACTATTTTAGCAGAGTCTAACTCCTGGGGTTTTACCAGAGCCTGAACTACCTGGGGTAAGGGAAATACCCAACTCTACTGGGCTCTAGCTTTCCATATGGGGGAAGAAAAACACCTAACTCCAGCCCCCTCTAGCCATCTTGTCCCACCTAATGGGGGAAAAGAAACAGTGAAAAGCACTGATCAAGTCCAGTCCAGGTACACAGGCTCATCAAAAGACCGAGACCAAACCATAAGATTACGGAACACTTCCCCTCCCTCTACATCTTACTGTCACATTACAAAAGGCCTATTTACACAGTTCCTTTTAGCCAACGTATCATGTCCACCTTTCAACAAAAATTACAATGCATATTAAAAGACAAAAGACACAATTTGAAGAGACCAAATGACCATCAGAACCAGAGTCAGATATGGTATGAAACTATACCTAGGTATAAGATATTCGAACTTCAGAACACTGAAGATAAAGAAAAATCTTGAAAGAAGCCACAGGAAAAAAAACACCTTACCCATAGAGAAGCAAAGATAAGAATTACATCCACTTCTCCTCAGGAACCATGCAAGCAAGAAGAGAACAGAGTGACATAGTTAAAGTATTGAGAAAAAAAAATAATTGCAAACCTAGAATTCTGTACCCTGTGAAATGATGCTTCAGAGGCAAAATGGCATTTTCAAAAGTCAAGGAGAAATAAAGACTTTCTCAAACAAAAATTGAGGGAATATGTTGCCAGTAGACCTGCCTTGCAAGAAACGTTAAAAGAATTTCTTCCGGGACTGGCCTGTGGCTGAGCAGTTAAGTTCGCATGCTTCACTTTGGCGGCCCAGGGTTTCACTGGTTCAGATCCTGGGTGCGGACATGGCACCGCTCGTCAGGCCATGCTCAGGCGGCATCCCACATGCCACAACTAGAAGGACCCACAACTAAAATATACAACCATGTACTGGGGGGATTGGGGAGAAAAAGAAAAAAAAAAAGAATTTCTTCAAAGAGAAGGAAAATTATATGTCAGAAACTCATATCTACATAAAGGAAGATTATTGGAATGAATAAGTTAAGGTAACATAAAACCTTTAATTTTTCTTATTCTTAATTGATCTAAGAAGATAACAGTTTGTTCAAAATAAAATAGTAACAATGGATTTGACGATGCATACTTACGTGTGTATATATACATAAATATATATGTATACATACACAATTGTCCTCCAGCATCCACAGGGGATTGGTTCCAGGATGTTGCAGATACCAAAAGCCCAGGATGCTCAAGTCCCTCATATAAAATGGCATAGTATTTGCATATAACCATATAACATCCTCCCATATATTTTAAGTCATCTCTAGATTACTTATAATACCCAATGCAATGTAAATGCTATGTAAATAATTGTTACACTGTATTGTTTGGGGAATAATGACAAGAAAAAAAAGTCTGTATGTGTTCAGTAAAGACACAACCATAGTACGTCTTTCCATTTGTGGTTGGTTGAATCTGTGGATGCAGAGTCCATGGATACAGAGGACTGACTGTACACACACACACTTATGTATGCTTATGTATAAATAAAATGAATGACAGCAATGATACAAAGGACAGGAAGGAGGAATTAGACATTTGTCAAAACCCAGAGAACATACAACACCAAGACTGAACCCTACTGTAAACTGTGGACTTTGGGTAATGATATGGCAATGCAGACTCATCAATTTTAAGAGTACACCACTGTCGTGCAGGATGTCCATAGTCAAAGAGGTTGTGCATGAGTGGGGACAGCGTTTAGATGTGAATTCTCTGTACTTTCCCCTCAATCTTGCTGTGAACCTAAAACAGCTCTAAAAAATAAAGTTTATTAATGAAAACACACACACACACACACACACTCTGAGATCACTACACACCTACACATGAGTAAAATTAAAAAGTGACATCAGTGGGGCCAGCCCAGTGGTGCAGCGGTTAAGTTCCCACATTCTGCTTCAGCAGCCTGGGGTTCACAGGTTCAGATTCCAGCTGCGGACCTTCGCATCGCTTGGCAAGCCATGCTGTGGCAGGCGTTCCACATATAAAGTAGAGGAAGATGGGCAGGGATGTTAGCTCAGGGCCAGTCTTCCTCAGCAAAAAGAGGACTGGCAGTGGATGTTAGCTCAGGGCTAATCTTCCTCAAAAAAAAAGTTAAATCATCAAATGTTAGTGAGGATGAGGAACAACAGGAACTCTCAAATACTGGTACAAATAAGTGGTACAATCACTTTGGAATAACACGTGGCAGTTTCTTATAAAAGTAAACATATATCAAAATCTCAACACAGCAAAATCCTAGGTATTTATCTTTTTTTTTTTTTTTGAGTAAGATCAGCCCTGAGCTAACTACTACCAATCCTTCCTCTTTTTGCTGAGGAAGACTGGCCCTGAGCTAACATCCATGCCCATCTTCCTCTACTTTATATGTGGGACGCCTACCTCAGCATGGCTTTTTGCCAAGCAGTGCCATGTCCCCACCCAGGATCCGAACCGGCGAACCCCGGGCCTCCAAGAAGCAGAACGTGTGCACTTAACCTCTGCGCCACCGGACCGGCCCCAATATTTATCTTAAGGAAATGAAAACCTATGACTATAGCAAAGGGAGTTGTGCAAGAATATTCATAACAACTTTATTAACAACAGCCAAACAATGGAAACCATCTAAATGTCCACCAATAGAAGAATGGCAAACAAATTATGGTAATTCATACAAAGGCATACTACACAGCACAAAGAATGAACTACTGATACAGAGAACATGGGTGAATCTCATAGACAAAATGCTGAGCAAAAGTAACAAAAAGCTGAGAATAATAATTTGTATACAAAAAACTGCATCATTCTATTTATAATATTCTCCAATAGGCAAAACTAATCTGAGGTTTTAAAACAATCAGAACAGTGGTTGTTCATTCTGGTAGGGGGAGCATCCCGGGGAAATGGAAATATTCTACATGGTGAGAGAAGTGTGGGTAACACACAAGTACAGAACTGTGCATTTCAAGGCATGTAAATTTTACCTCAAAAAAAAGAACTAAATAATAATAATAATGGGGAGAGATAGAAGTGAGGAGAAATATAGATGAAATAAGAATGGCAGAACGGTGAAATTTGTTGAAGCTGGGTAATGAAGTTTCATTTATATGTTGTTTAATTTGTGCATATTTGAAATTTTCCACAGGAATAAAAAAAAGGTTTTTTATACCAAGTCTGTCCCCTTTTTTTTGAAGACTGGCCCTGAGCTAACATCTGTTGCCAATCTTCCCTTTTGTTTTTTCCTTCTCCCTCCTCCCCAAGGCCCCAGTACATAGTTGTATATCCCACTTGCAGGTCATTCTAGTTCCTCCATGTGGGATGCTGCCACAGCATGGCCTGATGTGCGGTGTGCAGGTCCGTGTCCAGGATCCAAACCCACAAAGCCCGGGCAGCCAAAGCGGAGCGGCAACCTTGACCAATGAGCCACAAGGCAGGCCTCCAAAAAGAGTTTTTTTAAGTGCAGCCAACCCAGAGAACAACTAGTCCAAGTTGGAGAGGAAGATGAGATGAAAACAGGTCCAAAATAGTCCATACATGACTGCCAAATAAAATTCTCTGATGATTTTTTCCTTCCTAGATGATCTACAGGGATCTCTGATCTACAGTGAGAGTCTCAGGAAACAAATTCACTCTCAAGGGAAGACAGACAGTCCTCTGAAATGACAAAGGACACAAAATAAACCCCAAATAAACTATGAAGACTAATGGATACTTAGAAATGATCACCACTTTTTCCTGATGTGATAATGGTATGTGGTTATGTATTTTTTAAGGCTTTGTTTTCAGAGACACATATGTAAGTACTGATGGAATTACACACTGAGATGTGCTTCAAAACCACATAAGGACATGGGGAAGGTGGTGGTAAAGGTCACTACGCACTGAAAATGTTAATGCAAGGTGAAGGATACCCACAGGAGCTCAATAATATTTTCTATTCTATTTTTTGCCTTTGATTATAAATTTTATACTTCAAATCTTTTTTAATAACAGCTTTATTGAGATATAATTCACATAAAATTCAACATTTTAAAGTATACAATTGAGTGGGTTTTAGTATATTCAGAGTTGTACAACCATCACTACTATATAACTCCAGAAAATTCCCATCACTCCAAAAAGAAACTCCATATCCATTAGTACTCATTCCCCATTTCCCCTCCTTCTAACCCCTGGAAACTGCTAATCTATATCCTATCTCTATGGATTTACCTATTGTATGATTCCATTTCTGTGAAATGCACAGAATATGTGGCCTTTGTGTTTGGCTTATTTCATTCAGCATAGTGTTTTCAAGGTTCATCCACATTGTAGCATGTATCAGTACTTCACCCCTCTTTAATGAGGAATTCCATGGCATGGTCATTCAATACTTTTTAATCCATTTATCCATTCATGGACATTTGATTTTTCTACTTTTTAGTGATGAATAATGCTCCTATAAACATTCATGTACAAGTTTCCATGTGGACATATTATTATCAATTCTCTGGGGTACATACCTAGGTGGATAATGGCTAGGACATGTGGTAAGTCTATGTTTAACTTTTTAGGAACTGCCTAATGGCTGCAACATTTTACATTCCCATGAGCAATGTATGAGAGTTCCAACATCTCCACATCTCAACACTTGTTATTGTCTGTCTTTTCAAGTAGAGCCATCCTAGTGGGTATGATGCGTATCTCATGGTGGTTTTTACTTTCATTTATCTGATTGCTGAGTAATAATGCTGAGCATCTTTCAGGTGCTTACTGACCATTTGTAAGTCTTCTTTGGAAAAATGTTTATTCAAATCCTTTGCCAATTTTTTAACTGGCTTATTCGCACTTTTATTGTTGAGTTGTAGAGTTCTTTATATTCTCTGGATAGACATTCCTTACCAGATATGACTTGCAAAGATTTTCTGCCATGCTGAGGGTTGTCTTTTCACATTCTTGACATACCCTTTGAAGTCCAAGTTTTAAATTTTGATGAAATCCACTTTATCAATTTTCTCTTTGATTGCTTGTACATTAGGCATCATATCTAAGAAATCACTGCCTAATTCAAGGTCACAAAAATTTACTCCTATGTTTTCTTCTAAGAATTTTATAGCTTTCGCTTTTACATTTAGGTCTATGATCCATTCTGAGTTAATTTTTGCAAGTGGTGTATGGGTCCAACTTCATTCTTTTGCATCTTGATTCAGATCCAGCTGGAATTTTGATAGGGATTGTTATTTAGTCTTTAGATCAATTTGGGGAGTATTGTCATCTTAACAATACTAATTAAACTTTTGAAAAAAACAATAAAAAGGAAAAATTTATCCCACCAGAAATCATAACAGACTATATATTATTGTAACTAAATATTAATGGTATTTAGAGGAGAATAGACAGATACACTAGTGAAAAGTAGAATCCAGGGGAAAAAAAACATGTATGCATGTATGTATGTATATGTGTGTGTAATTTTAAATCAATGGGGAAAGGATGGATTATTCAAAAAAAGTGTTAGGACAAGTGGCTTCCATTAGGAAGAAATTAAAATTAGATTATCTCCCACACTCAAAACTAAAATCCAGGTGCATTATATGAAACTAAAAATTACTACAAAATGTTGGAAAAATATCCCACAATAATGGGATAGAGGAGACTGTTCTAGGCAATACACCAAAGCCACATTTTAAATTTCTGTACGATAAAAGACAACATACACAAACAATGCAAGTTTAATTAATGCAATTAAAGCCTTGGAGAGAGAGAGAAAGAGTAAAAGAGGGAATTCACTTCCAGTTCCACCATTTGAAAGTTCACCATTAAGAAAGTCAATTTAACTTCTCAAAATATCCAGTTTGGGATTTTTTTTAACGTGTTAAAAATGAGGATAATAATTCTTACCTCACAACATATTTTAACATTAAATGAGAGAGTAGGTATAAAAGCATCTAGCATGAAGTCTGGTGCATTATAAAAAGCTTGTTCTTCCTTATGTCAACTTAAGTTGATATTACATTAAATGAAGAATTAGAAGCTGCGGGGCTGGCCCTGTGGCCGAGTGGTTAAGGTCACGCGCTCCGCTGCAGGCGGCCCAGTGTTTCGTTGGTTCGAATCCTGGGCGCAGACATGGCACTGCTCATCAAACCACGCTGAGGCAGCATCCCACATGCCATAACTAGACGGACCCACAATGAAGAATATACAACTATGTACCAGGGGTGGGGTGGGGGGGCTTTGGGGAGAAAAAGGAAAAAAATAAAATCTTTAAATTAAAAAAAAAGAATCAGAAGCTGCAATGAAGAACAGCAGGATTCCTATATTGTGGTTCACGATAAAACTACATTATAATTCCATTCTACCACTTCTGAGACAAAAACATATTTCCCCTCATCCCTTGCCCACTATGTTTTACATGTATAAAATGCCAGTTGTGGGGCTGGCCCCGTGGCCGAGTGGTTAAGTTCGCGCTCCGCTGCAGGCGGCCCAGTGTTTCGTTGGTTCGAATCCTGGGCACCGACATGGCACTGCTCATCAAACCACGCTGAGGCAGCATCCCACATGCCATAACTAGACGGACCCACAATGAAGAATATACAACTATGTACCAGGGGTGGGGTGGGGGGGCTTTGGGGAGAAAAAGGAAAAAAATAAAATCTTTAAAAATAAAAAAGTGCCAGTTGTTAGTACCTGTTCTAAAGATGGAAGGTAAAGTACAAAGCAGCCAGGATTGATACCACCTTAACAGCAAAACATAACCAACATATATATGTATATAGTTACATTTTATTCCAATGGCTTTCACCCTTTAAAACTTTTTGCCCCAAAACGCTTTTCAAGGATTTTTAAGTTACTGAACAAGGATCACATCTGAAATAAAATCTACCAACAAAAAACCTTCAGAATGGTGCATAACAAACATTGTTAAGGATAAAAAATAATTGTATTGGATAAAGCCTGAAGTGTCTGAAGGCTTACTAATGCTAATATTTTTTATATTTGAGCATTGGTCAGAGCAAAAATCTTTCACAATTCAGAAAGCACTGATTAATTCAACTTTTTGTTTCAAACAAAATGTCCACTTCTTGAGTGAAGCACAACACAATTTTTACTAAAATTGTATAAAATTTTAAACAGCAGCTACATATACAATTTACGGCCCAAACAAGTTCAAACTCCTCCAATAAATGTTAGTCAAAATGGCAAAATTCCCACTTTAAAAAAGAACACTTAGACACATTTACTTTCTAGCAGATTTTTGGATGAACAAGATTTTGACCTTTAGATTGGTTTTTAAAAAACTAAAAAGAGAACCCAAAATTATACAATGAAATGTGCCCTCCAATCTAAAAACAAACACAAACAAAGAAACATAAAGTTCATTGGAATGTAAAAGTAACCACCAGCTTTATTCAAATTACTAAAGACAATGTTGCAACTGCAAGATCCTTCTCCCCCGCTTTCAACCAGTCCCCAGTCATGTTTTATCAGTTTAACAGGAAATTAATGATTAAAGTTCAGCACTGGTGAAATTTTTCTTCACCAAGACCTGCCTTTTGCATTAATTCTACAGCACTCAAGGCAGTTACATCCACGTGGCTGACTTTAATACCACAAGATTCATTTGTGAAAGAAAAGAAAAATAGTAATTAGTCTAAAAACAGCACAATAGATCAGGACACTAAAAGGCATAAACAGTGCAGCTGCCTTGCTCTCAAAAGAAAAAAAAAAAAAGAAGCCCAGCTCTCACAAATCTATTTTGATAGGAAAGTTTCAATATACCATTCGTTAACATGCACAATACTCTTAAAAGCCAAGTTTCTCTTATATATAAAGCATGTGAAGAAAAAGACTTCTGAAATATTCTTTTCAAATGCTATAGAAACCTACAAAGTCATAGGGTTACAGAAAAACTGTAAAAATTAGGAATGTAAGGGGCCAGCCCAGTGGTGTAGTGCTGAAGTTCTCGAGCTCCACTTCAGTGGCCCAGGGTTCATAGGCTCGGATCCCTGAGCAGATCTAGCACTGCTGGTCAAGCCATGCTGTGGTGGCAACCCACATAAAATAGAGGAAGATTGGCACAGATGTTAGCTCAGCAACAATCTTCCTCAAGCAAAAAGAGGAAGATTGGCAACAGATGTTAGCTCAGGGACAATATTCCTCACACACACACACACAAAAAAAATTAGGAATGTAAATGATGAGACTTTTATTCCTTGGCATTCTTTGCTCTACTGCAAATCTAATCTAGTGCCAAAAATGTATGCAAGATATTGGAGCTCTTTGAATCTTGGTTTTTCTTCCCAATTTGCAGCCCATAATAGTTGGAATATTGGAAACAACTCTTGAAAATCTCTAATATCTTAATTAAAATAGAATAGGTATTATATTCAAGTTTAACAAAAGTTCGGTATCATACTCCATATAACTCAATCAGTATCCTTTTCTTATTTTATATTCAATGATTCCTTTATTTCAAAAACAAAGATATCACATGGTTTGTGACCAACATCAGTGGCTGGAAGCATTTCCAAACCACTTCTTTCAACTTGTTTTCTAAAAAAGTCAAACTTAAAGTGTGAAACAAACTGAGCACAAAGCCACATTCTCCAGGAGAAAAATGCCGTGATTAACTCACTAAAACATAAATAGCTGAGTCATATTAATAAAAATTTCACAAAAAGCAGAACTTTCAAAGGTACGTTTTAAAAATTACTTCAATTGCACATGGTCCTGGAATTTAACCTGCGAACTATCCTAGACAATCCATTTGTGTCTCCTGCCAGTCATTCAATTACACTCAGAGCATAAAAGTTTCAAAAACTAATACCAACAATAGCAATCAAACCAAGTGCAGCTTTTCACAAGCAAGGACGCTAAGCTCCAAATAAAATTAACACCAAAAACAAACCCACAAAAAACCCAAAGGTCAAAACCAAAAAACGATCTTAAATTTTCTCTTAAAAGTAGGAGTTCCTTAACTTTACAATATTTCTCTTTGCTTTTCACTGGAAAGAGAATGGGAAATCAAATTAACAGTGATGAGGATGAGAACAGTGAGTTCTCAGGCGGAGGATGCATGAATTTACAACCCAGGCTTGGCACAGAGATCAGCGGGCACACACACACCAATGCTCTAGGGAAGCGTTCAAGAAATGTCACTACTAACGGAAGTTTTAAGGCCTTATTTTCTTAACGCCTAAGGACAGCCTTGTAAATGCACTGTAAAACGCAACCTAGCACAGCTCCATTCTCCAAAACAATTCAAGAGTTTCCTCCGATGAGCGAAACGGAAAGAGCATGCACTCCGGGCACCCTCAGGACCGCCGCCTCCCACTCGGGAGGGAGGGCGGGCCCATGTGAATCTGAGTGCCAGCACGTCAGTTTATGTGACAGATCCACTGGGAGCATCCGACTGCGATCCAGGGCCCTCCCGGGCCGACGCTGCTGGAAGAGGAACACAAATGCAATCTTCAGGGCCCTCCTACTTCCGTTCTCAAGACAGAAATGCACTGTTGCTCCTCGTCCTCGCCCCTCGACCCAGCACCTCTCGACGGCGGGGCCCCCTTCAAAGAGCTCAGGAACAAGAGAAAAGCAGATCTCCCGGACCGGGGTCGACGGAAGGTGGCGGGTCACTGCACTCCCGCCCCCGGCCCCCGGGCACATCCACCGCCAGCGCCCACCCGAGCCCCCTCCGGCAGGGGGGACACGCAAGCGGCAGTAAGCGCCGTCCCACTTCGCCCCCACTCCCCCTCCCCGGGGTAAGGGGAGCGGAAAGGCGCAAAGAGGAACTAAGTGAACTGCGCGAGGGGGGCCCGCGGGCTCCCTGGAGGAGGGGGTGGGGTGGGGGTGGAAAACCAGCAGGAGCGGAAGGAAGGGGAAAGGATGAGCTGCGAGGGGAAGGGCCGAGCGCGCGCGCCCGCAGAGGGCACCAGTCCTCGGGGACGCGGCTGCACCCCGGTTCCTCGGAGCGCGGCGCTCCGCCCCGGGCACAGGGCGAGGAGGGGGGATGAGGAGGCGACGTCCCCCTCCCGGCCCAGCCTCGCCCCTCAGGAGGGGTGGCCGGGGCTGCAGTGCCCTCGCGGTCGGGAGGGCGGCATCGGCCGCTCGCCCCGTCGAAGGCGCGGGCTGCGGGGCCCCGCGCGCGTCCAGCGGGCCGGCTCTCACGCCCCCACCGCCGGGGGAGGCAGCTCTGGGGGATGCCGGCCCGGCGCGAGGCGGCCACGCCGGTTACCTGAAGCGGGGCGAGTCCTTCAGACACTCCTCGAAATCCACCGTCATCTTCATCGTGCCTCTGCCTCGCCTCGCAGGCGGCGCTGGAAGGGCCGAGGGAGCCGCGGGAGCGGCCGCGCTGGGGACCCAGACGGCTACGGCGGCCGCACTGCCGCGACTAGAGCCGCGCGGAGCTGCGGGAGGCGCCTCAACCGCTGGTCATAGCAGCCGCGAAGACGGCGGCAACAGCTACGGCTCGTCAGGCCCCAGTCCGGCCCCTCTTCCTCCCGCCCCCAGTAGAGCGCCGGCCTCAGGGAAACGGCCCGGGAGTGACAGGCTCAGCCAGCCAGCCACGAACCCGGCGGCTAATGGGCGGGGCTTCCGGCAGCACCGCCTGCGGGCGCTCCGGCAACGCGCCTGAGCGACGGCAGCCCGAGCCAATGAGCAGCGCGACCGTGCCCCTCCTTGCCCCTGGCGTCCCCGAGGGCCAACCGGGATGCGCGAGCGTCGTTAGGCGGGACGCACCGGTTGCTGGGAGGCCGGCCGCTGAGGCTCCTTGGGAAGGAAGTCACGTGGCTGCGCGGCGCGCTTCCCGCGGAGCCCCCGCCTCTCCTGCTTCTTCAGCCCCGCCCTGCTGAGTTGCCTACGCTGAGGAGCCGCCGCCTGCAGGACTAAGGAGAGTTGCTTCCTAAGGCAGCTTGGGCAGAAATCTGAAGAGGGTAGGTAGGAGTAGAAATTGTAAAAGAAAAAGATAGCCTAAACCACCGCGACCTTTCAGATTAGAGAAACTGAGGCCAGGAGAGGCGCGAGGGTAACTTTAATGATAAAATCCGCCTTTCAGTTATTGGCTTCATCTCTTAATAATTTGGAAATATCTCCCATGTATATCTTTTCATATAAGCAGAGACTTGCTGAAGGAGCTGGCATTTGGGGTGAACATGGAAAGATCGGAAGGATTTGGACAGGTATGAGAGGTAGGGCCTTCCAGGTGGAGGAACCGCTCTCAAAACCGCGGGAGACATTCCTCCTTACTGACACCTTTCTCAGTAGCCTTGCCAGTTCTAAGATGATAGAGTTTCCAAAATCAGGCTCTCTCTGACTTGCAAGACTTGCCCTCTGATCCACGATTTTTCTAGGAACACTGCAAGATGGTCATCATCTGATCCTAACAATAATCCTGCAAGGCAGGTATTTACCATCCTTTTGATTCTAAGACGCCACTGATTTTAAAAAGTACCATGGATACGTTATATTTAAATATAGACTTTTTAAAACAACCTAAAAAGCATAGGCATATCCGTAAAAACGCACAGGTAAGGGTGTTCTGACAGCACGGTGGCTCTGAATGAGTCTAGAGGCAAACTTCCTGGATTTAGCTCCTGGCTTTCTCTCTGTAAAAAGAAGATAACACCAGTGATCTGATAGAGTTGTCCTGAGGCTAAAATAGATAACAACTCTAAAGGCACTTAACACAGTACCACATAGTAATCATTCCGTAAATGTTGGCTATTATCATAATTGTACCACTTTCTTCTTCAGTACTGTAATCAAAGGTTAAGTTTAAGCCGCCTCACTTCCACAGCCTAAAGTCTTATAAAACCCATTTGACCATCGGCTAATTATAGCATGATGGCTTGCTTTTTTTTCATAACCTATTGTTATATCTTGATCTCTGTAGCATCTTTAAAAAATAACAATACAATTTTGAGACAGTTCAAAGAGTAGCCGAGCTTATATGTTTCTTATTTGGTTATAAACTTTGTTTCTTTTTTAAATTGCATTACATATCCCTGGAATCTACACAGCTTCTCTTGATCGCTAGAAACCATTGACAGGTAAACTTTCAGTGTCTTCAGACACTTCAGTTGATCAAGCCAGCCGCTTCCAGACTTGTAAACTCTATGTCAAATTTAGAAAGAGAGGCCATTTCTGCATTTAATTGTGTTCCTGATGTAATCTGTATAGACAATAACTTTATTGTTTCAATGCTTCAACACAATGTAACCTTTTGGAAGACACCTAAAGTCACACTTTGGGAGTCAAATTAAAATTCAACTGCAAGGCACCATCACTGCAAATAACTCAACTAAGCTAATTTGCAAATGAACATCTTTCTGTGGATGGCTAATAGACCCATTTAGTGATAACCCCCTGTCTCAATTTTTCTTTTCTGCCCTGTGGTAAAGCAAGAATTTTGGGGTATCTATTATAAGATATCTCCTAAGTTAAGAAATATTAGAAGTGGGATGGGGTGGGAACAGTGAGTCTTAGAATAGAAGAAATATAATTTTTTTTTTTTGAGGAAGATTAGCCCTGAGCTAACGTTTGCTGCCAATCCTCTTCTTTTTTGCTGAGGAAGACCGGCCCTGAGCTAACATCCATGCCCATCTTTCTCTACTTTGTATGTGGGATGCCGCCACAGCATGGCTTGACAAGCGGTGCGTAGGTCTGCGCCTGGGATCTGAACCGGTGAACCCCGAACCCCGGACCGCTGAAGCGGAACATGAGAACTTAACTGCTATAATAATGGAAACCAAGGCCCCAAGATATAAAAATAACCTGCTAGGTGACCTGGGCCAAACACAGGTCCCGTGACGACAGACTCTAACTGCAAACTGCCAACTCTCCCCTTTAGAATTCGACCTTTGCAGTTGTGGCTCTGTCTGCCTGTGACGCATTTCCTTTTCTTCTCCTCTTTAAAATGCAGCTCAAATGCCACCTCTTTCAGGAAGCCTTCTCTGTTTGCTGAAATACAGACCTCTCTTTTCAACACACAGTGAAGGTTAATTACCAGGCCCAGTCTACAGTCTTAAAGGATATAAATGATCAAACCTTAAATCTCTTCCAAATTTTTTCTCCTCAGACTTCCCAGCCCCTTTCTCCAAACCGTCTGGAACCCTGCATACCCATAGCCCTTCCCAGAATGCTTCGGATTTCCTTTGAGGATACTTTTGATTATACATGCTCTTGAGCAAAGTTGTCCAGTCCCCACCTCCTTAATCCTCCTGGGCCAGGGTACAGTCAGCAAGAGTCAAACTCTTGACAGCAACTTACAGTTCACATTTCACCTTAATGCAGGAATTTCTTCTTTTTTCAGGCTAATGTGATCCAGCTATAACACTCACTTTCCTCACTGCTGTTATCCACCAATTTCCTAGTAACTCCCTGCCTTAACTTGCCTAATTGCATTGCAAGTTATCTCAAGAAAAGGGAGTTATGATGAGAGTAACCAGGGGCAGGTACTGGAACTGGGAAGCCCAGGAACCCAGGCATTGCTGGGAAATGATTTCCCTCTCTTGGTGGCTGTATCTCTCTCTTTCTCACCTACTCCTCGACTCATGGCAAGTTTCCTCTCTGCTCTCTTATGGGTTCTGTTCCCCTGTCAACCTGGCTTGCATATAATCCCTCATCACTACTGGTTCCTTCAACAAGCTGGTTGTCAGATGGCTGTAGGTGCCAAGCAGATAATGTAAAGGAATGAAGCTGGCCAAGTGTAAGCAGTATGGAGGGGGCTCAGCCATGGTGAAGGGGAAAGCACATGCCCTGTGTACTGCTCAGTTCCAGTAAGTTTTTGCCGTATGAGACCTTCAGATTTTACAAGAAAAGCAATAGCCGGATTTTAACGTGATACCTCCCAATTTTCAAATTTGGCAACTCTTTCAAAATACTAGAAAACATTTCACAGGTCGTAAAAATAAGTTTCAGGGCCACACTGCCATTTCTGCTCTGTATTTCTTGACAATTGTTGCTATAGCCTATCACCCTCTGCTTCTGGAGCTTATCACTTTAATCTGTTTCCCAATTCCCAGATTCCAGGAGAAAATCGGATTAACGCAGCTCATCTTTTCATGACAGGTCACACAGGTCCCTGGCAAGCCAATGGAAGGGTGGGATCACTCAACTAATCATTTGTACAGGAATGGGGTCAGGATGGGGGCTGCAGGACAGCTGACAAGTAGACAATGCGATTTCCCTAGAAGAGTTTGTTGATGGCCAGGCCCCATAAAACACAGCTGGTGAACCCTCATGTTCATCCAGGACTTTGGCCTATGACTCACAGTCCTCCACCCCAACTCCTACCGTCAGCTAAGGTGATGTCAACATTCATTCATTCTATAGCATCCATTGAGCATGTACTCTGGCCAGACCCATATGGTAGGCTCTGAAGTTTACAGGTGAAGTAAACAATGTTTCCCCTCTAGAGCTCTCAAACCAGAGGGGGAAGCGTGTGGTAAGTTCTGGGCCAGGAGTATGCACAGGGGGCTACTCATACTCTGACAGCCATTTCTCCTGGGGAAGGAAATAAGGGTTCTCATATTTCTGCAGATATGAGGAGTCTTGAAAAAGTAAGATCCAAGGGGAGGGGAGGAAGGTCTTTGCAAGGACCTTTAGTCACAGGGAACTATGTGACCAAAGCACAGAGGTCAACAGTGACCAGATACAAAGGACCTTGTCAGCCATGCTAAGGCATTTGTATTTCAAGGCAATGGGAAGCCATTGGAAGAGTTTAATTCTAGGAGTGACGTTATCTGATTTGAGTTTTAAAGGAGAGTGGAACAAGAGGTGGGACCATTGGGACTGAAACCAAATGCTGTAAGCAATATCAAGGTTTTCAACCAAGGCAACTGCAATCAAGAGGTGTTTAGGAAATACAACTGAAAGAATCTGATGGCCAACTGAATATGAGGGAAGAAAAAAGGACTAAACTCCTAGGGTGACTCCAGGTTTCAGGTTTGGGTGACTGGTGGGAGGTGGTGCCATTCACAGAGAAAGAAGAAAGTTTATCTCTTTGTCTCAAAATATGTCACTTCAGACAGCTCTTAAATGTTCCCACCTTAAAACTTGTCTCATCCAGAACATGCCATGCTCAAGCTCAAGCTTGAATGTCTCCTGCTATCTGGCTCCCACATGTTCACTTCACACCCCCAAACTCTCACCCCAAGACTCTTTTTTTTTTTTGTGGTGAGAAAGGTTGTCACTGAGCTAACATCTATTGCCAATCTTCCTCTTTATGCTTGAGGAAGATTGTCACTGAGCTAACATCTGTGCCAGTCTTCTTCTATTTTATGTGGGATGCCACCACATCATGGCTTGACAAGCGGTGTTAGATCTGTGCCCAGGATCCCAACCTGCTAACCCCAGGCCACTGAAGTGGAGCCTGCAAACTTAACCACTACGCCACTGGGCCCCAGTGTTGTATTTTAAAGGGGACTGAATGGGCAAGAGGTGAAGGCTTTTAGGGCTGAGGCTCTGCTTCACTGCATTTAGTGATACAAGAACTAGAAACTACATACTTAGGACTTTCAACTGTCTGTATTATTTATCTGTGGCCAGATACCTGGCCCACTGGCATGATAGCTCTTCCCAACCTTTGCCACTCAAGCTGTAGCCCACCTCTCTCATGATCTGTAGATAATTTTGACTCTTCACAAAGAAAATAGGAGTCATTAGGTGGGAACACTCTTCCTAACCCCAACCCATATATTCATCTACATTCCCATCTTCCTTACTTCTTACCCACCTATCTCAGAGGAAAGTGCACCTCTTCCTTGTGACCAGACCTCACCCCTTCCATTCTCTGAGAATGACTCTATCAATTATCCCCTTTCCCTACCTCTCAACTGACCTTTCTTTTCTCTTTGAAGAAGAGAGGAAGAAATAAAAGCATACACCTCTGTATCAGAAAGAATCATTTTTTTGTGAGTAAGAGACACTATTTGAGTAAGGCGAAAATGATAAGATATGATGGTTTCACCCCAAACCCAGATGACGGGCTTTCCATGGACCATGAGAAGGATTTGGAACCAGGGCATGTAAACCCTGGATGCTCCCTCCGCTCTGTCCTTTCCACACATCTTCTTCGTTCTTCTGCACACTTGAAGCTCACTTCATCTCACTCTCCAGGCCCTGCTCCCAAGATTAACCAACCAACCGGAGAGAAAGGGCTTTCTCTCTTGGCCCAAATTCTAAATTTCTTGCTGGAAGTGTTGACCCAGCTTGGATGACGTACCCCATCAAGGGCCAGTAAACTACAGCCAAGAGGGCAGCCATGTACACACATGGCTTCCAGAAGCCCACCCTATGACCATGTGGATGGAGTATCATTTAGCAAAGGTGGGGGACTTGTGAATTGGATAAATTCCACTTTGACTATTGCCAAACTCCTTCCATTGCTTACTATCTAAGACTCTTAAGAGCATATTCTCCACCTTTTCTCCTCCTTTTCATTCCACTATCCACTGCATTCTGTTCTCCACTCCCTACCCATCCCCATCAACTGTTTTCAATAAGGTCACTTTCCAGTTGCCAAACTAAAGGACACTTTTTAGAACTTGTTTTTCCTGACATCTCTTCAGCATCTGACACTTTTGGCAATTCTTTTCACTCACTGCACTCTCCTACTTAAAATTCTCCAATGGTTTATCATCACCTAAAGCTATGGTTTTTAAACTTTCCTTTATCATGGAATCCTTTGTTTAAAAGAAGAAGTCTTTCACTGATGCCCACAGTTAAATAGATAAAAACAGAGCTGGTATGGTTGAAACAAGGGTGGGAGACCAAGAGCCCTGCCCACCTGACCCCACACCCCACTCCTCACTCTCAGTGGACTCCAAGGAATACTCATAGCCCCACTGAGTATAATTTGAAAACCACGAATCTGTAGGATAAACTCCAGATTTCTTAATTTCATGTATAAGGTCTCTTCAATATGCAGCACCTACCATCTTTCCTACCTTCTTTGATGCCAATCTCTCTACTCCAAACAGATTCATCCATCCATGAAGGAATTCTCTCATCTGCTTCAGTGTGCTTCTTTCTCAGCCCCACCTTGGTACATGGTGTTTCCTCTGCCTGAATAGGCCTCCTCCCTTTGTGTGCCTGGTGAGTTCCAATTCATTATTTAAAACTTGGCTTAAATGGAATCTCAAATACTTCCCTATCACAGTGACCTGTCTTCTCCTTTGTGCTTTGGTTGTTCTGTCACCTGTTGTACATAATTCTTAGAATAGAATTCAGTTCAGTATTATAATTTGAGATTTTTTTTTTTTTTGAGGAAGGTTAGCCCCGAGCTAACATCTGCTGTCAATCCTCCTCTTTTTGCTGAGGAAGACTGGCCCTGAGCTAACATCCGTGCCCATCTTCCTCTGCTATATATGTGGGATGCCCAACACAGTATGGCTTGCCAAGCAGTGCCATGTCTGCACCCACGATCTGAACCAGTGAACCCCAGGTCGCCGAAGGAGAATGTGCACACTTAACTGCTGTGCCGCCGGGCCGGCCCCTATACTTTGAGATTTTTATACTCATAATCTCTTCAGACCTGGAGCTTCTGGCTGATGACATTATGTTCTTTTCATCTTTCTAACTCAAGCCCAGTGCTTGGCACTTACTACGTGTCTGATAAATGTTGAATAAATGGATGCATTTCTCCCCAAAAGTGATTTTTTCCTTATTAAAATCCCTGTGATTACTTGTATACATGTATGCATTTCTCCACCAGGTTATAAACTCAAATAATGAGACTTGTGTGTTAGGGTGATTAGAATTAGAATCAAACAAGATATACAGAAAAGTCCTAATAATGCCTGACTTATTGATAGCTTTTCATCCTAGCTGTATAACAGAATCCCTTGTAAAGTCTTTTTGTGTTTGTTTGTTTTGATATAGATTCATGAGCCCCATTTCCTAAATGAGATTTTCCGGAGGTGGGGCCTGGGCATAAGTCCCACAGATGATTCTGAGGCACAGCCTTCATAATTCAAACTCAATCAATGCTAGCTGATGTTCATTTTGTAACTCGAGGAGCTGGCACTGAGACCAGCAATGTAGTAGGTTCTCACCAAATATAGATTGAGTTGAAATTTAAATATATGATGTTTTCAACATTCAGAACATAACATTTTTTATATCTAGCAAGCCAAGGGTTTGAGATGAAAGGGTAGATTTAGGCTAAAGGGGCCTGGACCACAGCTGCGTTTATTACATATTAAGACGACTTACTCTTTGCCCATCTACAATCCTCATAGATCCAAAACACCAAGATTTCTTTCTTTCTTTTTTTTTTTTAAAGATTTTATTTTTCCTTTTTCTCCCCAAAGCCCCCCGGTACATAGTTGTGTATTTTTAGTTGTGGGTCCTTCCAGTTACAGCATGTGGGATGCCGCCTCAGCATGGCTCGATGAGCAGTGCCATGTCTGCGCCCAGGATCCAAACCCTTGAAGCCCTGGGCCGCCGAAGAAGAGTGCACGAACTAACTACTCGGCCACGGGGCTGGGCCTGAAAACACCAAGGTTTCTAAGCAATTTGTTTCCTGACTTCTTGATTTGGCTGTGGTCTCTCTGAGTGCTTTCCTGGAAGTCTTCCTCTTTCATAACCACCACATTTAGTTGATCGTCAGATCCTGTTAACTGTTTCCGACGTGATAGCTCTTGAATTTGTGCCCCCCTTCCAAACCTCAATGCCACTGCCTTGGTTCAGGCCGTCAATATCTCTTGCCTAGATCATTTCAAGTAACATCCTCACTGGACTCCTTGCCTGTTATGGGCTGAATTGTGTTCCCACAACGTTTATATGTTGTTGAAGCTGTGAACTCCAGTACTTCAGAATGTGACTGTATTTGGAGTTCGGGCCTTTAGGGAGGTAACTAAGGTTAATGAGGTCATAAGGGTGGGGTCCTAATCCAGTATGACTGATGTCCTATAACAAGAGGAAGGGATGCCAAGGATGCACACCCAAAGAGAAAAGGCTGGGTGAAGATGCAGTGAGAAGACAGCAGTCTATAAGCCAAGGAGAGAGGCCTCAAGAGAAACCAAACCTGCCAACTCCTTGATCTTGGACTCCTAAGCTCCAGGACCATGAGAAAACAAATTTCTGTTGTTTAATCCACCCAGACTGTCGTATTTTATGGCAGCTTTAGCAAACTAATACAGTCTTTGTCTTTGAATGCCCTGAATGTGTGGGGAATCCTCCACTTTACACAGTGGAGTCCACCTGCCACTCTCAAAGCTGGAAGATGGTTGTCATTCTCTTTCCTAGCCCTCCTCACACACAGGGAGAGGGGTTGTGACCTAGGCTTGGCCAATGAGAAGCAATTGCCAAGACTTGGTCTCAAGTCATAGATGCAGCAGCAGTTGCTCGGGATCCAATCTGGGGACCAGAGCGGCAGCAATGGGAGATGCATCTTGGTTTCCAAGGCTCAGTGGCAGTGGCCTAGGGTGGCAATGTCCAGGGTCAGTATTGGGGCTGGCACAGGCTGTAATGTCTGTAGCAGGTGGCAGAGGCCTAGCATCTTCACTGGATTGTTCTGGGCTGTGATTATAGGTCCCAT
The DNA here is from genome assembly GCF_021613505.1 of Equus quagga. NCBI lineage: Eukaryota > Metazoa > Chordata > Mammalia > Perissodactyla > Equidae > Equus > Equus quagga. The sequence goes on along the minus strand of NC_060270.1, from coordinate 28,005,840 downwards.
CACTGTCCTCTGGGAAGCCCAAACCTAGATCTCTACCCTCCTCGTGATCTTGGGAACCACCTGACAGCTTTTTAATAATTTTTTAGAAAATCAACTTTACTGAGGTATGGTTTTGATAAAGTGTATCCATTTTAAGTGTGTGGTTTGATGTCTTGACCACAATCAAGATATATGACATTCCCATCACCCAAAAAAGTTCCCTTGGGACCCTTTGTAGTCACTCCTCCCACACTCCCCATTCTACACAATCACTGGTATATTCTCAGTCACTGTAGATTAGTTTTGTATTTTCTAGAATTTCATATAAATGTAATCATACAGTGTATACTCTTATGTCTGGCTTCTTTCATTCAGCATAACATTTTTGGAAATCACCCATGTTGTATGTGTCAGTAGTTTGTCCCTTTTTATTGCTGAGTTGTGTTCCACTGTATGGATATACCACAATTTATTTATCTTTTTATTTATTATTTTTATTTTTATTTTTTGAGGAAGATTAGCCCTGGGCTAACATCCAACACCAATCCTCCTCTTTTTTGCTGAGGAAGCCTGGCCCTGAGCTAACATCTGTGCCCATCTTCCTCTACTTTATATGTGGGACCCCTGCCACAGCATGGCTTGACAAGCAATGTGTAGGTCTACGCCCAGGATCAAAACTGGTGAACCCAAGGCCACTGAAGTGGAACATCAAAACTTAACTGCTGTGCCACTGGGCTGGCCCATATTTATCTTTTTATTTGTTGATGGATATTTGAGTTGTTTCCAGTTTTTGGCTATCATGAATAAAGCTTCTATCAACACTGATATGGATTGAATGTTTGTATCCCCTAAAATTTGTATGTTGAAGCCCTAACCCCCAGTGTGGCTGTATTTGGAGATAGGGCCTATAAGGAAGTAATTAAGGTTGAATGAGGTCATAAGAGTGGGACCCTCATCAGATAGGATTAATGTCCTCTTTAGAAGAAAGGCCAGAGAGCTTGCTCTCTTTCTCCCTCTTTCCACATGAGCAGAGGAAAGGCCATGAGAGGACACGGGGAGATGGCAGCCATCTGCAACCAGGCGGGGAACTCTCACCAGACTTCAACCTTGCTGGCACCTTGATCTTGGACTTCCAGCCTCCAGAACTGTAAGAAAATAAACTTCTGTTCTTTAAGCACCCCGTCCGTGGTACCTTGTTGTGGCAGCCCGAGCTGACTAATGCAAACACCTAACAGCATTTTAAGGAATTCCTTTCCTGTTTAAATCAGCCAGAGGCAGTTTCTGTTGCTTGTTCAACTTGAAGACCATGGCTGAAGTGGCCTGTGTGACTGAAATTTTGGAAGTGGTGGTGCAAGGGTAAAAAGTGAGGCTGCCCAGAAAGGCCAGATCTCCTGTGTTCCGTGCAAAGAAAGCAGTGGGAAGACACTATAGCATTTTCAGCCAGGGTGTAATGTGACCAGATTTGCTTTTTAGAAAGATAATGTTTAGTAGCAGAACAGAGACTAAATCGGAGAGAGTGAGACTGGCAGTGTATTAGTTTCCTAGACCTGCCATAACAAAATACCACTAAAATACCACTGTCTGAGTGGCTTAAACAACAGAAGTTTATTTTCTCCTGGTTCTGGAGTCTAGAAGTCCAATGATCAAGGTGTTGGCAGATTTGCTTTCTCCTGAGGCCTCTCTCCTTGTAGAAGGCTTCCTTCTTGCTGTGTCCTCACATGGCCTTTTCTCTGTGTGCGTGTGTCCGTGGTAGCCCTTCCTCTTGTTATAAGGACACCAGTCATATTAGATTAGGACCCCACCCTTATGACCTCATTTAACCTAAATTACCTCCCTAAATGCCCTATCTCCAAATATAGTGACTTTGGAGTTAGGGCTTCAACATATGAATTTTGGGGGAGGGGCCAAAACACAGTTCACAACAGTGACCCAAAAATGATGACATCGCTCATTACCCTGACCTACCCTGTTTGCTTACTAACACACAGCATGCCCTGCACTCAGACCAGCCTTCTCAGATCTTCGGCAGCATTATTGCTACTCATCTTTCAGAATCCACTTCAGGTGCCATCTTCTCCAGGAAACCTTCCCTTTGGATTTGGGGCCCTTATTTGCACTCCCAGTGCACCCTGTGTATACTCCCCTATTGTAACACTTACCACACTGTCCCTCCACAGACTGTGAGCTCAAGGGCAGGAACTGACTCTGTTATTTACGTGTCCTAGTCTGTAGCACAGTGCCCGGCTCTTAGTAGATGCTCTACAGATGTGTGCTGAAGGAGTTTCTCTCCATTCCCCTTCTAACACTTTATGCTCAAGTCATGACAGACTGTCCAGAGTTCCCAGGCGTACTGTGCTGTTTCAGGTTTCTGGGTCCCTGCAGATGCTGCTCATTTCATGCTGCTCTCTTCATGCAAGAAATACCTTGCCTCCTCCTCACCACCCCCCAAAATATATATATGTGTGTATATGTGTATATATTTGTGTGTGTGGATTAATACATAGTATAAGGAATAATATAATAAATGGCTTGTACCCACCACCCAGTATATGAAATAGAACATTACCAACCCTGTCACCCTCCCCAAGAATTCCTCCTTGATTGCTTTTCCTTACCTCCCCCTCAGAAATTGTTACTCTGAATTTTGCATTCATTACTTCTTACTTTTCTTTCTACTTTTATTTGCATCCCTAAACAATATATTATTTAGAGCTGTATATTTTTGAGCTTTATATAAATGGTATAATACTATATACATATTCCTCTGTAACTTTTTTCTTTCCTGTTTTTTTTTTTTTTATTTAAAGATTGGCACCTGAGCTGACAACTGTTGTCAATCTTGTTTTTTTCCTGCTTTTTCTCCCCAAATCCCCCCAGTACATAATTGTATATTTTAGTTGTGGGTCCTTCTAGTTGTGGCATGTGGGACGCCACCTCAGCATAGCCTAATGAGCGGTGGCATGTCCGCGCCCAGGATCCGAACAAGCGAAACCCTGGGCCGCCAAAGCAGAGGGTGTGAACTTAACTACTAGGCCACAGGGCCAGCCCCTCCCTTTTTTTTTAAGCTTAAAATCATATTCATGAAATTCACCCATATTGATGCCTATAGTTCTAGATCATTCATATTCCCTGCTATATGAATATACTTTAACATTTATTCATTCTCCTGTGAATATTTAAGTTGTCTACAGTTCTTTGTTTTCAGAATGAAATGGAAGAATGCTGTGAGCGTTCTTGTCTGTGTCTCCTAGTACACACTTACAGGAGTATCTCCAGGGCATAGACCCAGGAGCGGAATTGCTGAGCCATGGGGTGTGCATTTCCTCAACTTTATAAGACAGGGGCAGCTTGTTTGCCAAGTGTTAAACCATTCTGTATCACCTCCATCCTGTGTGAGCTTCCGTTACTCCATATTCTCTAATATCTGGTGCTGTCAGATGTTTTAATTCTTGCCAATCTGATGGTATAAAAGCCATCTCATTGAGTTTATAATGTACATATATTTGAATTTCCCTGATTTATATAAAATATATAAAATAATATATACAAATTTCCCTGATTATTAGTGAGGTTGAACATCTTTTCACACACTTACTGGTCATTCATGTTGTCTCTTCTGCAAAGTGTCTATTCAGGTCTTTTGCAGTTTTTATTAGAGTTATTTCTTCGTTACTTGCAGGACATCTTTATATGTTCTAGATGTCAATCTTTTGTCAATTATATGTGTTGCTAATATCCTCTCCCAGTTGTGGATGCTCTTCTTTTTATACAATTACTTTTGATAAGCAGAAGTAGTTAATTTTATTTATTTATTTTTTCTCCCCAAATTCCCCCAGTACATAGTTGTATATTTTAGTCGTGGGTCCTTCCAGCTGTGGCATATGGGACACCACCTCAGCGTGGCCTGATGAGTGATGCCACGTCTGCACCCAGGATCTGAATCAGCGAAACCCTGGGCTGCTGAAGCGAAGCGCGGGAACTTACCCACTTGGCCACAGGGCTTGCCCCAGAAGTAGTTCATTTTAATGTAGCCAAATATATCTTTTCCTTTGTGATTTGTGCTTCTTGTGTCTGAAGGAATTCTTCCATACCCTGAGATTATGAAGACATTTTTTCATACAATCTTCTAAAAATTTTGTTTCTCTCATGTAAGTCTTTAATCTCACATGGACTCAATTTTTGTAAATGGTGAAAGATAGCTACCTTTAAAAAAAGTTATCGAGGGGCTGGCCCATGGCCTAGTGGTTAAGTTTGGCATACTCTGCTTTGGCAGCCTGGGCTCAGTTCCTGGGCACAGACATATACCACTTGTCAGTGGCCATGCTGTGGGAGCGACCCACATACAAAATTGAGGAAGACTAGCACAGATGTTAGCTCATGGTGAATCTTCCTCAGCAAAAAAAAAAAAAAAAGAAAGAAATGTTATGCCAAGAACCTAGGCTTTTTTTTCCGACAAGGTTAAAAATAAAATACACTGTTATGTTCTAATTAACTGTGGGAAGAACTCATACCAGTATGTCAGGAAAGACAAACATTTTCCTGAGTTCCAAGAGGAATTTATACAAACAATTTCTATTCTTGTTACCTAGTAGCCAACGAACATGTACTTCCGCTGAAAGCTCTCTTTGGTGCTGAAGCCTTGGCCTTGAAAGTGCTTACAGACGAGGATGTGGAATTATCACAAGGACATTTTGGTACTTCCTTTTAGTGGGCCTCTAAACACATGCCCTATTTTCTTTGCTTTTATTTTTTAAAGAAAATTTGATATTCCCAAATATGAAAATGAAGGTTTAATCCAAATAGTAGGGGACTTTAGTTTTGTTGCTATTCTTTATGATTTAAATACTTTCAACATTTGTACATGATGCAAAGGGGCAGGCGGTGAGGACTAGGTCTCCCTCCCACTGCTTCGAGACCAAGGCTGCTGAGGCCTTGAACTTCGCTGCTTCTCTTCTTAACTGCCAAAGGCCACTCACACCCTTCAGCATGAACACTCACTGCTTTTCTTCTGAATATGTATCTTCTCCCTTTGACTGCCTCTAGATTCTTGGCGGAGATGCTAGGGAAGTAGAAGGGGATAGAAATAAATCTTTCTTCTTCCTCCTCTATGTAGTAAAATTGACATTGATAGATAAAACCAAGCTATTGACTTCCGTAGCTGAAATTAAAAACATTTCTTCAATTTTTGTCCACAGTAGGAATAGAGCCAAATATATCCCTTACTAGAAAAGCTAAGAAGCTACCTTCCCTGAACTGCGGTATCTGCCAAACATGATTTTAGAAGCCTCTTTCCTTAATCTCTCCTAATGACAAGGTGGCTTCTTGTTTTTGTTGTTTAAAAAAAGGCAGGAGAGGGAGCTGATGAATTTTCCCTATTATCAGTTCCTTTGAACACACATCATGGTCCAGATCTACGTTACAATTAGGACTTCGAAAAAAGTCTGTTTCAAAGAGATTTTGTTTCACCAGAGGGAAGCATTCATTTTTAGAATACTGTAATGTTGGCATTACTGATAGCCTTTTGCACCAAAACAAATGCCTGCCAAATGCTATAAATCCCAAACTACACATTCAAAACAGCAGATGTGTGTGCTCTGGGAGTGTAAGGGGAAGGAGGCTGTTTCAAGTTAGTGAAAATAGCCAGAACAAGGAATAAACTGTCAGAGAAGTGGCAGAGTCCAAGGGCAAAACGCCCCCCACAAGCCCGGGGCCTCAGTGCCTTGCAGCGCAATGCCATCCAATGTACGGTGATTTCTACGTGATTGGTCACAACATAGCTCAAGTCAAAGAACAGTCCAACTCCCCTGGTCCCTGTCACCACTACCCCAGTTCCTCACAGTCTGACTCCCGGCTTTCTACCTGTCTCAGACAGCTGGAAGATTTGTTACAGCAAAACTCATAGGTGGGCTAGTGCCAGTGGCATGCTGCCACTGACAAAGGGGTGTGGCCCCACTGGCATTGGTTAAATTGCTACATACATATAATTAGCCACAGTCAACCCTCCCCTCCACCCATGGAGCAGCTGACCTGCCAGGCAACTTCTGGCAAAGAAGTTCCACAGAGATGACCATCGGGCATGTGGGGACCTCCAATCTTCTGAGGGACATACCAGCCCCCACTGTTCTCCTCAGCTGATTCCATAATTGGTGGCCAAAAGGGGCCAGGGTGGGCAGGGGCACTGCCACCGAGCTGTTGGCAGCTTGTCGACGTGACTCTCGAAGGCAGCAGAGGTGGGTGGCACTATGGAGATAAGTAATTCACACCTCCCCATCCTTCCTCCCACTCCCTAACTTGGAAACACAAGGTACTTCGGGATCTGAAATCAGCCTCCCGCAGCTGCTCTGCTATGGCTCGTGCTTTGCCAACTGCTTCCTTGGGGCCGTCTCTTAAGGAGTGGTTGAGTTTTGCCTCTTAACTCGCTATAGGTCTCAGCAAGACATTTGGCGACATAGCCAAACAGGGAGGATTTAGAGTCATAATTTTACAGAGCCAGAAGAACCTTGAAGATCCTCGAAAGGACTCACCCAGGGTGACACAGCTAGCTCGCTAAACAAGAATTAGAACCGCTCCCCTGGAGCCGTGTTTCTCAAACTTGTGAAACCAGGATCCACAGTCAGAAATACATTTTACGTGTTGACCAGTGAGTGTGTCATATATACATATGTGAGGATAAATATATACATATATGTAATTGAAACAGGAATGGCATGACACAATATTACCATTTCCAAATGCTAGGCTCTGATTTCTTTTCTTTTCTTTCTTCTTTTTGTTTTAAAGATTTTATTTTATTCCTTTTTCTCCCCAAGCCCCCTGGTAAATAGTTGAATATTTTAGTTGTGTGTCCTTCTAGTTGTGACATATGGGACGCCACCTCAACATGGCCTGATGAGTGGTGCCATGTCCTCGCCCAGGGTCCAAATGAGCAAAACCTTGGGCCACTGAAGCAGAGCACGCAAACTTAACCATTCGGCCACAGGGCCAGCCCCTTCTGCTTTCTTTTCTATTATTGTTTTTTAAAAGCTATTTTTGACCCACTAAATTGGTCTATGGCCCACTAATGAGGCACAACCTGCATTCTGAAAAGTACCATACACATAAGCAAAAACTCCTCGTGTTATTTCATACTGAGCCATCGAACTCACGTCTAACTATGTAGTAAAAGTTTCTGAAAATAGGAGTAATCAGCACTCTTAGTTTAAAAGGTCTCATATTTCATGTAAAGCCCTTTTCAGAAGACAGTTATTTTCCATGCTTGTCATTCTCCAAGCATGCATACACAGCCATAGCAAGGCTTTTAAAACATGAGTACTATCATGCCAGTCCTTTGCATAAAGCTCTTCAGTGGCCCCTGGTTGACAGTAATAATAATAGCTAACACTCACAGCATGCTCATAATGTGCCAGGCCCTTGTCTAAACACTTTACATATGTTTCACTCATGTATTCCTCAAAACAGCTCTAGAAGTATGGGTTGTTATCACACTCATCTTACAAAGATGATGAGTAATGAACTCAAAGACCCACAGCTGGTAACAGGCAGGGCTAGGACTTGCTAGGCCAAGGAGCAGCTAGTCCCAGAGTCAGCAGTCTTGGCCACTTAGCCATGCTGCCCTCAGTGATGAACAGAGGATCCAGCTGTTTAAAATAGCCTCCAAGCCTCATCATGCTGTCCTGTGTGCGCTGGCCTCCTGACCAGTTACGTGACCTCACGCATGATGCTCCCTACGTCTAAAATAAGCCACCTCGTGCATGGGTTCACTCTTACTTCAGCTTCACTTAGGTCTCCCTCATTCCTCCATGCTACCTTAGATATGCCCTCTGTGTTCCCATAGCTCCCTCTTCCCCTTCTTCCTCCTCGCTTCCCCTCATTCATTCATTCAATTCATTTGATATTTGATAAACATTTACTGAGCACTTACTCCATGTGAGGAGGTAGATAGCAAAAGTGACCAAGTCTTTGCCCTCGTGAGCTCATATTTTCCAGAATGGGTGGGGGGGATAAGTAATAAATAATATATCAGGTGGTAATAAATGTTCAGGAGAAAAATAAAGCAGAGTCACATGGATAGGGTGTGCCCAGGACAAGGGACATGTGCCTGTTTTATATCGGGAGGTTAGGGAAGGGCTCATCGAGGATGTGATATCTCAGCAGAGATCAAAGGAAGTAAGAGACTGCCGTGTGGGTCTGTGGAGGAGTAGTCTGTAAAGAGAAAACAGCCAGTGCAAAGACCCTGAGTGGAGAGCGTGCTTGGAGGGTCATGGAACAGCAAGGAGGCCAGTGTGACTGGAGCAGAGGGAGCCAGGGGAAATCAGCAGCAGGTGAGGTCACAGAGGGACAGGGGGCCAGATGGCATGGTCACTTTGTCTCACTGTGAGATGGGGAGGCACTGGAGGGTTCTGAGAAGAAGAGTGGTATATTAGTTCTCTATTCCTGCTGTAACAAATTTAGTGGCTAGAACAGCACAAATTTATTATCTTGCCGTTTTGGAGGTCAGGAGCCAGACACAGGTGTCACCGGGCTAAAATCAGGGTGTGAGCAGGGCTGTGTTCCTTCTGGAGGCTCTGGGGGGATCTGTTTCTGTGGCTTGTCCAGCTTCTAGAGGCAGCAACGTACATTCCTGGGATCATTCTTCTGTAGCCACATCTCCGCCTGACCACAGCCAGGGTTGGGATCCACTTTTAAGGATTCACGTGATTAGGTCGGGCCCACCAGAATACTCAAGAATAATCTGCACATCTCAAGGTGCTTAAACACATCTGTGAAGTCTTTTGGTCACGTAAAGTAGCACCTTCAGAGGTTCCAGAGATTAGGACGTGGACATCTTTTGGGGAGGGCATTATTCTGCCTACAACAAATGACATGATCTGACCTGAGTTTTACCAGGATCGTCCTGGGTGCTTGGTGGGAATGAGCTGTGGAGGACAAGGTGGAAGCCGGGTAGGAGGCTGTCAGAGTAATCCAGGTGAGAGTAGGTCACGGCCGGGCCAGGGCGCCAGCAGGAAAGGTGCGAGTTGTGGTCAAATTCCGGATGTTTTGTGAGGGGAAAGCTGACATGATTTGCCGATGGATTGGATGTGGGGTGAGAGAGAGGAAGAGGAGTCAAGGATAACTCCAAGGTTGACACTCTCTCCTCCACCTTTAGAGTACTTGAAATATGTTGTGTTTATTTAACTATCTCCCTATTAGCCTAACTTCTGAGGAAGAAGGGCTCCAATCTGACTTGTTCGTTGTATTCTCACACCACTGAGTGCATAGAACACAGTTCACAACTCCTGTTTATTGAGCCATTGCTGTGTGTCAGGCACTTTACGTCATCTAATTTCATCATCAAAACAGCCTTATGGGGTAGGTACCATTATATCCTCATTTACCAAATGAGGAAACTGAGGCCCAGAGAGATTAAATGACTTATGCCAGTAAATAGAAGGGTGAAATTCAAACCCATATTGAATAAATGAATTAAATTCCTTCAAATTAAGCGCAGATTTGGGTTTCACTAAATATTCTGACTGCATATGGAATAGGCGATGGAGTAAAGGACACAGATTTATACGTATTTCAAAGTTTTAGCCACAGAAAAGTCGGGTCAAGAAACAGCAAACGTGAACGCCACTAACTTAAGAATTCTCAGACTATTGTCAATCTGAGCTGTGGTTTGGTTGCTGTGATGAGCGATGCAGACAGTAATTTCAGAAATGTTTTGTAACCACTCTGGAGGCACAGAAGAGAAAAACAGATGACATCAGGCAGACCATGGTGGTACAGTGAAAAATGCCCAGACCCGAGAGCGCTGAGGGAGCAATTTTAATCTCATTTTAGTCCCAACCACTTATTAGCCAATACCTTTGAGGTATTTATTTCATCTTTCTGAGGCTGTCTCAACCATAAAAAGGATATGATCTTTTCTGCCTTGTCTACCTCATAGACTCTTGGGATAAACTAAATTTATTCTCTCAATAAATACAGAGCACCTACTATGTGTGACTGGCACTGCTCTGGACACAGGGGACACATCTTGAACAAAACAGACAAAATCCTCGCCCTCATGGAGTTGGTATTCTAGTGGAAAGGGAGACCGACAAAAACAAGAGCAGACAGGCGGGTCGTTTCAAGAGTGATAAACGCTAGGAAGAAAAATAAAACAGGACAGGCGTTCCAGGGTGTTCCAGGAGGAGGTAACATGGGACAGAGGCTTGAATAAAAAGAGAGCAAGCTGGACAGTAATCTGGGGAAAAGGCCGTCCAGGCAGAGGGAACAGAATTTGTTAATTTCCTGAGGTCAGAATGAACTTGGGGTTTGTATCTGAGGAATAGCGAGGAGTGAACAAGGTGGGAGACAGTGGTGAATGATGCTGGAGAGGTAGGAAGGGGCCAGGTCGTGCATAGCCTTGCAGGTCATGGCAGAGAGAGTGGATTTTATGTCTGTGGTAAGAAGTTAATGGAAGCAAAAATATGCAAGAGCAACACAAAAGTAGACGGTGGGGGTGTAACATGGACTTAGGCAGCAATATGGCCCATCTGTTAAGAAGAGCATAGGTTCTAGAGACTGCCTGGGTTGGAATCTTGGCTGCACCACTTACAGTGTGGCCTTGGACAGGTTCCTTAGTTTCTCAGTGCCACAGTCTCCCCTCTTGTAAATAGTGGTAATAATAGTACCTCCCATATTAACGTTGTTTTGAAGATTAAATGAGGTATTGCATATATAACCCTTATAGTAATTTCTAGAACAAATAAGTGTTAGCCATTATTACTATTAGTTATTGAGGTGTACAACAGATTGAGTTCATTAATGTGGACTTCTCTAGTTCAGAATCTGTAATATATTTTTTAAACAGAAAATTTACATATAAAGAAAAAACGTTTTTAAACAGAAAAACTCAACGTGTATTTCTTGTAAAGTGTTGTAGCATTCAGACAATAAATGAAACCTCGGCCTCCCCCAAAGTTCTGAATGATATTAAAATGCTTAAATATAAAGAGCTTGAATAAGCATACCGAAGGGCTTTATCTGCCCATTGCTCCTTCCTTTAGGGGACCAGCCCGCCCTCTTCCCTAGTGATTCTTCTTGGTCCATGTAGTCCTGGTGAGGAGTGGAGATGCCACCCAAGTCTGCCCAGAGTCCCACATCCGCACTCTGCCATCTCCATCTCCGCCCCCTCGCCAACGTACACCCACAGTGATGTTCCAAGAAGGAGCAGCACAAGACCCAGACTGAGCCAAATCAGAGTCCTCTCGGGATTTTTGCCAGACTGTAGGGGAAGGATGCTCTCTCTTTCTGGCATCTCAAGCCTCTAAAGATGATGTACACCAGGTACCAGCAGCCAATTCTACCTCCAGGCGGAGAGAATGAGGCCAATACAGAGAGAGGCGGAGTCAAAGGTGGAGACCAAGGCCTGCCGAGAATCCAGCCATGTCTAAAGTCAGACCGACCCCTGGACTTTACCGTTATGTGAGCCATACATTCCTATTTTGCTTAAAAATTTGGTTTTTGTCACTTGCACCAAAAGACTCTCAGTATACATACGTTCTATGAAAGATGCTTTCTGATTTTCTAAGATATCTGTAATAGTCTGTGTCATACAACATTCTTTATACAACGCTTCAAGATTCTGATAAATTAAGCAAAAATCAATACTCATGTTACAAGATGAATGAAGATGAAAGTTAGATATCAGCTGTTAGGTTTGCTGATAAACCAAGGCACAGACTTTGCCAATGTGTTGGCAACCCAAGTTTTCAGAACTACAGAGGACCTCGTGCTAGCATTGGAGCCACCTTAGGAATGACTTACATTATCTCAAGCTTTCATTGTATTTGTTGCTTTCCAGGGAAAGTGATTTCAATCTCAGTAAAACCTAATACATGTAGTACCATGGTGGTGCTATTTCTGCCACTTTGCGTAGTGATGAAAAAGCATCATCTGTTTTCAATAGTGTGATGTGATTCCAAATCCACAAATTCATCCTATTTCATATTTTTGTAACTTCTCTCTTACTTTCAGAATATTTAGCAAATTTTTTTCTTTGCTGTTTGAAACTAAGGAGGAAATTGGAGTAATGTATTTTTGAAGTAAACCAGATTAAGAAGAAAGCTATTCTGAAATCCAGCTGCCAACCAGCTATTCCGTCACCTACCTTACTTAATTTGTTCTCTTGGAATTGAATAGCAGCCAAAACTGGATCTTTTCAAAACTGGATTACGACGCATGTGGATAACAAAATGCTGTTAAGCAAGTCTTCCTATGTCAATAAATAGCTTGGAAGGGAAGAGGCAGATGAAAAATCCCTGGGAATTTATGAAAACTTGGCAGAGATGTTTATCCCTTGGGTTATGCAAGAAACTATCCTAATAATAAATAAGCACACTGAAAAAGTCCTTGTGTAAAGCATAGCATATTTTACCACCATTTGAAAAGTATGTAAAAATTTTTTTTTATTTTTAACCTTTCTAAAGCAGGCACCCAGTGCCTTCAAGGAGCTATTTTTGGTGATGGTACAGTGTTCTGACACCTTTTCCCTGAGTAAAATCGACACAGCTGCTGAAATTAACATTTTTATCCTCATGGACCCACATGTCACTGAAAAATATAAAATATCATTGTGTTTTTCTGCTAACCAGCATTTGGAAGCAGAAGCTGTTCAAGCCAAACCTACTCCAGTCCTCTGAGGTACCCTGTTATCACTAATATCTATCTCCTTTGACTAGTGTAAGGCCTTGCTCAGGGTGGATAAACTCAACTCTAACTGAACTGAATAGAGGTGTCTGTGGTAGCCCAAATCCCGTCTTTGGAATCCACACATGGATAATACTTTGGCAATCCAGCAAGTTTGCTTGGTGCCCAGATCTAGAGAAAAGAGGAAGGAAGAGCAATGCAGCTGTAATGTTTTCTTACATCCAATAGAGAAACAGGTCCAAGGCGCTGGAATCTACGCAAACTTTCTTCTTGGTCCCTCCACCCACACCCAGCTATAAATTGATACAAGGGCTCCGTCATTACAGACTGGATCACATCCTAACACTTCACTAGTCCACACACCTCCAAACTCAAGAATAATTAAACATTTGTCATGCACCTTCCTATGTGTTAGAAAAACATAAGAAAGACGTGGTTAATCCAGGAAAGAGAAGACAGGTACACAAATAATTATAACACAGAGCAGAACGTAGTAAGGGAGAAATAAGCATAACGTAATAGGGATTCAAAGGAAAAAACATCACATATGAAAGCACTTAATCAAGGAGGTGGAACTTGACGTAAAAGACAGAGAAGATCAGAATGATAGAGGGTTGATAGAGAAAAGAAGGAAGGAAGTGAGAGCTATGTTAGTGAAAAAAGAGCAGTCCAACTTCAACCAAACTCAGGAGACATTTACAGGGTAGGAATACGGCTGGATCAGGGCCAGAGCATAAAGGACCTGAGGGCCTGAGTTTCGATTTTATCTTGCCGGCTGTAGGGAGCCAGGGGCTTCTAAACGTGGAGTATTTTACTGTACGGTTACATTTGTTTTAAAAGGAAATTAACATCCGGGAATAGGAAGGGTTAGAGTGAGAACAGTTACCGAGAAGCTAGAAAAGGACAGAGTCCAGCGTTATTCTGAGGGTAGTATTGACAGAGCTTGGTAATTTATAAGATGTAAGGATGAGGGAAGGAGGGCATTAAAGACGCCTGTGCATAACACGGGTGACAGGAAGACGCTGCTCCACAATTATGGCATTGTTTGGTAGGGAAATTTTATGAGTTTAGTTTTGTACACATGGAGTTTAAACAAAAGAATGTAAACTTAAAAAGTCTGCTTTTTCTTGGATATCTTTTTGGAAAATTTTGCTTTGACTGCTGAGTTCCAAAATTAGCTCCGAGCTGTCAGCTCTGTGCGCGAGTGTTTTGTTTTGGGGCGTTAGAATATCTTCTTTCTCTAAGACTTGCCACTTTTACTGTCTAAAATTTCACTTAACAGAAAATAGGGGGTGGTAATTTTGAATATTTTTCTCAGTAGACTGTTTTTTTTTTGCCATCAGTAGACATTTTAATTTTTCTTTTAACTAAATTTTGGATGCAACGACTTTTGTTAATAAGATGTGTGAACAAAGAAGCATAAAGTTTGGGATCCTAACTTAATATATACCAAAGCCTCTGACTTTAGAAAAGATTTCTTATTTGTTGCGCCATCTGTTTAGAGACTAATTAATGGTTTAAAAATAGATGATCTTTTGAAGGCAAATGACATGAAAATAAATGGAAAAAATTAATATAGATCTCATAAACCTACACTACAGAAAACAATGATGTGCTTTGGGCATTGCATTAAAAAAACAGGCTGAGAAGATGCCACAATGTGATGCTTTATAAACATTATGTGTACATTATAAAGTGCACAGATGAGCTGGTAGCTACTTCACAGAACAGTAAGGCACAGGTTTTTTTTTTTTTTTTTTTTTTTTGAGGAAGATTGGCTCTGAGCTAACATCTGTTGCCAATCCTCCTCTTTTTTGCTGAGACAGATTGGCCCTGAGCTAACATCCGTGCCCATCTTCCTCTACTTTATACACTGGACACCTGCCAAAGCATGGCTTGACGAGAGGTGCATAAGTCCATACCCAGGATCCGAACCAGTGAACCCCAGGCCACAGAAGTGGAACATGGGAACTTAACCACTGTGCTACTGAGCTGGCCCGTATGGGATGATTATTGATTAGGTGCATTCATAAATCTCTTTTCAAACTGTTATTGCTGGTGATTAATTTTTAAACTTTTCTAGTAATGTGTGCATTCATACCAATATACAAAAGGTGAAACTTTCCTTCCTATCTTCTAAGTCTATACTAAAAAATTTTTTAAATATAATTATAAACATAGAAATCTCTGCCCCATGTGGTCTGTTGTTCTATCTCCATCTTCCCTTTTACAGCTAAACTTCTTGAACAAGCTTCCTACACAGGCAGTATCTGTTTCCACATCTTCCACTCATTCCTCAGCCCCTCCAATATGGCTTCCAGCTTCATAAGGCCAACGAAGTCAATTCTCATCAAGGTCACCATGACCGAGTGACCCTAAATCTAATGAAGACTTTGTCACATTAGCCCTCATTTTGGGGATTAAATAATTCATGTAATATACTGAGTAGACTGTCTGAGATATTCAAGATAGGTTCCAAACATATCTTTTATTGGTCTATCAACACCCTCTGACTATACGTAAATCCAGCGAATGGATCTTTTCATCATTTAAAATAATTGAAAAGTCACCATATTTTTACTCACTTGCATTTACATAACTAATCCAGAAAAATATCTAAAAGAATAATAAGGTAAAGTATGGCCTTCCATTTGAATTCTTCAGGAGAATCTCATCAACATATGGAATAATTTTCTGAAATTTGGGCAGAAGAGAAATCTCAAGGTATTCAAAGTCTGGTTCTTAAAATTCATAGAACTTTTTTGACCCGTGTTCTAGTTGGACCACAGAGTCTGACAACTGATATCTTTTCGAAAGTGTTAAAAAGCTTCCTACAACAGGAAGGACTGGGCGCAGTTCAAGGAGGACTACGTTACAGTAATGGCCCATTCATCCTGGTGTGAGCTTTTTGGCAATTACAGCCAGAAACAAAGACAAGAAGCTGGAAATGAAAACAAGCCTCTTGGTATCAAGGAAAACAGTCACAAAGCCCACATCCAGAAGCTGGTAACTACTCTCAGATGTCTTAATTTCGAAAAAGACGAGCATGTTAAGGTTTGGGAAAAATTGCTTCAATAGCTCTTGAGGGCAAGACTGTATTTCAGACACGACAATAATCAATGTTCATAAGAACAAACTGGAGTCAACAAGTAAAGATTATGTCTGGGATCCTTGGTTTGTGAATATTGGAAAAGGCACCATTCTTTAAGCAAGATTTACTTCCAAAATGCCTAATGTCAGTTTTGGTACTACGGCTTAGTTTTGAGAAATTTTACTTGAGTGGAAGTACTCATTTTCAGATGATCGTGAACAATGAGTTAATTCTCAACTCGCTCCACTCTGAAAAAATACAACCACCAAGCCAAGACAGAGCCACAGATGTTCAAGCCAAGGAGAGATTTATTGTGAAAATAAGGAGTCAGAGAAACTAGATTCTTTTCTTTAAAATTAATTATTTTTTTTATTTAGTTAATGATAGGTTACAATCTTGTGAAATTTCAGTTGTACATTAATGTTTGTCATTCGTGTTGTAGGTGCACCACTTCACCCTTTGTGCCCACCCCCCACCCCACCTTTCCCCTTGTATCCACTAAACTGTTCTTAGTCCATAATTTTAAATTCCTCATATGAGTGGAGTCATACACAGATTATCCTTCTCTCGCTGGCTTATTTCACTTAACATAATTCCCTCGAGGTCCATCCATGTTATTGCAAGTGGAATGATTTTGTTCTGTTTTGCAGCTGAGTAGTATTCCATTGTATATATGTACCACATCTTCTTTATCCATTCGTCTGTTGATGGGCACTTAGGTTGCTTCCATGTCTTGGCTATTGTAAATAATGCTGCAGTGAACATTGGGGTGCATAGGACTTTTGGGATTGCTGACTTCAAGCTCTTTGGATAAATACCTAGTAGTGGGATGGCTGGATCGTATGGTAGTTCTATTTTTAATTTTTTGAGGAATCTCCATACTGTTTTCCATAGTGGCGGCACCAGTTTGCATTCCCACCAGCAGTGTATGAGGGTTCCTTTTTCTCCACAACCTCTCCAACATTTGTTGCTATTAGTTTTAGATATTTTTGTCATTCTAACAGGTGTAAGGTGATATCTTAGTGTAGTTTTGATTTGCATTTCCCTGATGATCAGCGATGATGAGCATCTTTTCATGTGCCTATTGGCCATCCATATATCTTCTTTGGAGAAATGTCTGTTCATGTCTCCAGCCCATTTTTTGATTGGGTTGTTTGATCTTTTGTTGTTGAGTTGTGAGAGTTCTTTATATATTATGGATATTAAGACTTTGTCAGATATATGACTGGTAAATATTTTTTCCCAGTTAGTGGGTTGTTTTTTTGTTTCAATCCTGTTTTCATTTGCCTTGAAGAAGCTCTTTAGTCTGATGAAGTCCCATTTGTTTATTCTTTCTATTGTTTCCTTTCTCTGAGAAGGCATGGTGTCTGAAAAGATCCTTTCAATACTGATGTCAAAGAGTGTACTGCCTACGTTTTCTTCCAGAAGCCTTGTGGTTTCAGGTCTCACCTTTAGGTCTTTGATCCATTTTGAGTTTATTTTGGTGAATGGTGAAAAAGAATGATCAATTTTCATTCTTTTACATGTGGCTTTCCAGTTTTCCCAGCACCATTTGTTGAAAAGACTTTCTTTTCTCCATTGTATGCCCTCAACTCCTTTGTCAAAGATTAGCTGCCCATAGATGTGTGGTTTTATTTCTGGGCTTTCAATTCTGTTCCATTGATCTGTGCACCTGTTTTTGTACCAGTACCATGCTGTTTTGATTACTGTAGCTTTGTAGTATGTTTTGGAGTCAGGGATTGTGATGCCTCCAGCTGTGTTCTTTTTTCTCAGGATTGCTCTAGCAATTCAGGGTCTTTTGTTGCCCCATATGAATTTTAGGATTCTTTGTTCTAATTCTGTAAAGAATGTCATTGGGATTCTGATTGGGATGGCATTGAATCTGTAGATTGCTTTAGGTAGAATGGACATTTTAACTATGTTTATTCTTCCAATCCATGTACATGGAATGTCTTTCCATCTCCTTATGTCGTCGTCCAATTCTCTCAGAAAGGCCTTGTAATTTTCATTATATAGGTCCTTCACTTCCTTAGTTAAATTTACCCCAAGGTATTTTATTCTTTTTGTTGCCATTGTGAATGGTATTGTGTTTTTGAGTTCTTTTTCTGTTGGTTCGTCATTAGAGTATAGAAATGCTACTGATTTATGCAAATTGATTTTGTACCCTGCAACTTTGCTGTAGTTGTTGATTACTTCTAAGAGTTTTCCAATGGATTCTTTGGGGTTTTCTATATATAAGATCATGTCATCTGCAAACAGCGAGAGTTTCACTTCTTCCCTCCCTATTTGGATTCCTTTTATTCCTTTTTCTTGCCTGATTGCTCTGGCCAGGACCTCCAGTACTATGTTAAATAAGAGTAGTGATAGAGGGCATCCTTGTCTCATTCCTGTTTTCAGGGGGATGGCATTCAGTTTTTGCCCATTGAGTATGACGTTGGCTATGGGTTTGTCGTATATGGCCTTTATTATGTTGAGGTAGTTTCCTTCTATGCCCATTTTGTTCAGAGTTTTTATCATAAATGGCTGTTGGATCTTGTCAAATGCCTTCTCTGCATCTATTGAGATGATCATGTGGTTTTTATTCCTCAGTTTGTTGATGTGGTGTATCACGTTGATTGATTTGCGGATGCTGAACCATCCCTGTGTCCCTGGTGTGAATCCCACCTGATCATGATGTATGATCCTTTTGATGAATTGCCGAATTCTGGTTGCCAAAATTTTGTTTAGAATTTTTGCATCTATGTTCATCAGTCATATTGGCCTGTAGTTCTCTTTTTTCGTGGTGTCCTTGTCAGGTTTTGGTATCAGCGTGATGTTGGCCTCATAGAATGTGTTAGGAAGTGTTCCATCTTCCCTAATTTTTTGGAATAGCTTGAAAAGGATAGGTATTAAATCCTCTGTGAAAGTTTGGTAGAATTCCCCAGGAAAGCCATCTGGTCCTGGGGTTTTATTCTTTGGGATGATTTTGATTGCTGTTTCAATCTCTTTCCTTGTGATTGGTCTGTTCAAATTGTCTGCCTCTTCTTGAGTGAGCTTTGGGAGATTGTAGGAGTCCAAGAATTTATCCATTTCCTCTAGGTTATCCATTCTGTTGGCATATAGTTTTTTTGTAGTATTCTCTTATGATCCGTTGCATTTCTGCAGAGTCTGTTGTTATTTCTCCTTGCTCATTTCTGGTTTTGTTTATTTGAGCTGAGAAACTAGATTCTAAGCTCTTCTCTGCCAAAAACCAGTTGGGTAATCCTCACTTCTCTTTGCTTGAGTTGACTTTTCTGAAAAAACAAGGACATTAGACTAGTTGATTTCTAAAATCGTTTCTAGTTCTAATATTCAAACATTAAGTATATGAAGAGGCAAAAGGGTAATAGTAAGGAAAAGGTAAAAAAGAAAGGAAAAGGTAAATCACACTATAAATAATTGTCTTCCTTTTATTCATTCAACAAACATTTATCCAGGCTTCTATTGAGCTGGTCCATACAAAGCTCTGAGAATACTGGAGTAAGTAAAAGAGCTCCTGCCTTCATGGAGCTGTCTATTTAGTGAGGAAGTCAGGCAACATACCAAGCAAAACCACCAGATAAGGAAACAAGAGTCTGAGAAGAACAGGAAAGATATCTTTTTTAGATAGGGTGGGCAGGGAATAGCACCTCTGGAGAAGTTATGTCTGAAGCTCAATAATGAGAAGAAAAGCCATATGAAGAATTAATGAAGAGCATTTGAGGCAGAAGGACTTGCTAGTGTCTAGGCCCTAAAAAAGGGAAAAAAGTGAATTGGAGAAATTGGAAAAAAAAAAGTATGACTATAATAAGTAAGCAGGAGAGTAGCACAAGAAGACTTGAAGAGCCGGGTGGGGCCAGTGCACACGGTTTTGTAAGCCATTCTAAGAAATCTGGACTCATTTTTTTTTTTTCTTTTTCAAAGATTGGCACCTGAGCTAACAACTGTTGCCAATCTTCTTTTTTTTTTTTCTGCTTTCTCCTCCCCAATCCCCCCAGCATTTAGTTGTATATATTTTTTAGCTGTGGTCCTTCTAGTGGTGGCACATGGGACGCCGCCTCAACATGGACTGACGAGCGGTGCCGTGTCCACGCCCAGGATCTGAACCCTGGGCCGCTGAAGCGGAGCGCGTGAACTTAACCACTCGGCCACGGGCGGCCCCTGGACTCACTCTTAAGGCTGGTAGAGAAATCACAGAAAGGCTTTAAGTAGGGCAGCAATGCTGGCTGTTACAGAAAGTGGATTGGGAACGGATATAATGGAAGTGGGAAATTACTTAGGAGGGTTGACAGTTCAGGTAAAGCACGATGGCAGCTTGATTAGAATACTGCAGTAAGGACTGGAGAGGAGAGAGATCTAAGAGACATCATGGAGGCAGAGTCAGAAAGCTTTACCAATGGACTGTTCTTGCATGTTTGAGAGCATGAAGCGAACCAACATTGAGAGAGAACACGGTGCTAAGTTATTCATTTGGGGATAGAGCAATTAAGAATAGTTGGAGGAAAAATAAACAGCTCAGTTTTGGACATGGTGTTTGGTACCTGTAAGGCATCTTATGGAAGCAACGGACATTCTGAACCCTCTCTAGAATTCTACCTCTCTTTTATCATGTTTTGATTTTGGTCACACTAATTCCATAGCTTTTTTCTCAGAACTATGTTTTATTTACCTTTTTATGCACATTGCCCAGCAAATCCTGGGCCTATAGTTGGTGCTTAATAAATGTTCAGTAAAGTTCTCAAAAATAAACATCTTTTCCTTTCAACTTTACATTTATCACTGTGTCCTCGTCAAAACCATAAAATTCCAGATGACTCTAGGTCTACAGAACAATGCTTGAAGCTTAGAATGAGAGATAGGATTCTATACTTTGTGATTTAACATGAAAAACTCAAGACAGTCCCACTTGGGGGAAGCATAGACCAATTTGTTTTTCAAAGTTAGCACTGGACTGGAACATACTTCCTGATAGTTTCAAACTACAGTGGGACTCCCATAATTGTGGTCTTGACCCAGACCCTTCCCACCCCACTCCCCTTCTCCCAATAAACTGACTTAGGGATTACTGAAATGGCAGCAGATGCTTAAGTGGCAACAATCCGCAAATCTGCTTCAAGTTCAACTTCTATCCAACATTTTGGATTTAGTTCTGTTAAGGAGAAAAATCATTCGACATTTCTGATTCTTGTAGGATCTTTCTATCTTGCTAAGTAACAGTTTTGTGGTAGGTGACTATAGAGATCGTACTTTGATTTTCAGGGAAACTGCATAAAAATCTGCTAAGTAACAAAGTCTTGCTAATTATTATTAGCCCAGCCTTCCCCATCAGAAAGGCCTCCTCAGAAAGGCTAGAGAGGGTAAATGTATTGCTTACTCCTTCCTTGTTCCCCCAAAGCAGTCTCTCTGCTCTGTATTTACTCCTTCCTTGTTCCCCCAAAGCAGCCTCTCTGCTCTGTATGTACATGTAAATTTGTTGGGTTTTTTTTTGAAGAAGATGATTAGCCCTGAGCTAACTACTGCCAGTCCTCCTCTTTTTGCTGAGGAAGCCTGGCCCTGAGCTAACATCGTGCCCATCTTCCTCTACTTTATACGTGGGACGCCTACCACAGCATGGTGTGCCAATCGGTGCCATGTCCGCACCCGGGATCCGAACCTGCGAACCCTAGGCAGCCGAGAAGCGGAACGTGCGAACTTAACCGCTGCGCCACTGGGCCGGCCCCATGTAAATTTGAACGTCTTTGAAGGCAGGGAAAGTCTTGTGTCCACATGACTCAATGAGTTGGCATGGTGCCATACAACAAAGTGCTTATTTATCACTTGGGCAACTCTTTTACATCGGGAGAGGAACCATATTCTGTCTTTTAAGTAATTGCTTATGTAAGAGATACTTTGGATACCAGGGAATGTAACTAAACAAGAGTAGCACTAAACTTTCTTTTTCTATATTTGTTACATCTATTACTGGTAACACTTTTTCAGGTTGAACTATTTTATTAGACCAAGGCATACTGCAAAGCTGCTTATAAATAATCCCCTTTGCCTAAAAAGTGAGATCAAATGATATCAAGATACGAAAGATCAGCCTGCACAGTCCTCTTCTATTTCTTTTTTTTTTTTGAGGAAGATCAGCCCTGAGCTAACATCTGCTGCCAGTCCTCCTCTTTTTGCTGAGGAAGACTGGGCCTGAGCTAACATCTGTGCCCATCTTCCTCTACTTTATATGTGGGACGCCTGCCACAGCATGGCTTGCCAAGCGGTACCATGTCCACACCCGGGATCCGAACAGGCAAACCCCCGGCCGCTAAAGCGGAACGTGCGCACTTAACCACTGCACCACAGGGTTGGCCCCCCTCTTCTATTTCTAGTTAACACTCTGTCATCAATCCAAAAAGAATTAAACAGAGAACAAAAATTTATAGGCATTCTCTTCCAATTCCTATTGGTAATAGAACTGAAATGCTGCACACTCGTCAGACTTACTGGAAAAAATTTCAGGTTGGGCAGTTGAGATAAAATCATGACTAAATACTTGCCAAAACCACCCTCACTTACCTACTCTCAGCATTACCTCCCCCAAATAATTCCTCAAATAAAAAACTAGATGAGTCAAACCCAAATTTAAAGTGTAGGAGCCAAACACCGCTCTCCCCAAACACTCTGTTGGGGCAGCTAAGCAAGCCTTGGGGGTGTGAGCCACAAACCAGAGTCACTTGCTGTCTGCTCTTTTATTTTCCAAATGAGCAACAGATGTGCTCCTGTCAACCAGTTATGCAAGAGCTATTGGGGAAGACAAGGCGTTGTGGAAAACTGCTTCGAGCAGCAAGTCTTTAAGCAACAGTCATATCAATACTGAACCACGGTAGCTTATAATCAACCACCTTTAATTTATCTGTCCTGAATACATATTTTACAGTTTCTTGCATAACTTACCCAAAATTAAGGCTTTATGTTTGGCAAATTATATACAACCCATTAATACTATAGTTATTGCTACCATGTCTTCTCTCTTTCCATCTTTTCCTCTTTTAGGAGGAAGTTCAACTTTCATGATGTTACAGACCCTAGCCTATTCTCCTACCTCTATCTGGGATGCTACTTGAGGCAAAAGGGGGGTAAGGGTGGTTATGGTGAAATGTTTGAAAAATCCTAGGTTAAACCAAGTTTTAAACAGGTTCTTTACACAGGATGTCTCAGACTCTTTAATATGATGATGTGCATTAGAATAAATCTCCAAGGGGATAGGGGAACAAGTGTATAGCATGCACAAAACTTATTTGCTCATGGAATCCTTTCCACAGTACACACTGGGAAATGCTAGTTTAAGTACATACTAATTTTTTCTTTCTTTTTCTTCCCAAATCCCCCCCCGTACATAGTTGTATATTTTTAGTTGTGGGTCCTTCTAGTTGTGGTATGTGGGATGCCACCTCAGAGTGGCCTGACGAGCAATGCCATGTCCGCGCCTAGGATGTGAACCAGAGAAACCCTGGGCCGCCAAAGCGGAGGGTGAGGGCACGAACTTAACCACTCGGTCATGGGGCTGGCACCCAGTATATGCTAATTTTTATAGGCTAGGTTGGTACTTACTTTATAACACTGATTCTATGAAAAAATCATGGTCTGAGTTTGAAACATCTTGCTTAGAAACAAACTTGCAGAATGCAACCAAATCACATGCATTTAGACATCTCCAACTACTGAGTATTTGTGCTTTTGAGATTTTTCCTAAATGGCATATAAACCTCAAACAAAATAATTTCCAATTTTTCAGACTAAAATAAAAAACAAAAACACTAAACATGTGAAAGATGTTATTCCTAAAGCACACGATGTCTATCAATAATTCAAATAAAATTTACTGGTAAGGTGTAACTTCTAAAATGAGAGAATTTTCTACATCTAAAAAAGCATGGATAAAGAGCATGAAATCTAGTTAGATCTGGATTTGAATCCTGTCATTTAGCTTGTATGAGAAATCGAGACTGAATAAGTTGTCCAAGAGCATTTTCCCCACTTACGAAGTGCTGAGAACACCTGCTTGCACAGTTGTTTTGAAGATTATACATTAGAGACCTAGCATCAGGCTGGGCAAGAGCAAATAATAGGTTCTCAATAAATTGTAGCTCTTGTTATCATTTCTATCACAATGAAACAAACTACTCTGCGACAACGTAGACTAAGAGCCTCTCCTGGCATCCAGAACACTTGGCCAATGGAACACAGCCCTGCCACAGCTGGGTAGTAAGGAAATAAAATCCACACACAGGCAATTGTCAGATTACTGTATTTTATTATGACATGTTTAGTGTACTAATTTAAAGGGAAAAAATGTAAACAAAATGAAAGTCTAGGGAAAATGGCACTTTGCTTTAATCTTCAATTTAAAGTTATTCTTAACAATCCATTTATACCATTATATGTCTTGGATTTTAAAGAGCATCACTGCTGAATTTCAGACTGAAAAATGAATAAACAGAAAAGATGACACCAAAATTGTTAAGCAGAGGAAGTGATATTGATTAAAAAGTTGAATGTAAAATCTACCTTGGCTAGAACTGAACATTGACAGATAACTTTCTCCAAAGGAAAACCTAACTTGAATCCTAAAAGTTCATTTTTTGCATAATCCAATACCATGTCAATTAGGAACTCATGACTTGATGAAAACAGTTATACTCAGTTACATTTGACCACCTAAAATCCTGCTGAACATGCTATTGTCCTGTCCTACTCCTCTGAGATAACTATCTAGAACTTCCTGAAACCAGAAATGAGTTTGCCTGTGACTTAAGTTTCAAGAAAGTTTGTTGAAAACACCAAAATAATCAGTTGTTAAAGGTCTCACCTTTTCTTCACTGTGCAGCAGCTATTGCTACAAATAGAGAGTACGTGGATACTTTCTAAGAACTCAAAATGAGAAAACCAAGAGTTCTGTGTGCACGAACATATGTACACAGCATATGCATAAGCTTAAATCCCCCAAAACAGGTTTAAACAGATAAGAATATCTCAACATTCTAAATTCAGAAAGCAGAGATAAACACTGTTTTATTTATAAATCAGCAGTATTACTAGCTAATATGTTTTAGTTGGAATAGTATACCTGCAGTTCAGAAGTACTTTGATTGGATCCCATTAAAAAAAAAAAAAGACATTCAAAATAATAAAAACATTTGTCTAACACCAAAGAATTCTCCCACTTTTTATTTTGACATACTGATATTTCCAGAAACTTGCAAGTGGAAGGTAAGCTGTTCACTAAAAGCCATTTCATATATACAACATACAGAAATTATTTAGAAAGTCTGTTCAAATAATGGATTCTTTTGATACTAACAAAAAATTAAGATTCAAATAACTGACTAGAAATGAAACCATCACTAAACCAAGATACACAGGACCTGCACTTCAATTCAGAAAAAAAATTCAAATCTTACTGTACTAGAAGAATAAAGTACATTTGTCATAGTATACATTATCATATTCCTTAAAGTAGGGACTATTTAAAGTTTTTAAATTAAAAAGTGTTCAGGTTAACTTCTGTCTATACATTCAGGAGCTATCATCATATCACTGGTTACACACAGTTCTCTCATCATGCAAAAAAACCTGTTAGTTGTTTTCTAGGGTCTAATTAAGTCAAACAATAAACTAATAACAGCAATTTAATAAGCAAGCTGTAAATCAGAGAGGTGTAGAAATTCTGCAGTTGAATTATATTTCCTGTCTATAGTACTGCTACTATTCAATCCATTTTCTCCCTGTATTAGAAGAGCTAACAGGCATTGATAGTCAAAACAAGATTTTCATTGTTGCAGCAAATGACAGAATATGTGAGAGAAGGAAGAGTGCCCAATGTCAGGACGATCTTTATGATCCTTAAAAAGGATTGTGTGCGTATGTGTGGAAAGGAGTAAGAAACAAAGGCAGGAGGTTAAAAAAGGTAAATAAAGGGAATGGTGAAACTATATTAGAATTATATTTTAAAAACTGATCTGAAGTCTGCCCATTGAGTGTACAAAGAAAAGTCAGAGCAGACGTTGGTGTAAGTTTAACCTGATAATTTGTGAAAAAAGCTAGTTTTGATGAGAAAAAGTTCAATCCTTTCCTTGTAAACATAAAGAAACTCAACAGGAATTTTAAAGGTAGGAGGTCACAAAATGCAACAGTAACTCTTATAATCCTTTTCAACTAAACAGACAAATCAAGTTGAAGACGTGTGTTAAAATACTTTTCAGACTGAATATTTATCAGTCTATATTATGTTGTTCCAATTGGATTTTGATTAAAAAAAAACTTTTTATAAGAGCTATCATATCTAGAAGTGAAGAAAATAAATTAGATACCCCTCCCGCCCCAAAGGTACTGTTTAACCTCTAAAGCATAAAAAGCTATATAATATACAAATTAACCAGTGTTCTTACAAAAGTAATGCAGTTTTGGACTGATGGCATTATGCTGTATCTGTGGTGAAGTACTAGGCACGAGAATATATGTATCAATTAGGAATTTTCAGTCTAATTAGTCTCTAAAGTTATTTAATTCTTGGCAATATATAATAACTGGTATGCATTTGGTACTTGAGTCGAATTGTAGAGAACAAGCAGTATAGTATAGTAACAGGGTTTTGTATTTGACAGTTACAGTGTTGGACAAATCTCTTCTATGAACTCTGTGATGTGTCTTGCAGTTGGTCACTTATAGTAGATCCTGCAAAGATAAAACAAAAAAAGTCAACATAATTTGTTTGTTGTGTATTGCCAACCTTGGGACTACCTGCGCTGAAGTTCCCTGTCAGGAGCATGGATGATAAACAAATATAGAGAACAAATAAGGTATATTACATGCAGGCTAATGAGTCTGAGAGAAAGAAAATCTGTATACTCCCTAAATACTCTGAAGAGCGGAACAGGAGTGTCTACTTGGTGACAGGACAAATCAGATTTAACATTTCTGTGAATAAATCACAGGTGAATAGCTAAGAGTTTATTACAACTCAAACATCCAGAGCTATAAAAAGATCTGCATTTATGATCTCAAAACAGTAAAATATTTTCTCAGAGTCTAAACATGACACTTTTTTAAAAACTGAAATAAAACTGGTGGGGACGGGCAAGGCTGCGGGGGGAGAGGGAGAATGAAAATGCTCAAAGAGTAATGGGTTCCATAGAACCTGGAGATTTTAAAAGCTGGTAAAGAATTTTTTAAGGGCCCAAAAAGGGTAGAGGATAAATAAGAAACTTTCTTCCTTATGTGTTACTATGTAGTCTTTCCTATCTTTGTGGACTTTATGAAGCTAAGTAGGATATACTCCTATGTAAGGAGTACTTCATTTCCACTGAAGAAAAATCAGGCACTAAGCTAACACAAATTTTAATCATTTGCTATTACATTTAAATGAAAAAATATATTTATGTACTAAGTGTATGAAATCTAATGTCTTACAAGCAGAGAGAGAAAAAAGGCCAGAGTTATTTTTCAAAAGCTGTGGCTTATAAAAGAACGCCCTTTAATCTCTGGCACAGTGGTGCTGGTGTAGATTTCAGTGGCAAATGAGGGGTATTCTCAGTGCTTTGCCAGAGTCACTAAGAAATGACACTGAAAGTCTGAGCAGAAATTGATGAAAAGTTATCACCAAAGAAACATTCACTTTGAATACATCAAAAGAAATCACCAAGACCTAGGTCAATGGGAAACCAAAGACCAATTAGGAGACAGGTCATCTAAAAACAGATAATAAATTGAAGAAGAAGAAGAGAGAGACATATAACAATTACTCAAAATCAAGTTTGTTCAAGTTAAATATAAGCTAAATGACTATGGTGTATTAAACAGAAATGAAATGATGTAAGGAACAAACTGAAAGGCTGAAAGCAAAATATGGAATAACAAAAAAAAGCTGTAATCCTGAGACACAGTCATCAGGTTCTATCATAGAATTACTCATATTTCATATATGCTCATCAAAACAATAATATAATAATTATTTACTTTCCTAAGACTTAACCATCCAAGGCACAACAAATAAGTTACATCTCAACTGAAAAGCCTAAGTTTGCAAATACAAAGAGTAGGTAAACAGGCATGAAATCTCCATTAATGGTGTAGAATATTCACCTTCTGAATACCAGAATAACAGTTTATTAAAAATAAACAAATAAAAGCTGTGTCCTAGGACTGATCAAGAAGAGTTGGTAGGCTGCAGGGGCTGGTTGTTCAAGACAGAAAACAAAACCAAAAATCAGCCAATAACTTAATCCAATAGTCAAAAGAATCAACATTGGAAAGATAAGACATATTTTGTACCTGAAGGGATATTAAAACAAATCTTCCATGACAAAAGTGTTTCTTTAAAACAGTTTAAACCTTAATTTAGATTATGACAGATAAAATATGATCTGAAACATTAAAAACAAAATATAGCTCAACACGAAGACAAACACATTGCTTAGAGGCAAGTAAACCAAAAAAAAAAAACACCAGCTGTATAACATAACAGATGGTCTTTAAATCACTCTGGGCGTGAAAACCTTATTATTTTGAAACTGGCCACAAGGGTTGAAATTTTAGAAACTTTGACATAATAAGTGAATCTCAGCAAAATTTTCTGAGGTTCTTCATAAGTTTAAAATAAAGTATATTACGTAGGCACAAAGGATCACAAGAGTCTCAGTGATATTTTCAAAACATCTAACCTTCATTTGATGCTTCCATATTCACACTTTCTCCAGTTGCAGTCTCTGACATTTCTTCATCTTCCTCATCCTCATGTAGGTCTTTTGAAATTAATTGTCTGGCTAATTTAATATTCAGTCCTTCATTGTAGTGAAGCTTCCTTTTCATTTCAAACTGTCGCTTTTTTTCTACAAGATACAAAAAATAGGCTTAGGAAATCTTTAGCTTAAGGACTGGCAAACTACAGCCCACGTTTGGTAAGTAAAGTATTACTGGAACACAGTCATGCTCATTCATGTTTGTAATGCTTAAGCCTACTTTTGTGCTCAATGGCAGAGCTGAGTAGCAGCAATAGAGATCACTAGGCCCAGAAAACCTAAAATATTTACTATCTGGTCCTTTACAGAAAGTTTGCCAACCTCTGCTAGTTCATCTATTTTATTTTTTTACGTTTTTTTATTTTTAAGATTTCATTTTTCCTTTTTCTCCCCAAAGCCCCTGGTATATAGTTGTGTATTTTTAGTTGTGGGTCCTTCTAGTTGTGGCATGTGGGATGTCGCCTCAGCATGGCTTGATGAGCGGTGCTATGTCTGCGCCCAGGATTCGAACTGGTGAAACCCTGGGCCACAAGGCAGCGCGTGTGAACTTAACCACTCAGCCATGGGGCCAGCCATTTTTTAAATTTTTTTATTTTTTGAGGAAGATTAGCCCTGAGCTAACATCCACTGCCAATCCTTCTTTTTTTTATTATTATTATTTTTTTTTGCTGAGGGAGAATGGCCCTGAGCTAACATCCGTGCCCATCTTCCTCTACTTTATATGTGGGACGCCTGCCACAGCGTGGCTTGACAAGCGGTGCGTATGTCTGTACCCGGGATCTGAACCAGTGAATCCTGGCCCGCCAAAGCAGAATGTGTGAACTTCACTACTGCACCACCGGGCTGGCCCCCCTCAAGTATATCTTAAAGGGAGACTAGAAATAAAAGCCATTAGTAGTTATACTTGGGAAGAAAATTTAAAGATACAGGAAAATTATATATATATACATATAAAATGTACAAACATATATAATGTACAAAGCCTGCATGCATATGCATGCATGCATGCATATACACACACAGAGAAAATAAGACTCAACAATTAACAGTGGTGAATTCTGGGTCAAGGAAGGACGGGGTAATTTTAATAGTTTCAAGTTTTCTATTTTTACTAATAAAGAAAAATTCCACTAAAAATTCTTATTATCCATTAAGAAATTGCCACAATTTAAAACATTGCTGGCTAAAAACATAACCTCATTCCCAGAATAATTTTAAGAAAAACCTGTTATAAGGAATAGTGAAGTGATTCTAGACTACTCTTTCATTTATAGTCTTCACCATAGAAACATAAAACGAGTAGCAAATCAATATAACTGATATTTTATTAATAGCTCTTTAACGATCAACCATTTAAAATTTCTTAGACCAGTAAATTAAAAAAACAAAAAAGCAGGCTGATGTAAAATTGCCAACTGTTTGCCAAACAAGAGCATTTAAACTCAGTCACCATAGTTTTATTATGATACTCATGAAAATATATATATTTTTTGAGGAAGATTAGCCCTAAGCTAACATCTGCTGCCAATCCTCCTCTTTTTTGCTGAGGAAAATTGGCCCTGAACTAAAATCCATGCCAATCATCCTCTATTTTTAGTATGTGGGCTGCCAGCACAGCATGGCCACTAACAGAGCAGTGTAGGTTTACACCTGGTAACCGAAGTGGAGCACAGTGAACTTAACTACCTGGCCACCAGAGCTGTCCCACAAGTTTATTAGTTTTTGCCTCACATATTTTGAAGCTTTGTTATTAGGTGCATAAATGTTTAGGATTATTATATCCTCTTGATGAATTGACTTATCATTATGAAATGATCTTTTTCCATGGTATCATATTTGCTCTGAAATCTATTGTCTGAAATTATTATAGCTACCCCAGCTTTCTTTTCTTTTTTTTTTTGAGGAAGATCAGCCCTGAGCTAACATCTGCTGCCAATCCTCCTCTTTTTTGCTAAGCAAGACTGGTCCTGAGCTAACATCCGTGCCCATCTTCCTCTACTCTATACGTGGGACGCCTACCACAGCATGTCTTGCCAAGCGGTGCCATGTCCACACCTGGGATCCAAACAGGCGAACCCCAGGCCGCCGAAGCAGAACATGCAAACTTCACCACTGCGCCACTGGGCAGGCCCCCATAAAAATATTTTAATGCCAAAAAGGCATAAAGAAATCTCTCAAAATAAGGGTATCAAAGTACTTTCTCAACGTCCTCTAATTCCAAGTTTTTATCATCATCTATACTTATTTGTTTTAAAAACACGCATTTACAGTTCATGTCACTACTGATCACTTTTCAGCCTCTATTTGGGTTGAGAGAAGGGAAGTTCTGAGACCAACATCCATATCATCGTCCCATAAACATTTGTTTCAAACTACCAAGATCTTGCCAGGCATCTTTCTGCTTCTCTACCTATAAATTACTTTGGTGCTTTGTTTCACAATTTGTGAGCACCATATTGTAGAGGAAGTAAAATCAAAAAAGAGACCAATAAAAAGACCAAATCCTCTTGACTAAATTTTTAGTGATGCCTTTCAAGTATTCAGATGATGTAAAAGCCAATACTAAAAAACAAACAAAAAAATGGTTCTAACTGGCTCTAATACCAGATAAATTTACTAAAAAGGCTAATGCCTTTTTTTTCATTACAAAGTAACACACATTCATGGCAGAAATTAAAAAAAAAAAGTGACTCAATTTTCTCACTCAAGACATTACCATTAACATTTTATAACTTTAGATTTTTTCTAAAAATGAACCATATATTGTTGTATATGCTGTTTTTTCAATTACTATATAGTTAGGATGACCACATGTCCCAGTTTGCCCAGGGAAGTCTCAATTTATGCCTATTGTCTGATGGGACTATTTATAATAGTGACTCTTTAAGTTTAGACAATAAAGTATATGAAAATATAGTAAAATTCTGCGATGTACATAGCAGACTTTTATAGCTTTTAAATAGTTACAAGTATATTTTTTTAAAGATTTTTCTTTTTAATTTTTCCTTTTTCTCCCCAAAGCCCCCTGGTACAGAGTTGTATATTTTCACTTGTGGGTCCTTCTAGTTGTGGCATGTGGGATGCCGCCTCAGCATGACCTGATGAGTGGTGCCATGTCCTCGCCCAGGATCTGAATCGCTGAAACCCTGGGCCACCGAAGTGGAATGCACGAACCTAACCACTCGGCCATGGGGCCGGCCCCCATACCAATTATTTTAAGCTACTAAAAGTTAATACTTACTGAGCACTTACAATATGCCAGAAGCAGTGTTAACTGCTTTAAATTCTTTATCTCATTTAACACTCACCAATTTTTATAGCTACCAATTTATAGAAATGAGGAAACTGAGGCTCAGAGAAATTAAGCAAATAAGACAAGTGACACCTAAGACAAACTTAGATCTGACCAACTCCATAGCCAAATTCTTAATTATCATGCTATCAGTTACAAGATAATTTTTTCTAAGAATTTCTGTCAATAAACAAAGATTTTCAAACATGCAATTTATTTAAAAGCAATAAACACCTAGATGCATCAATACCTCTACTAGTGGGAACCCAATTTGTACAATTGTAACTGGTCAAATAGTTCCCCCTGCTGGCTAATTCATGGAACTACAACTTTAGGAAAAACCCCCTAATAAAAACTGACAATACAAGTTAATAATAAATTCCTTGTTCTCAATAGATCTTGTTTTTAAAGAATAATGAAAACTAGCTCCAGAAACAATTTCTATTTGAAAGTCTTTTCAAGGGCCTTTTGGGATATGTTTTTGGGAAATAAGTCAGGAAGTCACTGAGGGTAGAAGAGATAATAATACAACTTGAGATTATGCTATATGTAAAACTGCTCTGTTCTACATCAATTAAGCTCAGACTATCATAGTTGTTGAATAAGCTATATTCTGAAGATCACAGAAAGGAACAGCAAATTATACCTCAGCAGCTACACATGACAAAGATCCTGACAGTTAACTAGCAAATGTTTGGAATCTTAGTTCTAAAGTTTCTCAACTTCTTTACAGTACAGGTAGTCATGCATTTCAAGGTTTCAACTACACTGCTACTCTCTTCTTTTTTATGAAGGTATGGTTTGTTTTTGTTTTGCCTTGTTCTCTATATATTGGTTTTTCCTTTTAAAAATAGTTGAAAATAAACCATATAAACAATTTTTAATTCTTGAGAAGACTACACATTCACATGGTTCAAAAAGTATAAATAGCAACATGGTAGAATATCTTCCTTCTCTCCTTCCCTCAACAGATAGCCACTGTTACTTGTGCAAGCAGAAGCCATGGGCAGGTAGTAATCCTGTACTGTGTATGGGCTACAGGAGCCTCTTCCAGCCCCGTGGAGAGGGTTGTCTTTATCTCCCCTTTCTAGGACACTATTGTTCTTTTTGTTTGATGGGACCTAATAAAAATTTTCACTCTACATGTGACCATCTTGGTTCATGTGGTAAGTTTCATCACTGTTTTAAGACACAAGCAATTGGGAAATTAGTTCTTACTGCTATCCACTTGAAGACCATCCACACACTCAATGACTCTAAAACCATTAATTTAATAAGTATTTCCTGAGCATTTACGCTTTATCAGGCACTGAAAAAAGTACAAAGAAAGGAACACTTATAATTACTTTAAAAAGGTAATATTTTCCCAAATTCTTGAAATCAAGGGGAAAAAAGCTGTTATACAACAAATCCACACAAGTAGAATCTGAATTATAAATATCAAGCTCCCTAATCTCCCACCATCCACTTCCCAAAAAGGAAAATCATTTGACAATCTCCCAAATACTGGATTTACTTTAGCAAAAATTACTAGCATAATGCTGAAAGCAGTAAAAGAAAGAAACTACCTTGTTCTTCAGGTGAGAGGTCACTATCCTCATCTCCACTGCTTTCTTGTTCATGAAGCCGACACTTTGGCTCCGAGCCTTCAGCAGCAGCTAATCTGTACAAGAATCATTTACAAATCAACATGGTGATACTGTCATATTAGTTGAGTGTCTTTTTCAAGTTTTGAGTCTCATAAAAACATCTAAAGATCAAAATATGCTAGCTATAATCTGATGAGGAAAATAAAAAGCAAAAGAATGAGAATGGGTGTAGAAACCAATAAACAATAAGAAGAGTGGAGGGTGACAAAGCAATGAAGAGTAAAGGAATAGAGTTTTACAAATTCACTTATTTTTGCCTTTCTCATTTCATCTTTAAAACCCAGGTGGCAGGATATTTTTTTTTAAAAAAAGAGAAAACATAGGGAATTGACACAGGGAATCCGGTGCACCAGGCTCTGGCACTCTAACCTTTCTGTCACTTGCATCTAGAAACAAGACTATAAAAAATCCAGATAAACTTAGCATGTATTTTTTATTTACACTTGTATGAGTAAAGTAAAACGTCTTTAAGTTTGCACAATTAAAAACAGCATAAGTGAAAATGCTTTATTGTCATCAGTACTTACTTCTTAGCTAAGATATCTGGGGTCAGGGCTTCAGTGGTTTCTGAATCACTCAATGCATCTTCATCATCACCGACCATACTGAGATGACATGCACATTATAATTAATACCTGAACTACAATTTTTCAAGCAGAAAAACAAAGTAGAGAAACATAATTCTACTGACTTAGTTAAAATATCAACATATTTATAGCTCTGTTGTCATCTTTGAAGTTTAATTTTAAATAGTTTCTACTTAAGGCAAATATTTAAAAGCATAGCACAAATCAAGAAAAGGCTTCAAATGATTTAAAAAACCACTACTGCAACCATGAAAATAAATATTGAAAACTTGAATCATCTGAAAAAAATTGAAATACTTCAATTATTCCATCCAGTGGGAGGGAAAAACAACGCAAATCCCCCCCGGCCACGGTCTGGTTTTAGATAACGTATTTGTACATCAACCTGAAGACAGAGACAAATGATCTACGCAGACATAAGGTTAGGTAAAACAATAAATTTGATCCTAAAAACCTAATTTAAGAAGTTTAAAAGCTATTTAGCTTACCCAATCTACCCCCTAATGAAAATTTGCTCCCCACTTAATTGCAAAGTTGGGCATCTTTAATTCTCAAGCCACTGAAAGGTGTATAAAGCAGAACTGAGTTATATATAAAAAAAATTGCTTGTTTATACCTTTACTAGTTAGGAGACAAGTTAAATAAGTGCTACAGTTTAAATGATGCTCTTTTTTTCCAAGGGTTGAAATAAACTCACGTACGTTACTGGATATGATTAAGCAGAGGAGGATAAAATAATCTGTCAATTTGTAGAATTGTTCCATAGAAAATTCTAGGTTATGTTATAAAATTAACAGATGAATTATTTTTATGGGTTTGTGTGTCTATATTAGAGTGAGATTCTTACGTAGGATAACGTATTTCTATAAAAAGTATCATCTTCTGTTAAATAAAAGTCTTCAAAGAAGAAAAAAAGAACAGAAAATCCCATGAAAGGAATTGATAAAACTGAGCACTAAATTGATAAAAGCTGAACATTTATATCTGTACATACATACAGCCTCGATTGCTTAGGGATCAAATAACTTTAGCGACTCTCAGAGGAAGGATATGGGTAATGTGAAAAAGAGAAAAAAAGCAGTATCAAATATCTATCATTCAGATTTATAATACTTTAAACAATCTAAAAATAACGGCTACAGCTATTTCTTTAAACCATGACTGATTTTAATTCTTCTAGGATAGTTATCTCCAACCAACAGAGATCAGTAAGGGATGTCTACTACCTTTACAGAAAAAGAAGAAAGCCCTGACTTTGGCTTCTGGTACAATAAAAGTTTTAAGATATGTTTTAAACTATATGCTTATAACTAGGAGAAAAATAAGGATTTAAAGTTTTCATAAATGATAGGTTTATTCCTTCTCTCAAGCTTTATTAATATTCAGTTTCAGTATCTGTACCTATTTCACTATTTCTTTCTACCCTTGTCAGAATCTTTGTGTTTATTCTTGTTTTTACTACTACCAAGTTATCTCAACTTATATTCCAAAGTTTTCATCCACTGACTTAAAACAAAGAATTTCATAACTCTATTTTAATAGTAACTTCTGCATTTATGTTGTCTTACTTCAATGACAAAATATTTCAGTCCTGGAAATCTTTATTTTTTTCCATACAAGTTAGGGTATAGGGTAATACTAATTACTGCCACATGCTGTCACTTTACAGTTCAGTAAAAACATTCTAGAAGACTCAAAACTGCCAATCACAATGCAACTATCTGAACTACAACATTGTGTAAGTTAAAAAATAAAGACACAGTAGTAATGATCACTTGTCAATGAATGGGTTAAAAAAGAGTTACCATTTGTGAAGTTATCCTTTTCTGCAAAACACCGAGTAAGCTTCTGGTTCCTACTTAGGAAGCAAACAAGCCCATCTTCATCTTCCTTTTTATAAATAGATTATTTTAAGGAAGGCAAAAGTCACTAACCTGTGTGCATCATTAGCAGTTAGGGACCACTGAGGTACAACAAATAAACATTTACTACTACAATTATAATGTACGAAGTGGATTCTATAATTTTAAAGTTACATAATACTTATACTATTACATAAAAATATGCAGTTGGGTTAGTAATTAGTGTTCCAGTAACAAATGTAAAAACAAACAAATTCAAATTGGCTGTTATCCAGAAACGCATATTAAAGGCAAAAGGGAACAAGTCAGAAAAGGAATGATGTCTACACATTACCTATGGTAAGGAGTGCTGGGTTCATCTATTTTCATTAAACCATAGTCTTTGTCCGCTGGATGATATGTTGCCAGGATGTTCATCTCATCCCACTTCTGGGATTTTTTACTAAAATTAAAATGAAAAAGAATTTTCCT
This sequence comes from Equus quagga, assembly GCF_021613505.1. Taxonomy (NCBI): domain Eukaryota; kingdom Metazoa; phylum Chordata; class Mammalia; order Perissodactyla; family Equidae; genus Equus; species Equus quagga. The sequence continues at coordinate 27,969,464 of NC_060270.1, read as the reverse complement.
CCATCAGAGCAGTAAAAGATAAAAAATGTGCACATACAAAAATCACAAATAGCCAGATCCCACGTATCAATTTCTATTTGACTGCTAACTTCTATTTTTACATCTGCTTTCTTAAAATAGAAATTGACTAGGGAAAAAGCCATAAATAATTACAATAAAATGTCAGTAAATATTTTATAGATTACTTAGTGCCTACATATTAAAAACACATTATTCAGAATCTTTACCAGGCATTCAAAAACACTACATTATGACATGCTTAGTTTTCATTTGACCTATAGAACTAAAAACAGCAAAAACTGAAATTTACACATTGTCTGATCTCAGTAGTTAAGGATTTTTGATTTATTATATATTAGTGACAGTTTGATAAAAAACATAAGAGGAATATTTCTCTGACCTAATTTTTTCGGAGATATCCATAACAATTAAAAGAATCAGAACATAAAACTACAGAAAAAACTCCATTAAATTCAGATACTACTAAATAAAGATGCAGGTTGTAAATAAAATTATAGTTCAGTTTTTTTAAATTATAAAAATAAGAATTTGCTAAGAAATGATGTATCAATACAAATCATTTGGGATAAATCTACTAAGAGAAATAGAAATGCTTTGTGAACATCTGTTAATATCCATTCAAAAAATATTCCCACAACTACTAAGGTGCTCAATAATTAAATGCCTTAATTACAAATCCTTATCTAGCATTAAAAAGGACATCAAAGACCTCTCTGCCAGCCAACAATATATATACACAGTTTTTGAGTTGGTTATATACTCAAAAATAAAACTACTTTAGAAAGAATGCAGATTTTACAGATTCAAATCATCCTTTCTCCATGTGGTCCACATTGGTGAGGTTTTACTACAGATTTTTAAATTTTCCTAAATCTACCCAGATCCTGAAATGTTCCTGAAGAATGACATACTTAAATTTTACCATCATATTCCCTTCTCCACGCTCTGAGTCACCTTAAAAAATTGCATGTGCCCACTCTGGCAGGTGAGACTGACCTTACGTTCTTTTGCTTTCTACCCTAAAGGGCCCACAGTGTTCCTATTTCAGACTAAGCAATTTTTCTTCATATGTTTATTGTGGTAAAATATAAGTAACATAAAACTCACCATTTTAACCATTTTTTAAGTGTTTAGTTCTGTGGCATTAAGTACATTCACATTGTTGTGCAACCATCACTATCATCCATCTTTAGAACTTTTTCATCGTTCCCAAGTGAAACTCTGTACCCCTTGAACACTAAACTTCCCATTCTCCCCTCATCCCAGGCCCTGGCAACCATCAAGCCATTTTCTGTCTTTAGGAATCTGACCACTCTAGGTACTCATGTAAGTGGACCCATATAGTATTTGTCATTTTGTGACTGGCTTATTTCACTTACTGTCATCAAGGTTCATCTATGTTATGGCATATGTCAAAATTTCCTTCTTTTTTAAGGCTGAGCAATATTCCGTGGCAGACTAAGTACTTTTAACTACAACTTCCTTTCAAGCCTACTTACCCTTTGTTTTATCAAGAGGCAAATACTGGCCTAGACATACTCCACAGGTGACTGAGACTACAACTCCCACTTTTCCCCCAAAACAGTCAGAAGCTGCCTAATGTTTCTTCACCATGAAATAGTCAAAATCTTAAAAGCTTATAAGCAGCTAAAAATTAAGACATATGGGTCATTAATTTTAGGCACAGAAACAAGATTTCTTGTTAAACTGCTTTTTTATTCATTTGGCATGGAACTCACCTGAATTTTCAACTAATCAAATTCAAATGTTGCCAGTATGAAAAAAAACAACATGATCAACTAGACCGGGTAAACAGACCTTGCTTTACAATACTGATTTCTTTAGATGCTTAGTTTCTGACAGTCTATCATAGCAATATTTGGTCTTGTGGCAGGGGGAAAAAACCACAACAAAACTGGAATAGATGTTTAAGGTTTAAGTTCCAGGCATCCTCCACTAGTCCTGTGACTACAGGCAAGTCCAACAAACATCCTCTCTTAGGTTATATTTAGTCTACATGGAAATTATAATAAAATGGAGTTTTATGTGTTTTTTTGGTTTTTGCTGAGGAAGATTCGCCCTGAGCTAACATCTGTTGCTAATCTTCCTCATTTTCTATGTGAGCTGCTGCCACAGCAGGGTCACTTACAGACTAGTGGTGTAGGTCTGTGCCCAGGAACTGTACCTGGGCCACCAAAGTGGAGTGCCCTGAACTTAACCACTAGGCCGCCAGGGCTGGCCCAAAATGGAGTTTTAATAAGTGTCTTTCTAACGATACTGGGTTGTTGAAAGAATCAACTGAAATAATGTCCATGAAACCAAATCATAAAAGCACCATACAAATATAAGGAGTTTTTACGATTTTAAAATATAAAGTTTGGGGTTAAAAACCCTGAAATCAGATCTCACTCAGCACTGTAGAAAACAGCTTGAGATAAGGTATTCTGAAAAGATATTTAAATTGCTTTTCTACTGAATGCCTTTTACTTTTGTCCTGCAAGACTCAAAATTTAAATGATTTTGAAATATTTAGGATCTCCCATAGAATGAGTTTTCTAAAAAGCAATCAGTTGTCTATTTAACTAAGTTTCAGACATTTTATTTTGCTATAAATAGTCTGCCTTCTAAATTTGCAGAAATTCGTAGATAAGCGATTAAGTCTGTTCACGATCATATTCTATATAAGGAAACTCAGTGAAAAAGAGATACACCTCTAAAGATGTTAGATAGCAGAAATGATAAAGAAGCTTTCGATTAGAAGGTTAATGAAAGAAACATATACAAGTTTTAAGAGACATAGATTAATTTTATGAAGAAAGCAATTCAATTAATAAACGAAGGGAGATCCATAATACAGTAACTAAGTGTTCCCTCTTGAGAGACATGCCTCTGACATGACAGCCAGAGTTAAGACCAGGTCAGAAACAGAAAAGCAAAGGCAAAAGTTTCATAAAACCTATGTTAATACACAGTCCTATTAATATTTCCTATTAAAGATACTGTAAAATAAAACCAGCACATTTCTATTTATATAAAGTTCAAAAGCAGGCAAAACTAAAGTGTGTAGGGGTGTATATTGAGGAGATTACCAGGAAAGTCAGGATAGTGGTTACATTGGGGGAAGAGGAGACTGGAAGGGCAGGACACATTTCTGAGGTGATGGAATACATTCTTTTTCTTCACCAGTATGGTAGTTACAAGACTGTTTCCTTTATAATAATTTCTTAAGCTTTAAAATTACATTTAATATACTTTTCTGTATGCGTATTACAATAAAATATTTAATTATTTAATTTAAAATATTTATTTTAAAGCACATATTAATGACCTGTTGGGTGGTTCCTAATCTCAAAATAAAACAAGTTATTTCCTAAATGATGTCAACAATATTGAATCAAAATGACAATTTATCATCATTATTGCTTAGGATACAAGACTGAAGACGGACCTTTGGACTTTAAGAGGTATCTCTAATGGTGGAACCCAAACACCCTTTAAATCTGTTTTGTGAGATAATGACAGAAGAAAAAGAACTGTACGATTCAAGCAGAAATATTTTCTTAAAATCCAGGATAAAGCTGAATAATTATAATTCCAGCACCCTAACCCATTAACAATTTTGATTTCTTCATATTCTTTCCACTCTGTATAATATATGTGAAAAAATACATAAGCTATTAGTATATATGAAACTACATATACTGTGTATATATAAAAAAACAGTATATACAGTATATAAAAAACACATACTGATATGGAAGCTATCAGTATATATATTTTATCATAATAAGCCACTCGTGTTTTCTACTCTTTACCTTTTTAACAACAGCATATTTAATAATGAACTAGTCACCTAATATTAGATATTTAGATTGAATCCGAGGTTTTCCTACTTAAAATAAGGCAGAAATGAACACATTTGTGCATATTCCAGTCAATGAGTTTTTAGACAGGCATATGCGGGTTAAAATTTGTCAAGAGCTTTAGAGTTCACTCCATGATGCCATATACCTTTTTTAAAAGAGACGACTATTTGTAATGTCCCTGGTAATTAACAAACTTTGCCAGGATTGGGTATTCGTGCGTGTTTTTTCCACCGAGCAGGTACAAATCGGTATTTAAAAGATGTCTGGTGTTATTCCTTTGTTCATAATCTAATGAGTAATATAAAAAAGTGCTTGTTATTTTACTTTCCTTGTATGAATTATGTTTACATCTTTGCCTATCTATTGAAAGCTTCTTATAAATCTGAGTTTTTTTCATATAAATTTGAATTCTTTACATCTATATAAATGTCAAGAACTCACACAAATTTATAAGAGAAGGTTTAAACCACATTATATATAATCCAAAGGTATATATAAGGTGTAAACCACATTACCTATAGCCCTAATTTTTCCTAGTTTGCCATTTAGTTTACTTTCCACTTTAAACAGAATTAAAGTTTTACATATTCAAAGCTTCACTCCACTTCAACACAATACTAAGAGAAAAAAGAATGCCTTATAATTATTCAGATCCAAAGAAGATAACAATATCTTGCAAAGACATGAATTTAAATAAGGGCATAAAACAACAGGTTTCAAAGAATGGTAGGAATTCTTAGGTGGAAAGTAGTGAAGTAGAAGAAACAGGTGGCAGAGGACGGTGAATATGGAAATTAGCATCTCTAAAGTTTTGGTAGAATGAACACTAGTTGTGGAGTAACAAAACCCAAGGAGTGAACTTCACTTTAATCCCAACATGATCACCAACTGTTCCTGCGACCTTCTTTGGGTCATTATCCCCACTTACAAAAAATAGGGGCACCACCACTTACCCTGCAGATCTGCTGTGAGGGTGAAAGCACCTGCTGTTTCCAGTTTCCCCTCCCCCTTGGGTGACTGGTTCTCCTGCAGCCTAAATCTAGTCCAGAAAAGTCACCACTTCTCACTTTCACTTGGATAGCTCATATGATACCATGTCGAAGACCTACTCGTACTTCTCGTTGCTTGTGACTTGCTCTTTGATAGTTTTAGCTGAGCTTGGAGTGGGAAGCAGGATTTCGCTTCAAGGTGTTAAACTTTAATTACACATTTCAAGAAATGGTTCTTTCTTCAAATGAAGATTCAGTTTATTGGGTGACAAAGTACAAGACTTTGAAGCTTGACACCATTACTGAAGGATTAGTAAGACTTCACAATAAAAGCAATTAGTAAATAAAAAGTCATTTTTGAAAACTTTACTCAGTGAGCCTTTGACTATATTCCATATCCTTTTATAGGTAGAAAAAGACAAAGCTGAAGCATGCTTATAAAAAATTATATTAAAGGAAATTAATTCAAGCACATTTTTTTCAAGCAGAATTTGCCCACATTACATAAGACTACTATAGAATCTGAATTGAACATAGTGACCCTAAAGCACATTGTGTAAAACCACCCACTGAAATGTGGGAAAAATGAGATTTCTGTATTTATTTCTACGAGAATAAGACTAACATTTGAGGGTGAGGTACTGGGTGAAACACTTTACATTTATTAACTAAAGGCACGGGTATAAATGAATAACTCACTGGAAGTCACAAAGCTAATAAGTAGCAGAAGAGATGTGAACCCAGGCAATTTGGCCCCCAATTAATCACTAACCTATAACACTTCTCATAAGGTAAGCTTTAGTGACACTTAATATCCTATTTTCAATGACTCCAAATGCATATTTTTCTCATTTTAATATCTCTGAAGACAGACTATATCTTAAAACGGATGGCATCTTACAATTGACAGTATTTTTTTCTTTCTTGGTGGTACATAAAATCATGGTACTTCTTAGAATCAATGATGTCTTGTTTTTGATGAAATGCACACACTTACTGGGTCTGTTAGGTTAGACGTTCAGGAGCTTTGCACTATATTCAAGATATCCTGAAAGAATGAGACTTCCACAATCATAGGAGATAACAGCGTTTTAACTAGTTGAACTGTGTGTTGCAATGTACTGAGATTTATTCTATGCCTAATTATGTGGATTTACAGATTCCATCCAGTTTCAATTGAACTAACCCTCAAAAAAAGAGTACCTGACAAATGGACCAGAAGAAACCACTCACTGAAGATAATAGTACCAACGCAAAGTACAATGGGAACAATAAGAAAATAACAACACTGAGACATCCTCCCCATCAAAAAAGTTTTAACAACAGTATGAAAAAAATTCTAAGGCCTATTTGAAATATGGCATTATATAAACCTCATTTTTTTTTTTTAAAGATTTTTTTTTTTTCCTTTTTCTCCCCAAGCCCCCCGGTACATAGTTGTATATATTCTTCATTGTGGGTCTTTCTAGTTGTGGCATGTGGGACGCTGCCTCAGCGTGGTTTGATGAGCAGTGCCATGTCTGCGCCCAGGATTCGAACCAATGAAACACTGGGCCACCTGCAGCAGAGTGCGCGAACTTAACCACTCGGCCACGGGGCCAGCCCTATATAAACCTCATTTTAAGTGTATATTGAGCCTTGAGATGTTATCTAATGATAGTAGTATATGTATAAATTATAAACAAACATATTTGAATTTTTTCCTATAAAAAGCTTAGTGCCAGCCCCATGGCTGAGTGGTCAGGTTTGCACGCTCTGCTTTGGTGGCCCAGGGTTTCACCGGTTCAGATCCTGGGCATGGACCTACCACCACTTCTCAAGCCATGCTGAGGCGGTGTCCCACATACCAGAACTAGAAGGATCTACAACTAGAATATACAACTATGTATTGGGGGGCTTTGGGGAGAAAAGAAAAAAAAAAAAGATTGGCAACAGATGTTAGCTCAGGGCCAATCTTAAAAAAAAAAAAAAAAATTTAGAGACCACTGGAATACGACAACTCAACTTCTGGCCTTAAAAAGAAATCCCTTGGTAATATCTCTTTATGTTAAATAAAATGTTATGTTAAATAACATCCTCTCACAACTGATGGGGGGGGGTTTGCAGAAAAAGGAAACTACCACTGCATTTTACACAAAAAAGGCACCAATAAAAGGTATAGTTATTTGTGGATTCTGTATTTGCAAATTTGCCTCCTGCTAAAATTTACCTGTAAATCCAAAATCAACACTTGAGCTCTCTCGGTCTCCCCAGGCATGTGTAGAACAGGAAAAAATTTGAGTTGCTGGATGCACACATTCCCAGCCGAGGTTAAACAAGGGGAGACTCTACCTTCTTGTTTCAGCAATCATACCATAAACAAGTGTCCTTTTTGCAATCTATTTAGTACCATGGTTTTTGCGTTTGTGTGCTTTTTGTTGGTGAATTCGCTGTTTAACCGAGGGCAGTGCTGAAGTGCTGTCTAGTGATCCTAAGCAAAAGCAGGCTGTGATGTGCCTTATGGAGAAAATAGGTGTTAGATCAGTTTCATTCAGGCGTGAGTCACAGTGCTGTTGGCCACATGTTCCATGTTAATGAATCAACAATACAAATTAAATAAGGTGTCTTTAAACAGAAACAAATTTAAAAAGGCTATGTACTGATTGGTTGATCAAAGTGTTTTTACCAAAGGCTTGCAGGAACCTAACTCTGCACTTCCCCTAGGAGCAATGGTTCAGTATTCACTAATTCAGTGTTTGTGGTGACTACAGAACATAACCATAGAGAACAGTGACAACTGACTTAGATCCCTGGTCATTTTCACATTAATATGACATTCTTTTGCCTTACGCTCTGTTCCAACATTTAAAGTTAAACCATTACACTTATTAGTTTCTGAATTTTAAATGCATTGTAATTGAAAGAGCTATTTTCAGCCTTTTATACAAAAGGGGGAATATTAGTTGTAATTAAATTAAACATTACAAAAAGTTTGTTTTAAATGTGTTCAACTATACTTTTATAGTTTCTGTTCAAAGAGGCTCTCATAAAGTCACTAATGTTGTTTGCATGAGCTGTTACATAAATAATAATCTATACTGTATTACCAACAGAGTTAGTTTCTTTGCTTTACAATCATCTAACACTGATCATGAAAAAGCCCATCCTCTTTTACTACTGGGAAGCAAACACCATGAACCTCAATGAATTAGGGCTTGGTAGCTCTCTTTGAAGACAGGACTATAATCCTTTAATAGACCAGTCAATCAAAGTCACCCACCTTGCAAAAGGCCCCTTTTAAGTGAATCTTCCCTGCCAGCAGCTCCTACAGGTGGAGCCCTTTGTAGGTGAGTCAGTCTAGTATGGTGGCTTTCGAGGCAGAAAGACCCGTAGGGAAACCCCTGTCAATTATAGAGAGAGGCCAACCCATAGTGTGGGGCCCTGGGAAATTGCAGCAGATCAAAGTTGAGAATAAGTACAAGTTAAGGAAGCGGAGAAAGACATAAGAAAATAATAAGAACTTGGTAGCTAAACGAAAAGAAGCACACACTGGAGAATAGCTAAATAATATGAATGCCAGTGAGAACCATACTCCTGCTGCTGAATACCCTGAAGTTGACTAAGAGCCTTCTATGGTTTGTTTTCTTTTTGAACTATCTTGGTCTTCCTGTTATAGCTATATTCTGGTGAGATTCTGTTTTCTTAGTTCCATGAACTACAACCACTGCCCACCACCCTCTCAACCCCATATGAAGCATCTGACCCCAAAGAGAAGTTGGAAAACAGCATCTTAGAGGAGGTAAGAGTCAAGCATCCAAAAGAGAGTGGGCGTGGGGGAGCTGCTAGACAAACTAAGGTCCTTTCCAACTCCAACAAGCCACGACTCTAAGCTGTGATCCAACTCGTTTTCTTCAGGGTAACACAAATCCCCATAAATTTGCCACCACCAAGTAGTAGTTCCTTTTATAGTTCTAAAATGATCCTTTAAACAGGTGTGCCCTAGTTCCAACATTCTAAGTTTTCATAAACATCCTCATTTTTAGCTTTATGACTTTATAGATTCAATGATAACTTTTCTTAAGCCTTATTTCCAGAATGTAGGGTCCTTATATTTTCAGTATAACACCCAAGCTCCCTAGAACTTCTAACCCAATGGTATATTTTACACTATATACGTATACTGTATTGCAACTTTTTTTCACTGGGCATTGCACCTTGGATATCTTTGTGCATAAACACCTATCTCATTCTTTTTCAAGGGCTGGTATGTTGTTCTATTACACAAATGTACCATAATTAGTATTTCACCAGCCCTTATTAATGGACCGTGGGTTGTTTCCAACTATTTACTATTACACACAATTCTAGGGGTCAACATCTTTTTACATGTGTATCTGTGAGCATGCAAGAGCAGCTAAATTATCACTGGATCATTGTAAGTTGCTACTCTGATTTGTTCCGAGCTTTCATATGTCTTTCAAGAGGAACAAAGACGAGAAAGCACTCAAACTGTCGCTGCAGATGCAAAAATAATTAGCAATAAGCAGCTTTCCATTAAATATAGATCAAGGACTCGGAGAATTTTGGTTTCTCTCAGTGCAGAAAGAACGACAATCGAGGACCTAAGAAGAGCGTGGCATGATGCTTTTGATAATGTTCACATAAAAAGGAATGACTGCGAAAGAAGGGCAATTAGAAAAACGGAGAAAGTCTCTCTTCTTTGGAGGGGTCGCCCTAACGTGAGACTAGATCTTAAAGGGTTCCCAAGCCAAGAAAATACACTTTAATTACTGAAGAATTTTTAAATAGCTCAGATACGAGGTTAAGAAATAAGAAAAGCTTAACAGGTGAAGCTTTGAAACTTCAATCTGATTCTTTAACGTTCCCAATTTCCGAAAGTTCAAAGGTCATGTTTAAATGTTTAAAAAATACTATATATGTGTATATATTAAAAAAAAAAAAAAAAAGGAAAACACGATCAACGTCACAGCTCCTGCCTTCTTGACGATCGCTCCAGCCCCGGGCCCGGCCGGAGGAGGAGACCCGCGGCGCCGGAGCCGCACCCACAGCCGCCCCGCCCGCCCGGGGCCCGCGCCGGCTCGGGGTCGGGGCGGTAACGGCGGCGAGGGGAGGGCGAGGCCGCGGGCCGCGAAGGAGCGGCTTCCCAGACCGCCCCGGGGACGAGGGGCCGCCCCTCCGCTCTCACCTCAGCTCTTCGTCGACGCTCCTGCCGGGCTGCTCGGCCGAGGCCACCACCGAGGAAGTCGTGGAGCTCTTGTTCTTCAGGATCCCCTTGATGGGCCGGTGCGAGGCCGTCGAGGCCGCCATTGCCCGCCGCTCCGGCGGTCGGCTCAGCGTCGCTGTTTGGCGCCCGCCGGGTCCAGGAAGGAAAGGGCTGGGCGCGAGCAGACACTCGCCAAGCAGCCGCCGAGCCCGCTAGGGGCTAAAGCAGCCGCACCTGCTGTCGCGGAGACGGCTACCGGCGTCGCTGTCACGACACAATCACCCCGACGCTCTGGCGCCCGGCCGACGCCGCGCGGCTGGCGGCCCTGCGCCCGCCCTTGGCCACCGGCACTTTATCCGCGGCCACCCGAGATAAGCCGGCCTAGCGCCCCAGCGCGGGAGCGACGCCGACGCCAAAGCCAAGCGGGCCCGCCCTCTCGCGATATCTAGGGAGGGGCGGGGGCGGGGCGAGAACAAAGCCAACCTCCTCGCCCCGCCCCCTCCCGGCCCTCTCGGTGGACTTGCGCCTATCCCGGCTCGGCTCCAGGGAGCCCAGGAGCTGCTGCGGAGGAACTTGGGGACGTTCCTGGCTTGCCTGTGTAGAGTTGTACATCTCTCCAAGCACGCTCACTCCCACCGCTTTATGAGGTCCATATTGTTATTTCTGTATTTTATAGATCGGAAAACTGAGGCTCGAAGGTGCCATCATTCCCCAAAGACATTAGCTGACTTTCAGAGAAATGATGTCTATCTTCTCTTTCCTTTCAGTTAACCTGCATAAAAAGTTTAATTCTCTATAAAATCATGGAATATCAGCATTGGAATGGCCCTTGGAGACCTATTATGAAATCATAGAATATTGACTTTTATGACATCATAGAATATCAGTGTTGAAATAGTCTAACTTATTTTTACCGTTGGGGAAGCTGAAAGACAGAGAGGGGAAGTGACCTGACCACTACCGTCACATAGCCCGAAGTGGATGGACTATGTCCAAGTCTAGTGTTTCCCATTTTTACCACATTCTCCTCTATGTTGGTAACCCTATGGAAGGTACTACTGGCAGAAGTTCCTAGAATTGTGGTTTATAATGTGTTCCTCCAAAAAATCTAGGGAATTCCCTGAAGGTAACCAGCTGTCCTACACTGGGTGAAATAGTCCAGAAGCCTTGGGGACTGTTTGGTCTTTCTTTGATGAGTCCCAAAGGAGAAAAACAAAAGCCCTCCGCCACACACCCTCCCCCAGTTATCCTCTCTGAGCGTGAATGAAGGATCTCAGGGAGGACTTTGGTGAGAGCAAGAGTTTGAGGCTCTAGAGTATCGGGATATGTGGATGCCCTGATTGGGGGTGCTGTGGATATTGTGAGAAGTGGATTCTGTGGAGTAAAGGAAAGGGCAGAAGTTCAAAGCCCTAGGAACAAGCTCAGAACTATGCTGTATCTGAAGTCAAAATAGGGCCCGCAGAGGGATTGGTATCCACTCCAGCCCCCCAGCCCATCTCCATGCGGTGCCAGCATCAGAGTTATACAGATGGAAAGAGAGGAGGTCTCAGAGATTAAGCAAGTTGCCTTCTGTTATGGGTTGAATTGTGTTCCCCTAAAAATAATATATGTTGAAGTCCTAACCCCCAGTACCTCAGAAGTAATCTTATTTGGAAATAGGGTAATTGCAGATCTAATTAGTTAAATAAGAGATCATATTGGAGTAGGGCCCACCCTACTCCAATATGACTGATGCCCCTATAAGAAGATGACCATGTGAAGACAGACGAGGAGGGCGCCGTGTGATGACAGAGGATTAGAGCGATGCATTTACAAGCCAAGGAATGCCTGGGGTTACCCAAACCTGGGAGAGGCATACAACAGATTCTTCTTTAGAGCTCCCAATCCTGCTAACACCTTGATTTTGGACTTCTAGCCTCCGGAACTGTGAGACATTAAATTTCTGTGGTTTAAAGCCGCCTAGTTCCTGGCACTTTGTTATGGCAGCCCTAGAGATCCCTTTCCCTCCCACTCGTACCCCCAGTCCCAACTCCCTCATCACCAGGCTCCTTCCCACCACTCTTCCCTGATTATCCTCATCATCCTCATGCCAGGCCAAAGCAGAGCAGACTAGTCTACCCAGAACTGCCGCCTCCAGCAGACCAGCCCCTGTGGATTCACAGACTACTAGGTCTGGAAGGGACTTTGTCATGCCCACCAGGTAGCTGTACAGCCTCTTCTCCAACAACCCCAGGGGCCAGGAGCTCGCCATCTGCCAGTGCAGCTCATTTTATCTTTGGACAACTCTGACTCAGAAAGTTCTTCCTTAGATTGAGCTGACACCTGGTTCCCAGCAACGTCCAGCCACTGGCGTAGGGGGTCGGAGGAGAGAATGTGGATGGGGGAAGGGCTGTACTCTGTCTTCCCCCATGGCAGCAATGTCACTCAAGTCTCCTATCTCTGTGACCTAAATCTCATCTCCCTTAGCACAGGCTCTGTTCCTTGAGGAGCAACACTCAGTTTATTGTTCTTAGACTTCTGTTCCTCAGGAACAACTTCAGGGTTCCTGAAAACTATTCTGTTTTTATTGCCTGGCCCCCAGCCTGTAGGTGAGTTTCTGGCATGAAACAGGGCCTCAGTAAAGGTGTCAATGCCGCCTGAGATAATGGAGGGGGAAGTGAGCAGGAAGGGCAGAGGGCACCAACTTTTCTAGTCAGAGCCTGTGCGTGTTCCCCAGGGATTCCCCTCCCACCACCCACCACCCCAGCAGAGGCCTCCTCAGCCACCCTTGGCACCTCCCTCTCCTGGCCCCTCCTCTGTTCCTGGCCACATGTCTCCTACTACCCAGTGGATCTGACATCACACCCTGACAGCCCTGCCCAGCCCAGCCTCTGGGGCAGAGAGAGGGCTGTCATTGAGGAGGAAGCAGAATGGCTACCTCCCTTCCTGAGTCTTTTCTACTGCAGCTTCCAACACCTGCATTGCCCCTCCTGCCCTGTCCGCAGGAGTCCAGGTCAGCGATGGTCATCGTGTTTTCAAGGGAAAACACAAAACTTCCCTTCATGCTCTAAATTATTAGGCAGATTTGCTTTGTTCCTGCTTGGGCCCGGCAGTCACCTCCCTAGACCTGACTGTAACTGGGCCCTTAATTAAGCACGGCCTTGCTTTGAGACCTTCTAATGAAAAGAGTTACCACAGTATGACATAATGTGTTTTATTACAGTTAATAAAATAAAAAGCATTGGAACAGGAAATGATGATGAGTTCTCTGAAGAACCCAAAAAAGTGTGTCCCTCATCAAAAGTCAAACTTTGCCCCTTGTTTCTTCCACTCCCAAATCCACAAAAAGTGAACGCAGAGGGAGAGGACTTTCTTAATGTTTAACAATTAATGAGATATGAGTTTGACTACAAGATTGTGAAGCCCAGTGCAGCTTTTCCTTATGTTTTAGATTAATTGAACCACTATTTCTCACTGTGGCCCAAAGAAGATTTCCAAGTGCTTCTACACAGAGCTCTCCTTCTTGCCTCTGCTGAGATCCACTCTTGCAGGAGGTCATATGGACCAAACAGCCCAGGCACTTAATTTGGCTGTATTTGTGTTACATTTCCTGCGTGTCGAGGCTTTGGCTGCCGAGTGATGGAAGCTTCCATTCTGGTTTCAGTTTCTAGAGGTAGCTCTTGAGCTCAAGGCAAATCATATATTTAAATATATATACCTGTTTAAAAACTATCTGACAATTATTTCTGCTCTCTTTCTGAAGACTTCATCACGATTGCCTGAGTCAGTGCTACGTATAGGGAGGAGGCGAGGAGACGTGTTTAATGCATCCCCTTATGCGGCCGAGCCAGTTGGCTCTCTGCTTATTGGAATCGGCTACTAAGGCCAAAATACAGAAAGTATTAAAAAGAGAGAAAGAAAGCCAAGGACAAAGATTAATCATTTTCTGCTAACAAAATGGCTTTGATTTGCTACTGTGGAACTCCCCACCATTTCTCTTCTCTGAAGATATCTACCAGAAAGATTCCTTCGCCTCACCACAAAAGCCAACAACTTGCCAGAATTCTTTTCTGAGGAGACTCACAAAGCATACGCACACCTGTTGGGTATACAAAGGTTTCCTTAGTTCCTAGGTGTTTCCTAACCCTTTAAAAACGAGTTAAATTGAGGGAATCTGGAGAAGTACTTACTTTTTAAAAAACCCATTAGACAAAAAAATGGAAAGAAAAAAGAAGGCAGGATAAGCGGTGTGAAGAACCTTGGAATGGTGAGTAGGAAACGTAAATTACTTTCCTGGCTAAGCTACAGATTAATCTGTGCTTGCCAGAAATCACTCAGTTTTTTGGAACTGTAAATTTTCCGTAAGTGTCCACTGGTCTAGTTTGTAAATTATTGCAAGGAGTAAGCAAGCAATGCCATCTATTGTAATCTCATTGTGCTAATATTGCCAGATTCGACTGCATTTTATTATTCTATGAGCTCATAATGGAATACGGAGTATAGACTTTGATTCAGAATATACGTGATGTTAGTATCAACACCTCCTGGGAAACTCTGTGTATACACTGAAGCCCACATAGTCATTGTGTAGAGTAGGAAGAGTTTTACTTGAATAACCATATTTATGCTTACTTGTATTTCTTCTACTTTGAAGTTTCTCAAATATATAATCTTATTATTTTTATTTGACTGTTGTAACAGTCTCCAGATTGGTTTAGGGACCAATCTCCATTTTCCTTATTGTCCATTCTTCTTTATACTGCTCTCATACTAAAAAAAAAGTTGGGTTATGTGATGAACTTCAATTTATAAATTCAACTCTGCTTTCCCAGCCTCGGTGTTAGGCACAGGGCAAACAAGTAGACCCTTCTGCCCTTTCGTCTCTCACTCAGGGAGCTCAGTCCTCAGTGACTGCTCATTGCCTAGGATGAAGTCTGACCTCCTTGGGCCTTCGCAATCTGGCCCCATCTGTTTTTCTAGGCTCCCTATCTTTTCACATTCACTTCCCATCTCCCTGTGTTCTTCACACCAGTCACACTACGCTTCTCAAGGTGCCAGAGCACCCCATGTTCCTTCACTTTTCCGTGTTTTACTCATCTGTGTGAAACGCTGTCCCCTGTTCTTGCTCTGTAATCACCCCAGTTCAAAGGTCTCTTCTGTCCCCATCCACTCAGGCAGAGGTAGTCTTTGCCTCAGCCGAGAGCCTGAGGAACTGTTAGCATTCCTGTGTCTGATGGTATCATAATTCTCTAAGCGTCTGTCTCTCCTGCAGCCTCTTCAGCCTCTTCGGGAGCAAGTGCATTTCTCCTCTTAGCTCCCCGGCAGCATGACTGAAGGAATCAGTGCCTGTCCATGGGAAGCTCTTGATAAATGTTGGTCGAATCAGTAAATAAATGAATAAATGAATAAACTCTTCTGAAATTTCCTCCTCAAATAATGCTACCCTTAAAAATATCAGTTTCTTGGGAAATGACCTGATTACATGTCTTGTTCTACATGGCAGAGTGAGGTATTAACAGCTACAATGCGGTAAAGGGAATAATAGAAACAAGAAAGTCTGTTGAATATGGTAGAGAAGGCATTCAAGGAGAGTTGTGCTGTCAACAATCAGTCAGAAATCTTTACTAAAGGCTTGTTACGCGCCAGGCCCTTTTCTAGGCATCACCTATTGCTTGGTTTCATAAACTGAACTACAGCCGGTATTTTCTTTCTTTCCATTTTAGGTTCGGAACCCTTTCTTAAACAAAAAAATCTTCATTTTTAGACACACACACACACACATATGGTTTTAATTAGGTCTCTCTGAGCGTTGGTTCTGTGCCCTGTGAGGGCAATGTTGCTGTTTTCGTGAAGGTATATTCCTCTTTGTGTCAGTCAGATGTTATTAAGCGGGCCTGTGCTCTGGATAAGGTTCCAGACCATCTGTGATCTGTGGATGAGGCAGGGCTGGGTAAAAATCTGTGGTAGGAACCACAGAGCTCTCACAAGAACTGGTCTGGGTCGTTTCCCCCCTGGGACTGGAAGTCAGGAGAGAGCGAGGTCAGGGAGACTGTGGAGAAAAGCTCACGCTTGGGAAGCCAGCGGCAGGGGCCACATGGGTTGGTGGTTTCTGTGCAAACATTCTCATCTGTGAAACATAAAGCAAGGAAATGCTGGTTTCCAATAATCTTTTCTTTTATATCTCCTGTTAAGAACATTCTAGGGCACTCTTTCTCATCTATAGGGTTTTCTAGCCAGCATCTTGAACTGAATTGATTAAAAATGAAGCCAAAGTGAAAAGGAGCTTTTTCCCTAGACATTTTTTTTTTCCAACTGTGGCACCAATACTGTTGTATTGTAGGTAACTAACCAGATTGCTCTTTCTAATTGCCTGTTGTTAATGGTTTACCTATCTGGAAACCCAACTCTGTCCAAGATAGGCCCTTAGTCGACACTAATTTTTATCTTAATTTTATAAAGGCCTACCATACCCCTAATATTCCAACAGTCTTAAACACGCTGCTCAGCTGTGCCATCAAAGGCAGTTGCATTTGCCACATTAGAACAGAGTCCAGAAGCGTGTGTGATTCTGTGCTACGGACACGGTGGTGCACGGCTGTGGTGCTTTCTGGATGACCATGGCTGAAACGCACTTTGATCTTGCTAGATGCCTCCAGATAGGAAACACTGCATTAAGGCAGCAGGAGAAACTCCCTCAGATTTTTCAGGGTCAAAGAGAACACATAAAAACATTAACTGCTTTAGTTTCATGCTTTCTCTCCTTCTACAGAGGGACATAGAAATAAAGAAAATTTATACTGAGTGGGCAGGAATAAAATCTTCTGGTGGATCAAGTTAGCATACCTCTTAAATGTGAGATTATACTTCTTGATTAGAATATAATAAAATTAAGTCAATGTTAAAAGAACTCCAAGCAGAATTTAACACAAATGTCTTTTGCTCTCTCCTCCCCCGGCCCCAGGCACTGAACTCCACTTTCAGTCTTTCCAGGCTCTGGGGCCCGGGCAAGCTCTTCCCTCCTGGGACGGCTGCTTTTAGGAGCCAACTGGGCTGGCGGCACTTCTCTCCCAGCTCAACCAGCTTTGGGAGAGTTCCAACGGCCAGGTGGACAAGTCTTTTTACATCTAAGGCCAGTTCCTCTCCCTAGGCCTCTTACCCTGTCACCCTCCGCCTCCCTGGCTGTGCAGCCTGTTTCCTCACTGTCATCTCCAGACACCTCAGTGTTTCTTCTTCTCCTCAGCGCTGTCTGCTGGGCACTCCAGCCTCCGTGCCTCGCAAACTGCTTATCCTCTGGGTGATAATCAGAATATTTGGTAGAAAATGGTGTGGGCTGGCTCCAACCAAGCAGATAGGAAAATGGCCATCATGCAAGGGTGGGTTCATATTAATTCATGGAGGCTTCTGCTGTATCAAGCTCACCCAGCCTCTCTCCATCTGCCTCTGCTGCCAGAGCCTTCGCTCCATATTATCTGCTCAGGACAGCGCCCTCCCCAGGGGGAAGGTGTTTGGGCTGGTGGTAGGGGGATCCCCCTGGGTAGTGAATGAGGCTGCCTTAGCCTGTTGCCTGAGCTTCACCAACTCCTTCCTCATCAGACTGTGTTATCCCTTGGAACCGACCTGAAGGCAGAAGATTTGCTTCCCAGAGGACTCTGGCTTCTGATCTGCTCTTTAGGGATGTTCTTTTTACCATGAATTAATAAGTTGGTATTCTGATTTTATTTTATTTATTTATTTTTTGAGAAAGATTCACCCTGAGCTAACATTTGTTGCCAATCTTCCTCTTTCTTTTTTTTCCTCCCCAAAGCCTCAGTGCATGGTTGTATATCCCAGTTGTAAGTCCTTCTAGTTCTTCTATGTGAGCTGCTACCACAGCATGGCTACTGACAGACAGGTGAGATGGTTCCATGACCCGGATGTGAAGCCGGGCTGCTCAAGCTGTGAGAGCGCTGAACTTTAACCACTAGGCCATCAGGGCTGGCTCCTGATTTTATTTTCACAATACAAGTTAAGTTCTTTGCTAGCTTTAGATCCTTCCATCACTCCCCTTCACCTTCAGATTGAAATCTGAACTCCTGGTCATGGTTTACAAGGCTATGGGTGGTCTGACCCTTGGCCACCTATCTAGCTTCATAGTCCACTGCTCCTCCACAGACCCTGGACCCCAGATGCTACGAATTCTTTGAGTTCTCTTGGGTGACAGTCTTTCTTCTGCCTAGGATGACACCTCCTTACCCTTCTATTTCTGGCTAATACTAGCTCGTTCTTCCAAACTCAGCTCAGGATTTGCACCTGAGTGAAATCTTCCCTGACCCTCCTCTGTGCTCCCATAATGCCCCATTCTAACCTCGATAGCAGCAGCCCAATCCTATGTGGTCTCTGGGTCCTATATTGTAATGGTTGATTTTCTAGCTTACCTTTCCCTCTAGATCGTGAGCAACTCAAGCAGGCTCCAGGTCAATTCTCCTAAAGCAATGTACCTAAAATACGGCCCTTTTGGCATCCATGAGAATAGCCTGTGCTTTTTTTTTTATGCCTAATTTTTGGCATTTTTATTTTGTTTTTTCTTGATGGACTTGCTGGATTTCCGCAGACATTAGATGCGGACTCTAAGGTACCTCCCTTCAAAGAAGTGGTGTTTGCAGTTAGCCGTGATGGGGGCTGAGCAGTAAAGCCTGGGTGAGGTGGGGAGGGAGCTCCTGGCAGGCAACTGGAAGCATTGTTGTGGAGATTATATGAGACTCCGAAGACTGTTGTTGTGGGTGGATCCCAACTGTAAATGCTTGAAATAACTTGCTTTTAGTCACCCATAGTATTTGGTACAAATTAGTATTTACAATTTATAGTATATATAATTAGCACCTCAGAATCCAGTATATTATTTAGTGATTTTGAGATTTGGGTCCATAGTGAATAAAAGAAAAATAACAGCCATATGGAAACTAACAATACCATCATTCACAAAATGTTGTAAATATGTTAAGAGCTAATTTGAAATAAAAAATCCGAGGTACTTTTGGTCAAAATATTTTTAAAAGTCTTTAAAATGCCAAAAAGATAGGAACAAAGAATAGAACAGATGAAAAAAACAGTGCTCAAAAGGAGATTGACTTTTGAGCCAGGTTCCACGCCTGACCGTGTGATAACTTCGCTTCTCTGTACTAGAAGAAAGGGTTATAAAAATGAAAAGTCAGGGTTCCTGCCTGTGAGGCCCTCACCACGTAGTAGGAGAGACAGGCTAGCCAATCAATAGCTAAGAGTCAAGGAGATAATTTAGAGTTGACACATTGGATTTGTTTTCAGAGGCAGTAATTCTAAGAACAGGAATGCTGCCTTCCTGCCAGAGCTAATACGCGAGCTGTCAGCGTTCTTAGGCATAATTCAAATAATGAGTCAAACCAGTCCTCAGAGAAGATAACTGAAAACATGGCATAGCTTATCAATCTTTGTTCCTTAGGCAGAAAACTACCATACTGTTTCTTGACTGTATTGAATTTGGTGATTTAATGCAATGTTTTCTGGGATGTTCTGTGGATTTTAAGAAAGTTGCTCTACTACCTGAATAGTTTCTTTTTCCTTTTCTTTTATTAGTCTGAAATAATATTTTTCATTTTAAGTTGCTTTGCTGTGTTATTTTTTTCCCCCAGTTTTGTGTTTAACATTTAGGGTACCATCATTCTGTACTGAAAATTGTCTCTTAGGAAGCTGCTCCTGGGTTGCTCATTGTGACTTTAAAAGGTGATGCCTTTCTTTAGGATGGTGGTGGGAGTGGCTACTACAATACTAAACATAATTAATGAAGAATATCAGTAAGCCACGAGGTTTGTTTGAGAGCTAAGGTTCTCTAAGACTGGCTATTCTTTGGTAAATCACTTATCTTCATGATTTCCTCTTACTGTAGGTAATTCTTTTGCTGTTGGTTGGCAGTGAACTTACTTATGAAAAGCTATAGCACCTCAGGGCTTTTATTTGTTTGAGCTGAAAAAAATTCTTTCTCCTTCCCATGACAGATGGTGATACTTTTCTATTATAATTCAAAACAGGCTTCAGAACAGGTGACATTTTCAAGGAGAAAGAAGTAAGATAGGGCGAATGAATGAGCCAGGGTATTGTTTCAACAACACACAAAGGGAAAATGAGAACTGGACGCAGATAAAACATTCAGACTTATTAAGAAACTAGTAAAGTTTCTCTATTAATGTATTAAGTACACGCCATCAGCATTTGCCCCTCAAATCACAAGGAGGCAGCATAGTCTCATGGGAGGAGGAGAAGGGAGTATTAGAAGCTCCTGTTCTTCAGGCTTCCTGCGCTGTCCTTGTCCAGATGGTCCTAGATGCTGGGCAGGCCTCAGGAAGTCAGTCAGTCCTCTGCTTCCTCGTAGACTTGGCCCTTAACCATATGAAACAATATCTCTAATGCTAAAAATAACCAGAGTCTAAGTCCAACGCTTCAATGTTGATCATCTCGTGTACCTGATAAGCCATGGGGAGCAGCATGTTCTCCTCTCACTCATCTCTGATAACACAGAATATCATCAAGTCTAGCTAAAGTCGTGTCCTTAATAATTACTCCTCAAATATAACCCCCTATGTAGTGGTTATTGACTTGCCAAATGTAACACTGACTTTGTACCATAGTTTTTTGTCTAATGGAGACAAAAACACGTTTCTCATAGGAAGTGTTTTGTTGTTTTCTTTGTGGGGGAAAGGAACAAAATAAAGTAAAACCTCCAAATCATCTTATGAGTAAATTATTTCTCTGATAGAAATTAGGGTCCAAGTTCAAGTCATAACTATAACTAGCCACGTAGGTTTGTTCAAGTCATTTCACTTTGCTGGGCTCCAGTTTCTCCAGTTGGAAAATGAATGTGCATATGAAGGGGATGATATTTTAGTGGTAAATGTGGGAACGTTGTGAAAATAGCAAATTGGGAAGCCGTCTTAGCTGAATATGTTGAAGCACATGAATATAGGATATTTGGGTTCTGTCTTCACTTCTATGACTGATTCTTTCTTGGTCCTGGGACATTTACTCAGCCTCTGCATTCATTCATTTGTTCGTTCATTCACTCATTCATTCAGTAAAAACTTATTGAGTACCTGGTATGTGTCAGGTACTATCCGAAGCTCTGAGGATATGAGTATACAAAAAAAAATAGGCTTCCTGTCTTCAGAGAGCTTACATTCTAGTGGGAGAGATGGACAATAAATACATGAGCAAATAAGAAAGCAAGATAATTGCAGATTGTGAAAAGTGGTAAGAAAGAAATCAAAAGGGGGATGGGATGGAAGGTAACTGGGGCAATCACTTCTAGGTAGATGCCTGTAGAGATGCCATCTGAGCTGAGACTTGACCAATGAAATGCCAACCACCTTAGCTTCTAAGTCTGCCAAGGTAGAGAGGTTATTCATATCAGTGATCCAAAGGTGCAAAAATGACCCATCTAGACTGTTTCCCATGCACAGGACACTTTGTTGACAAAATGCCCTTAGGCAGAATGCCACAGATGTCAGCCTCAACTTTATAGATTTCCATAGCATCCTCCAGTAGGGTTGGTCCTGGCTATTACCAACCACACCCTCATTTGGCAAGGGAGGATGCAGGGAGTCCTCTGACACTGTGGTGCATGTCTTGGCCATACCAGTCCTGCTTGGACCAGGCTGCAGGCAAAGAATGAACATGTGCTTAGTCACAGCTGAACTGTGCTGACAAAGGAGTGGCCACCTGCTTCCTCCAGCCCTGCCCATGTGAGCCAGGGAGCTCCTGAGCCCATTTGTCACCTCCTGGGGACTGAGATGACTCACAGAGCACTGGCAGCTCTTTTGACCTTGGAGAGGTTGAAACAGAAGGCTTAGATTAAAAGCAGGTGGAACTAGTGGCTGCCTATGTAATATAACTGGAATTTTTCTTCCCTGACCTGTCCTCAATGCTTGAAAATCTACTGCTAGACATTAGCATCCAATCCACTCAGTTTTGAAAGATTTTTTTGTTTGTTTGTCTTTTAGTCTTCAGGTCTCTCATTAATTTTTGGAGGAGGGGTCACTCTTTAAATATTATAATTTAACATCTTAAAAAGTATTCACAAAAAATTCTGAAAATGGACAAGAGTTCTCATCTTAACCAGAATTGCCCCACCTCTGAAATGACAAATTCATACACCCCACTCTTAGAGCATGACTCCCAGTCTTCCAACCTTCTCACTGAGTTACTCCCATCACACTGCTCTGCAGCCTCCGGAGCCTTCTCTTTTCTGTGGGAAGTTCACGCTCTGTGTCTGATGTAAGACATAACTGTAACTCAAGGTGGATGGCCATGAGTCTCTGTCTGCTATGTCCCACCATTCAGCTTAAGAAATAACACGTTACTGCGGCAGGCTGAAAAATGCCCTCTCCCAAAGATATCAGGTCCTAATCTCTGAAACTTGTAAAGGCTAAATTTGGAAGAAGAGTCTTTGCAGATGTATTAAATTAAGGCACTTGAAATAGGGAGATTATCCTTGATCATCTGGATGGGCCCTAAATGCCATCACAAGTATTCTTATATGAGGGAGGCAGAGGGAGATTTCAAACACACACACACACACACACACACACACACACACACACACACACACACAGGAAAAGGTCCTGTGAAGACAGAGCAGAAAGACATTTGAAGATTGGAATGATGTGGCCACAAACCAAGGAATGCTGGCAGCCGCTAGAAGCTGGAAGAGGTAAGGAACAGAATCTCCCCTAGAGCCTGAAGAGGGAGTGTGGCCCTGCGCACCCTTTCATTCTGACCCAGTGATACTGATTGTGGACTTCTGGCCTCCAGACCTGTGAGAGAATCAATTTCTGTTGTTTTAAGCCACCAAATTTGTGGTAATTTGTTACAGCAGCCACAGGAAACTAATGCAATTACTCAATCAATGGAAGGCACTTGTTTTCTCCTACCCACTTCCAACCCTCGCCCTCCACCCTCTGGAGGTAACCAGGACCTTGAATTTGGTGTTTATTATTCTCTGAATTTCTTTACACTTTTCTTATTTATGTTTTATTCTGAAATAATGTCCTTTTATATGTAGTATATTGTATTTTTCTGCATAGTGCTTTTTGCATTTATCCTTCTACATATTTTAAATTTATATAAATATATATTTTATAAGCTATATGTGTTGATACATGTAGCTCTCCATTTTCCCTGTTGCGTAGTATTTCATTGTGTGTGTATGAGTGTGTGTGTGTGTGTGTGTGTGTGTGTGTGTATACCACAATTTTAAAATCACTTCTTCTGTTGATGAACATTTAGGTTGTTTCTAGTTTCTTAGTCTTTCAGATAGTGAGGCATTGAACATTTTTTGCACATGTCTCTTTGTGCTCATGTTCAGAAGTGTTTCTAGGATATTTACCAGAGAATAGAATTACTAGTTCAAAGGTTGTGCCTTCAGCATCTTTGCTAGATATTGTCAAATTGTTCTGCAAAAGTACTGACATAGGGGCCGGCCCCGTGGCCGAGTGGTTAAGTTCTCATGCTCTGCTTTGGTGGGCCAGGGTTTTGCTGGTTTGGATCCTGGGCGCAGACATGGCACTGTTCATCAAGCCATGCTGAGGCGGCGTCCCACATAGCACAACTGGAGGGACCTACCACTAGCATATACAACTATGTGCTGGGGGGCTTTGGAGAGAATTAAAAAAAAGAAGTACTGACGTACTCGGAGGGTTGGGTTTTGACAGCTGGAGATCTGAGTGAGGGGAATGATGTGCACCAAAGTCACGGAGTTAGGAGACACAGGGAGCAGTAAGCAGTCAAAGCGATGGTTCTCAGTTGAGGCCTGACAGTAAATCTGAATTGCTCAGGGGAATTTTTTGCAATCTTTGCCCTCTTTTGCCCACTCTCTCCCCATTCTGGGATGTCTTTGCAAGGTTCTGAGATGTTCTCCCTGGTATTGTGGCATGCGTTGGTTGAGAACCAGTAGACTGGGAAGCTGAGAAGGAGCAGGGAGAGAGGAGGCGGGAGAGCTGGGTTGGGAGGACCACTGGGAGGGCTGAGGTGTCAGGCCAGGAGAATGCACATCAATCCGAGGGCACCACAAGTGTCTGAGCAGAAGCTGGGTACCTACTGCTCTGCAGGTGTCCAGAGGCATCATTAGGGCCTCAGCACCCCCAGGTTAGGAGATTTGGGATAAAGCTTTGTGTATTTGATCATGTGTATCAAGCTCTGGCCTGTGACAGCACTTGTCTCAAGTTCCCCTTCTAACCTCACTCACTGAAGAGTCGCTTTATCATTCAATGAGCTCTTGCTCCCCTGGGTCTCTGGTTGCACGGAAGATGCTGAAGAGTTGGCTTATGGTTGGCATTTTTATATTATAATTATAATTAGCAGCCCAGGAAAATTCGGGAGAGTTAAATGTGATACTTCCAATGCATTTATAGAACATGACATATTGTATGAGTAAAATGTGTATATCCCTATGGAAAAATGTGTACATCCAAATAATTTAGCAAGTGAAAAAAGATATATATATATATGTTGATTTAAAAAAGTGTGTGTATGTATGTGCATGTGTGTGTGTTAAATAAGGATTAGAAGAAGACACAAAACAATGCACAGAGTTGACCTTTTTTTTTTCTTTTGAGGCAGATTAGCCCTGAGCTAACTACTGCCAATCTTCCTCTTTTTGCTGAGGAAGACTGGCCCTGAGCTAACATCCATGCCCATCTTCCTCTGTTTTATACATGAGATGCTTAGCACAGTATGGCGTGCCAAGTGGTGCCATGTCTGCACCCGGGATCCGAACCGGCGAACCCGGGGCCGCGGAGAAACTGAACGTGCAAATTTAACCACTGCGCCACTGGGCTCCCCCAAGAGTTGGTCTTTTAAGTTTATAGCTTATTTTCCCTATAAAGGTACAGGTACTCCTTCCTTCCTAGCAAAAATTGTACTTAATGAATCAGTACAAAACTGTAGAACTAAAGATGTTTGACCTAGAAGAGACCTTAGAGAGATCTCATCTAGTTTGGCTCTTTCCACGACGAGCAGATGGGAGACAGGCGCGTGAGGGGAGGACTCTGCTGGAGTAAGCGGCTAAGTAACCAGTCAGGAGCTGGAACTAGCGCTCGGTCCCATCCCCGTGAGTTTTCCGCCACGGCAGTTCTCAGCATTACCAACCGTTCAGACTACCTTATTCTGCCGGAAAACATTAGATAACTCTTGATACCTTTATTTTAATTTCATACTTAGTACTTAGTCAAAATACTGATTTTAGCATAAAAGTTGACCATATTTAATAAAACATTAAAAATTTTAATAGTTTCTCATAATGATCAAGGTGAGTGGTTGCTTTTTTGGGAAATCTTTTATAAAATAACACAATGTTTAGATAACTGTGAAAATAAAAACTTTCTAAATTCCCTGATATCTCCCTTCATATCTCCTAGAAGTGCACGCAGGTACTTGGTGGTGGTAAAGACTGTTTTATAACACATCCTGTCTTCACAAATCAAGCCATCATCTCAGAGGTATTGGGAGTGTGGTGGGATGGGAGAATAGTCTAGAAAGGTCTCACAGTCTTAGCTAATTGTTGGAAGAAGAGGCCTATTTCTCTGAAGCTTGGCGCTAGAGTTGCCAGAGGGTCAGACTGAACTAAAAGGAGGTTTTAGGGTCTAAAGTTTTAGGGCCTACACTACAAACACCCATAGCAGAAATAGCAAAGGAAAAAAAATCACCTTGTAATTCCACCACTGTAACACATAATTGCTTTCATTTTCTCTGTTCACTTTTAGTCCTTGATTTTATGCCATCATTTTGTGTAACTATAAACATAACATAGTTACAATGCTGCATTCTTTTTTTCACTCAACATTATAGTGTGAACACTTGTCTTAGGGCTAATTTGGTTGCAAGGAACAATCACTTAGTCAAGTTAATTTACCTCAGAAAAATGTTGTGTGTGTGTGTATGTGCCTAATCTTACAAGGACGGGAAACTAAGACAGCTAAGCTCCATAAGGGCGGGAGCTAGGACACGGAAAGCCATTAGCTACCGAAGCTGCTCTGTCAGGGGCATAGGTGGGACCCCTGCTTATCTTTGCATTTCTATTCTGCACTCTCATAACTTCAGCTGTGCATGGCCAATAATGTCCACCCCAACCTATATGACCTGACGGTTCCTGAGTTTTCAATCATTCTCTCTACAGCTTTCTTAAAGTCAAATCCTGATTTGATTGGCCTAATATATCTTTTCCATTCAGTTAGGGCACAAAAATCAGAGGTTTCGATTCGGCCTGTGATTGAAGGCTGAATCCTAGTGGCTGTCAATAGCTCAGGTGGACACATCTTGGTCCACTTGGGTGTGGCCAGGGAGGTGGGGCACATGCTCCAGACTCTAGCTCTGCAGGCAGCAAGGCCATGTGCAGAGACCTCCGGCCCCACCCCCAAGCAGTGAGTGAGGGTGGGGAGACACCAGCTCCTATGTGGCCGTGTAGTATTCATAACTACGAATTTTAATGAATGCACAAGATTACATCAACTGGTTGTCCCATAATTTATGATCCCATTCCTCTGCTATATGTTTGATAGTTTAGCTCCTTTCAGTTTAGGGGCTGCTATAAGTAAAACCATGATGAACATTTTTGTGCATACATCTTCCTTTTCACCTGGATTATATGGAATAATTTTTTTTTTTTAAAGATTTTATTTTTTCCTTTTTCTCCCCAAAGCCCCCCAGTACATAGTTGTGTATTCTTCGTTGTGGGTTCTTCTAGTTGTGGCATGTGGGACGCTGCCTCAGCGTGGTCTGATGAGCAGTGCCATGTCCGCGCCCAGGATTCGAACTAACGAAACACTGGGCCGCCTGCAGCGGAGCGCGCGAACTTAACCACTCGGCCACGGGGCCAGCCCCTATATGGAATAATTTTAAAATTACACAGAGAGTACATTCTCTGAGCACCTTCAGGAAATAAAACATAACCTTGTATTTTTTGTTAAAAGTATCTGTATTGGCTAGAGATTTATATGTAGGTAGTTATGAGCCAAATAATAGGATGTGCTGTCTGGGATTTTCCTCAAAACACTCCAGGAAAAAAACTGGAGGATGGTGGGTGATAGCTGAAGCAAGGCTGGCGAAATGTTGATGACTGTTGGAGCCAATGATGGGGACATGGGGATTTATTATATACTCTTGTCTCCATTTTGCTGTTTACTTCCCACTTTCCTTTTCTTTCTCTCCCTTCTGGATTTTTTGCTGGTTTTGCCCATGTTTCCTCTAAATACTTGGTGCCCCCATGTCCATCCATCTATACACCCTTTCTGTAATCCATTCATATAAAAAATTTGAGCCTATGTCTTGGGCAAGACACTGGAAAATGTGCAAAACGTAGTCACTTTCATTGTTTTAGAAGTTACCAGACAGCTGATAAGAGAAACGCAATCACGACTTATTTTGTACCATGACGTAAGAGATAGGCAGCTTAACACTCTTGGGAATGACTGCAGACTAGAAGGGGAGCCACGTGCTCTCTGGCGGGGTGGGCAGTGTGATAGGGCAAAGGGGCAGCGGCCGCAGAGCTGGGAGAGAGGGTCTTCTCCTTCAATACGTACCTCCGCCTTACCGCCTTTTTACCCAGTGTTTTTCAGCCTTTAGGAATTTTGAACTGGAACCTCCATTTCGTGGTCGTATTTATTTAGTAAAATGAAAATGGTACATATTAAGATCCTTGGATTTTTTTTTTTGTTACCTTTAATATAAAGCATTAAAGAGCATCAAGTGTTCAAGAAAATTAATACTTTATATTCATGCTGAAAAATTAAAAACCAAATCAAATGGCTTAATTTTCTATTCATTTCCCCAAATGTTAGTAGATTATAAATGTCATGTGGGCTCAGAGAAATTGTAGGGTGATAATTCTGAGGTCTCTCTGATTTTAAAAGTCACAATGTAAAAAAAACCCTCAAGGTGGTTCCTGCCTCCCTGAAGTCGGCACACCCAGAGGCGAGAGTGTGCAACCTGGTGGGAGCCCGTGGCTTGCAGGGGCTGAGACGTTCTCGGAGCTCCCACGGCCCCCTCCATAGGCCTCTGCTTTTGGCGCCTCAGCCAGGGTCATAACTGCATGTTTACTTGTCTGTCTCCCTCACTAGTCTGGGAGTTCCTGGGGGAGAATAGGGTGGTCTGTGTTTTTCAATGGTTGGAATGCAGTTGGGGCTCAGGAAATATCAGTTAAGTGAAAAACCTCCCCACCCTCCAAAAAAAAGTCATTTTCTTAAAAAATATCCCCATAATCTTCTCCCTGATAGATTCTCTTCTTCCTTGCACACACCCTAAGATGGTCCCATTCTTCAGCCTGACTCTGAAGACCTTGTGATGAGAAAGTAAATACTTCAAAGAAACTGCCTGTCAGAGACTCAAAACCCCCAAATGGTCCCCCTAAAGGAGTGCCAACTGCAAGATGGGGGCACCTGGATTCAGAAGATGCCTGTGCCATCACCTTTCTTTCTCCAGAAACAAGGTAGTTATCGTTAAACTGTTCAGGGTTTAATTTTTTTTTCCTACATAACTGCTTAAGGATTTCTAAACATAGCTTATAATTAAAAACCCATAATAACTAATCCAATTCGGAATCTACTGTGAGCACAGCAGGTCAGCAACAAGTTTATTATTAGGCTTGCAAGGTAACAGGGTGCATGACTAAGCATTTGGGCCAACTTTCCGTGAGTTCCTCTACACTGGCTTCCACTGTCACATTTCCCTCTGGTATTTGCAATGGTTTGCCGTGGTGGGCTGGTTAGTGGGTGGGTGCAGTGGGGTGGGGGAAAAGCCAAGCAAAAGAAGGAATATGGAGTGAATGCGGCTTCCCTTTAGAGCCTCGTTACAGGGACTCGGGGCAGTTCACCTGATCTGTGATAGTCATTTTCTCGATGTCAATGTCATTAGCGGTCAGGATATCTTTTAGATAGGTCACTGTTTCTGGAGGGAGATAAGGGTTTCTTCCCAAGATCCAAACATGATCCAGATGAAAAAGCCAGATGATTGTGGTACAGGAGTACACGAGGGCGTAGTTCTCGTAGTCGGTGGCCAGGACCCAGTACGGAGCAGAAGGCATCACTGAGGACCAGAGGAGGGCAGTATTAGGAGGGACCAATGCAAGAGAAACCTTCATCTCCAGGGCCCTGGAAGCCAGGCTCTGGGGCCCATTCTTCTAGGTCAGTGATTCTTAATTCTGGCTTCATGTGGGAGAATCACATCGGAGCTTTGAAAAATACTAGGCCCACCTCCCTCTGTCCCTCCCTGGATTCTGATCTGGAGCTGGTCAGGACTTTTAAAAGTGGTTCTAAGGTGCAGCAAGAGTTCAGAGCCATTTTGGATCCTTTGTCCCTGGTAGCAGGTCAGTCTCCGGAAGCCCACAGTAACTCGGATGTTGGCTGGACTCCCTGGACTGACAGGCTACACTCAGCAGCAGTGCAAATGGAGGCACCACTTGGCTAAGCAGAATCAGGACTATAAGGTCAGGGCCCCAGGCTTTCTGAGTCTGTACCACTCAGCTTCCTCTTTTTTTTTTTTTTTTTTTGAGGAAGATTAGCCCTGAGCTAACTGCTGCCAATCCTCCTCTTTTTGCTGAAGAAGACTGGCCCTGAGCTAACATCCGTGCCCATCTTTTTCTACTTTATAGATGGGACACCTACCACAGCATGGCTTTTGCC
Organism: Equus quagga; assembly: GCF_021613505.1. Lineage (NCBI taxonomy): Eukaryota > Metazoa > Chordata > Mammalia > Perissodactyla > Equidae > Equus > Equus quagga. The sequence continues at coordinate 27,939,730 of NC_060270.1, read as the reverse complement.
AAGCAGTGCCATGTCTGCACCTGGGATCCGAACTGGTGAACCCCTGGCTGCCGAGAAGCGGAATGTGTGAACTTAACCGCTGCGCCACCAGACTGGCCCCTCTCAGCTTCCTCTTGAGACTGCCTAAGGGAGGAGGCAGGGGCTAATGTTGGTTTGTTTTTCTTCCTGCATGACCTTCAAATGTCTGTCCATTCTTAATAATATGGTAAATCAGGTGGTAACAGATTATAAGCTCTTTCTCACAAAGGGCCTACAGAGATTTATCAGTTGACATCTGTATAGAGTAGAAAGCCCAAGATTAAAGAGGTCCTTAGGAGGAGAGAGGGAGCATTTATCCTTTCCATCTGAATCCAGAAAACTCCTCTGTGAACTTGACCTCCACAGCCAAGGTCCAAGGCCAGGAAAACTCATAGCCCAGCTTGTTAAAGTTAAAGTTGGACCCACATGGGAGAAAGCTGTGTGCTGACCCCATAAGAAACAAAGACCTGCACACATAAGCAAGTCAGGGGTGTTTTGCTTTCCTGGATTTTAAGCATCCCACCTTCTCCACTGAAAACTAATCCCTCTGTTTGCCAAACTGTACTAGACCTCAGCACCCGTGAGCGGGCATGAGAAGCTGCTGGACAAAGCAGGCAGTCTGTGAGTGCTTAGAGCTCGGCTGAGGGTCAAAGACCCAGCTGGTTATCAGGACACCACGAGAAGACTAGTCCAGATGGCCACCCACCAAGGTCCCTCCTCCTTCTGACTTCCTACCTGTTTATAAATATGAAAACAGAAGGACACTTGGAGGATGTCTGGACAGAAGCCTGGACAAGGCTGGAGGACCTAGACCGAGGGCTGTTTCTGACTGACTTTTCAACTGTTGGTGCCACCTGCCCGGCTCACTCATGAGAGTACATCTTCATCATATATCTGCTATCTTTGAATTGCAACTGCTTTGTGTATTTCCAGATGTTCTGAGAACTCTTCAGACCTGAGTGATTTGGGGAAAATACATCTTCCACCTCTTCCAGAAGTAGCAACGTCACGCCCCACTTGCACACACCCAGGTATGCACCTTCTATCTTCCTCCCACATGGCCTAGCTCTCAAGCACAAATTTACCTAGATATTTCCTCTTAGTATAGAAAACTGCCATGTCTCTTTGTTAGAAAACTTTGACAGTCTCCTATCGCTTATGGAAGTCACTTCAAACTCTCTACAAAAGTTAGTGAGGCCCTCCCAGTCTTGTCTCCTGCTCCATGGACCCTCCCATGCTCTAGGCTTCTTTCTCTAGGCCTTTTCTCATGCTATTCCCTTCACGTGGAACATCCTTTTCCATATTCTCCCACCCACCCTGCAAGACCCAATGCAAACATCTGATCTCTTCAACTGGAATAAATCTCTTCCCCTTCTGCTTCCCCAGCCAACAGCTCCTGCCCCTCCTATAGCTCCTGTTGCAGGCTTCCCTGTGAAGGTTGTGCACAGAATGGCCTTCACTCCCATCCCCATCACTCAATTAAGAGTCCGGAGACCTACGTTTTAGTCCCAACTCTGCCTCTAATTAGCAGTGACCTTGCCTACATCGCCCAGCTTTTCTGTACTCTGATTTTCTTATTTGTAGAAATTTCTAATTTGCAGAGAAGCTGACATGTACCTTAACGGTGTGTTATCTAGTTTATCTTCCTGCCTCTGGGCATAGCTGTGAGGTTAGTTGCCCAGAGTCGCATGTGTGGGAAGAACTGTTTTCTCCTTCTCCCAGCGTTCTTATCTTGGTCTATAAGATAAGAACTTCCTCTCTGCCCCACTCTAGGGGCTTGATCTGTGGAGGCCTGGGGGTGGGGGTGGGGGCAGGTAGTGATTCCTTTTGCGGCCGGTGACTTCAGTATCCACCCCACAGGTGGGGAGAGGGGCTCCCAACTACTTTTGGCATCAGAAACCCTCACTGTTCTGAGCTGAATACTCCAGTGTATCTATATCAGCAATAAAACTAATATTCAGTGCTTTCTATGTTGCCTGTGTTCATTCCTCAGTTAGCCCAGAACTCAGAGGGCAAATGCCTGTGATTAAATATTTTTCAAGGACCCTAACAACGTGGCTGGAAAGCGGCAACACCAGGACTCAAACTTACCCCCTCTCTTGTCGTCTTTTGCCTCCAAACTTTTGCCCATGTTAGTTGTTCTGCTAATAACTACTAATTTTTCAGACCTCAGTTTCCTTGGGGAAATAAGCCTAGATTGGGTGTCCTTCTGCTCGTGCACTACACGCTCCAATCTGTGCTTCCTCTATAGAAACAACTACTGTAGTTTTATGGTCAATTGCCTGGGTACTTGTCAGTATCCACACTGGGATGTGAGCTCCGTGGGGACGAGGGCCAGCGCCGTCTTGCTCACAGTGCATCTCCAGCGTCCAGCCCAGTGCCTGGCATGTGGCAGGTGCTCCACACATCATTATGTATTGATCGTTATACGATGACACTCAGTTGTGACAGGAGTGCTCCAACCCAGGGTTCTAGCCTTCAGTGTGCACATCTCCTGTCCCTGAAACCTCCTGAGAGAAGCGGATACTTACACCAGAAAAACTTAACCCCCAGCTTGGCGGGCTCTGTGAGGTTGCTCTGGGTGGCTTCACCTTCAATTTGATTCACAGTCCCATCAGATCTGCAGTGAGTAAAAAAAAATCTGAACTCACTGAAAGTCAAAAATCAATGGCAGGCAAGATTTATGACACTAAGTACCATGGCGGCCAACCCTGTGATTTCTGGTTAGAGAGGCTCTTGAAGGTGGGCTGGACCCTGGTTCCGTTCTCTCCCCTTTCCTTTGTGACTGTCTCTGAGACCAAGGGAGGAAGAGAGCCTTGGGGTGATAAGAAGGAACAATTGCAATGCTCCAGGACTGGATAATATGTTCGGCCCTTGCACTTCAACACTGTATTTTGGACTGTATGCAATGGCCTGTAAGGCTGTTTCCTGCTCCCAGGCTCCAAATCAAGAGAGAATCAAAGAGGAGGGAAAAACAAACAAAACAACCCAATACTCCAAGAAGAATCATTTCTTTAAAAATGAGAAGGGGCCAAAGGAAAAATAAGGAGTGAATTGATTACTGAAAATAATGCAAAACCTAGAGTCTAGAGATCTGCAAGCTTTTCCCCTCTTTGGTCCTCAGTGATACCATGTGACACCATCTGTCCCATAAAGGGTTCCTGTGTCTGAGCTTGGACACCCCTTCTAGTTCAGCAAACTTCTGAACTCTTCCACGGGAGATTTCAGGGTAGGCCAGGTAAAAGCAGGCAGTGAAGGAACATTTACCACATTTCAGTGATTCTCAGGGGCAGCCAGCTGTCAGAGACACTAAATATGAAGAAATGTACATCTTACAAGTAATGCCACCTTACACCTATAATTGGTGGTGTTGTTTCTTTCTTAGTGGTATATGAAATGGTGATATGTCTGAAAAGTGGTGGTTTTAAATTGGATGAAATGCTTTCACTCTTTGAAGGGAGCTGGCCCTGTTTCTGGATAACTCCCAGTGACCCCATGGACCTGGAGGAGACAGGAAAGGCCTGGGATGGAGGCGGTGAAGAAGGGTGCTCGGCGTCAGGGTGCTCTTCTGAGGAGGCCGACAGAGGAGCTGCCTGTTCATCAGTCCTCAAGGGGGCAGACAAACAAAATTAGAGCAATAATGTGTGTCAAAAAGTCAGTAGGCTGTGATTAGTGGTGATGGATGTCCTAGAAACCAGACAATAAGCAATAGGTATGAGAGGGTGCGGAATGTTCTCTGATGCTCCTGGATATTGCATTTTCTGTTTATCATCATGTTGGGCTGGAGACTGTGCTCCGCTCTCTCACCTGGAACTCAGCCAGCCAGGGAAGATGGTCCATTTCTATTTGCATACAGTTGCTTGGCAACAAACCAGTCTCTTCCCAATAGACTTTTCCCCTTTTCACCATCACTTTTATTTTGCACCAGAAGAGTTTTCGAAACACCAGTCTGATCATTAACTCGCAGTTCGTTCATGGGAAAAATACATTTGTATTTTCAAGGGTAGCAGCAGACTAACAATAATCGGCAATATTTATGAAATGATTACTACATACCAAACACTGTTCTAAGTGGTTTACATGGGTTACCTCCTTGAATGCTCAAACACCCTAGGGGGGGAGGTTCTATTATTATTGTCATTTTATAGAGGAGGAAATTGAGGCCTAGAAAATTATCATAACTAAACTAAGATCACATTGTGAGCAAGTGGTACGACCAGGATTTAAAACCGGGCAGTCTAGTCCCAAAGCCTGAGCCCTTCTGCTCCCAGCCTGTCCAGCTGATGTGGTCCTCAGATTCTCTGCACTGGCGGGAGGATTCTGCTCAGACTCCCTGCATGCCCTCGGCTCACCCAGCAGTACTCCTGGGAGGAGAAACTACCATTTTCCTGAACTAACCTTTCTCCACGTGTCCTTGTGCCTTAAACGAGTATGACCCTAGAGGCAGAGTGACCTACAGCTCAGGATGCGGTAAAGAGGACTCCTGGCCAACTCTGAAGGAGTGTGGAGGAATCTCATGGGTTTTGGGGTCTGCGCCCTTGTCTGACTCTTGGTCTCAGAATGAGACAAAATATTTGAAATGAAGTCATTGCAACTTTGGAGCCTACAAAATTCCTGTGAGATCTTCTGGGTGTCTGCATCTCGATTCGTTCCTGGGCTCTGAAATGGGCTGGATTTTTCTTTAGAGGCCCTCAAGATTCTTATTTTGTTTCTTTGGTTTGTGCAGGGTCAAGTTTATGCACTGTGTTTTGGCTCACAAGCCACAAGAAGCTTAGCGGATAATGAGATGGTCACAAAAACCTGTCTTAGCTGAGTGATTTCCAGGCTGGGTTGTAGTTATTTTCTTGAAGTGGAACACAGTTCTCAAATCCTGTAGGGAACAGGAAGGACGGCCCTTCATTCCCAGCCTTTCTTTCAGCTGTCTTCTGTTCTCATCCCCATTTCACTTCTCCTTGGGTTCGAATCTCAGCTTTGTCACTTATAAGCTGTGTGACTCTTGGGCAAATTACTTTACCTCTCTGTATCCCACTTCCTCATCCATAAAAATGTGGTTAATAATAGTACCTACCTCAGGGTTGCTATGGGGATTAAATGAATATACTCATTTACGTACACATACATACATATATATATGTACACATGTACACACATGTATACATACATACAGATACAGAATAGTGCCTTGCACATAGGAAGTGCTTAATAAATATTAGTTGCTATTGTTTATTGTTACTCTTATCTTTGTTGATGGAAGGTTGGTAGGAGTTCTTCCCGGGGGTCTTTTAAAATTTGTGTTTGCTTTCCAAAGTGTGAATTTTTGCATCAAAAATCAATGTTAGAAGCCCTCAGTAATACAAAAGTACACTTCTGTAGGCTATCCTGTTCACATAACCTAGAATGTGACTATGTATGTGTTTGATTCTTGCTTAATAAGAAAAGGCGTGTTCTAATAGTTAAAGCTGTCTGGAGATGGGATAAACTGTCATGGAAGGTGATGAGCTCCTACTTCCTGGAAGTATTCAGACAGTGGATGCCCCCTGTCAGGAGATGATGTAGAATGGGCTTCTCTCTTGGTTGGAGGTCAGACAAGATGGTACCAGGGTATCTATTTTGCAATGAGAGCAGGAACCCTGCAGTTTGGGTCACTGTTGAGTCCCTAGTGCCTCTCACAGGGTCTGGTACACAATAAGTGCTCACAACAGGTGCTCAGAAATGAATGAGTGACTTCTAGTCTCCACGGTGCTGCCTGACAAAAGCTTTCATCTCAGGATCTGTTGTGAGCAGGCAGTCCAGACCCAGCAATGACTGTGTCCTCCCTGAACTGGACTGCAAGGACACCCAGGCACTCCAGGACAGCTCTCTAAAGGGCTGGCTCCAGGATGTGCATTGCCTTTGAAACCACAGCCACTCACCTTAACTCCTTGTTTATCACTTTGACGTTTCCGTTTTCCTTTAGTGAGTAGTTGGCTTGGATACAGCTTCCCTTCTCAAAGCTCACTGGGATCTTCTCAATTTCATACCATCTTCCAAGATACTGTAGAGACAACAACAAGCAGAGCAAGTCCTGTGGCCCTCTAGGGACCTGCAAACTCTTCCCCATTGTTGTCTTTCAGAACAGAGCCCTTTCCTGGGGAAACGAGGCAAAATGGGCTGCATTGTTTCAAGCAGCAACTGAACAAGAAATTGATTCAAATGGGCATAAGTGAATCGGATGTGTGGGCATTGGTTGAATGCCACATTCTATTCCAAAAGTGCTCTTTCTTTAGATATGCTCTCAGTGTCCCCATCAGCCAAAATCTGGGTGAAATTCTAAACGCTGTAAAAGGAAGGGATGGGTCTAGATGATGTAAGATGCCTTCCATCTCAAACATTTTACGATCCTACAAGTAATCTCTGAGTTGTGTGCAAAGTCAGATAAGTGCACTGTGGGGAGCTGGGGCTCCAGTGTTGGTAACTTCTCTTCACATGATCCCACACAGGGAGTTGGTCACAAAGGCTTTTGGCAAATGATCAGGGTTTAGAAGACTGTGTCGTTCTTCCACTGGGCTCGAGCTCAGTTCATAAAGGATGTGTGCCACTATGTGGGTGAGAGCGCGGGGAGGCAGCACTGTCCCCCTTCCATATGTTTGCCTTGCAAAGAGAACGCACCGACGTACAACCTTCATGGAGGGCAATTTGGCAACATCTAGCAAAACCGAAAATACATATACTCTTGGCTAGCAATTTCACTTCTGGGAATGTACCTTCCTGATAATAAAAAAATGATGTATGCATAAGGTTGTTCATTGCAGTGCTATTTGTAATAATAAAAGACAGGAAACAGCCTAAGTGAGCATTAGTAGGAGACTGAGTAAATAAATGATGGCACATCCATATAATGGAATCTTACACAGCCTCTTTTAAAAGAGTGATGTGCAATTATCTGTAAGATACATTTAATGGAAAAAGAGCCAGGTAAAAAATATAGTGTATATAGTGTGTATATTGAGCTACTTTTCATGTAAAAATGAGGGGAAAGGTTACTATATTAATTTTCTATTACTACTATAACAAATTACCGCAAGCTTAAAACAACAAAAATTTGTGGTCTCTGTACAGCAGAAGTCTGACCTGGGTCTCACTGGACTAAAATCAAGGTGCTGGCAAGGCTGTGCTCCTTTCCAGAGGCTCTAGCGGAGAATCTGTCTTCCTGCCTTTTCCAGGTTCTAGAGACCATCTGCATTCCTTAGTTTGAGAACCATTTCCCCCATCTTTAAAACCAGCAAAAGCAGCTCAAATCCTTCCCTCATTCCATCTCTGGCTCTTGCTCCATCATCATCCCTCTCTGACCACAGCTGGAAAAGGTCCTCTGCTTTTAAGATTTATACTACTCTTGCATCTCAAAATCCGTAACTGGAATCATATCTGCAAAATTCCTTTTTCCAAGGAAAGGAACATATTCAGAGATTCCGGGCATTAGGGTGTGGACATCATCCTGCCCACCACAGTTATGTATGTATCTGTTTGTATATGTACACAGTAGCTCCCCAAAGATACACGATAAACTGTTTTTACTGGTTGCTAATGGGGAGGGACACTAAGGCTGGAGTAACAGGAGGGGGAAGGCAATTTTTCATTGTATATTCTTTTGCATCGTTAGAATTTTGAACCATGTGAATATATTTACCTAGTCAAAATATTAATTCAAATTATTTTAGAAATTTAAATATGTATTACTCAACAGAATGAAGTCAAAGAGATGTACTTACCTTCAAAAAGTCAGAATTTGAAATGAGAACATACTGCAAATAGGTGGCAATATTGCCTCGGTCACATGGTTCTCTGTTCAAATATATGTCTACATTTATGACATAAATTTTCCACTCATTTATTAAAACACACCTTTCAATTAAAACCAAGTAACGGGGCTGGCCCCATGGCCGAGTGGTTAAGTTTGCGCGCAGTGCTTCAGTGGCCCAGGGTTTTGCTGGTTCGGATACTGGGCACGGACACGGCACCACTCGTCAGGCCACGCCGAGGCGGCATCCCACATGCCACAACTAGAAGGACCCACAACTAAAATATACAACTAGGTACTGGAGGGATTTGGGGAGAAAAAACAGAAAAAAATAAGATTGGCAATGGTTGTTAGCTCAGGAGCCAATCTTTAGGAAAAAATAAAAATAAAAAATAAAACCAATGAACTTATTAATTTAAAGCACCAGGAATAAGGTTAGAGGTCAACTGGTTTCATAGGCATCCTCAGAAAAAGCTTCATTATTTATATAGGGCATTTAAAATAGTTCTATTATTGTTAAGGTGACCCTAGTGTTCCGCAATTAAAACTGAGGAAGCGTGATTTTCCAGAAAAGAGGAAACTCAGAGGTGGAAGATTGATTTTCATGTCATGCTCCCTCATGATCTCCTATTGTTTTCGTGATGGCCTTTTCATCTTTTGAGCGTCAGTGTCTCTATCTAAATAAGCAGAATGCAATGTTTAAAAAGAATCCTAGAAAAGAAGAGGTAAAACTATCTCTATTTGCAGATGACATGATTTTGTATGTAGAAAATCCTAAGGAATACACACACACACACACACACACACACACTATTAGAACGAATGAATGAATTCAACAAGGCTAATGGATACAAGATTGATATGCAGAAGTCAAATGTATTTCTATACTTACAATGAACAATCTGCAAATGAAATTAAGGAAATTCCATTTACAATAGCATCAAAAGAATAAAATACTTAGGAATCAATTTAACCAAAGAAATGCAAAACTCATATTCTGAAAGCTATAAAACATTGTTGAAAGAAATTAAAGAAGACCTATGTAAATGAAAAAGACACCCTATGTTCATGGATTGGAAGACTTAAAATTGTTAAGATGGCAATACTCCCCAAATTAATCTATAGATTCAGGGCAATCTCTGTCAAAACTCCAAATGGCTTCCTTGCAGAAATTGACAAACGGATCCTAAAATTCATATGGAAATGCAAAGGACCCAGAATAGCTAGAAAACCAAAGTTGGAGGACCCATGTGTTCTGATTTCAAAACTTACTACAAAGCTATAGTAATCAAGACTGTATAGTATGGGCATAAGGATAGACATATAAATCAATAGAATAGAACTGAGAGTCCAAAAATAAACTCTCACATAAACGGTCAATTGATTTTTGACGAGGATGTCAAGACTATTCAATGGAGAAAGAACAGTCTTCTCAACAAATAGTTCTGGGACAACTGGATATTTACATGCAGAAGAATGAAGTCGTACCTCCGCATCACACCATACACAAAATTTAACTTAAAGTAGATGAAGGGCTTAAATGTAAGAACTAAAGTGATAAAAGTCTTAGAAGAAAATATAGAAATAAATCTTCATAACCTTGGATCAGGCAAAGCTTTTTTATATATGACACCAAAAGCATAAGCAAAAAAAGAAAAAAATAAGTAAATTGGACTTCATTAATATTAAAAACTTTTGTGCTTCAAAGGACACATCAATAAAGTGAAAGGACAATCCACAGAATGGGAAAAAAATACTGGCAAATCAGATGTCTGATAAGGGACTTGTATCTAAAATATGCAAAAAACTCATATCTCAGTAATCAAAAGATAAATAACCCAGTTAAAAAATGGGCAAAGGGCTTGGATAGACCTTTCTGCAAAGAAGATATACAAATGGCTAATAAGGTCACGTAAAGATGCTCGGTGTAATTAGCCATTCGGGAATGCAAATCAAAATCACAATGAGATACCACTTAGTATCCACTAAAAATGGCTAGAAATAAAAGGTGACAATAACAAATGTGAGCATAGATATGGAGAAATTGGAATTATACACTGCTAGTGGGAATGTAAAATGGTGCAGCTCTCTTGGAAAACAGTCTCACAGTTTCTCAAAAGGTGAAATATGGAGAAGCCATATGATCCAGCAATTCTACTAGGTATGCACCCAGGAGAACTGAAAATGTATGTTCACAAAAAACTGCACAAAAACATTCAAACCAACAAGAACCTGGAACACGAATGCTCATAGCAGCATTATTCCTAATAGTCAAAAGGTGTAAACAACCCAAATGATGAACAGATAAAATAAAATGTGGCATAATCCATACAGTGGACCTTTATTTGGGGATGAAAAGGAATGCAGTACTGATACATACTACAACATGGATGAACTTTGAAAACATTATGCTGAGTAGAAGGACTCAATCACAAAAGACCACATGTTTGTATGATTCCATTTCTATGGAATGTCCAGAGTAGGCAAATTCATAGAGACAGAAAGCAGATTATTGGTTGCCTGGGGCAGGGAGGGTTGGGGACAGATGTGGAGTGACTGTTAATGGGCATGGGGTTTCTTTTTGGGATGATGAAACTGTTCTAAAATTGATTGTGATGATTGTTTCATAACTCTGTGAAGACACTAAGACCCCATGAAAGTGAAAACCACTTTCAACAGGTGAATTATATAGTATATGACTTATATCTCAATAAAACTGTTATTTTAAACATCCTGCTTTACTCCTCAAAGGACTTTTGTAAATTTAGACCAATTATAATTTCCAAAGTGTCTGGGGATTTTTACCCCAAAACTGAAATGTAACTTAAATTCCCTGGATTTTTTCTGTAAAGCCTCGTGTGGACTACCAGGGTTGCCTGGATAGAGTGATCAGCCCTTCATTACGGGAGTAAATCAGTGTAGACTTCAGTGACTGTGTCTCCCCTTCCTACCTCCCCTGTGGGAGTTCTCTGTTGATGTTGCTCCTTCTACACCCTCTTCAGGCTTTGAACTCTCTTCCCTCATACCTCTACCTAACCATCCCCTCAGAGGTCCCAACACTCATTCACACTGAGGTGTGAGTGACTGATAGCAACTTCAATGTTACTCATAACAAGTTTGGCGCTTCTTCAATGAGATCCAAACTTCTACTAAGGAGAACATATCTTAACAGGAAGATTCGATGTGTGAATTAGCAGCAATTGGAGCCTCTAAGTTATGCCATCGCATAGCTGCCTCTTTCTGCTGTTCCTTCCCTACTAGCCATACATAAATACAGTAAAGTTGGGCTTGATCCCAGGAAGAAAAGCCATATATAGGGGGAGGCTGGTTATATTGCTATATTTTTAGTGCAGGTAGCAAGAAAGCCCCTTGGGGAGTTCTGTCCTCTCCGAGGTCCTGTTTGAGTGATCCTTGGGTGTCCTTCACTACTGGGAAGCCTACTTTTGAATCCCACTCTGCATTTACTGTGTGTGTGACCTGGGTAGGCTATAAGCTCTCTGACATTCAGCGTCTCTGTCTGTAGAATGGGGATAACAGGACTGCAGGAGCTGCTGTTGATACCTGGTCCCGGGCCCGCTCAGCCCCGCTGTGAGTTCACCTCAGCCGTGGTGGACACTTCCCACACACGCTGCCAGCTTCTCACCTTGAGCCCCTGTGTCTCCTCTGCCAGGAGGCTTTGCCGGGGCCACGGGAGCTCCCACAGCCCACTTGCCTCCATCTGTGGAACAATCTGAGGCACATTCTAGACGTTTCCTCGGGGGATCCCCAGCAGGATTGAACCCCGCTGTTCACAGAGTAATCTGCTCATGAACAAACCCTTTATTGCTTTGATTGCTTTTCTGCCCCCTCTGCCCCAGTTTCCCCACATGCCCACTCGTGCTTCCTGGGATCATCTTCCAAAAACTCTCTGCTCCCCAGGTCTTGTCTCAGAGTCTGCTGTGGGGGAACCCCAAGTAAGATAACCGCCTACCCCAAAGCTTGCTGTGGTACTCACAGCAGAATAATAAAACTAAACCGGGTAGAACGCTCATTCAAACAGGAGACAGAAAAACAGGGGGAGTTCAGCCTTTTACCACACCTTAGTCACGTCGAAATTCTCCTGCACGGGAGGAGTCGGGCATCTCCCGAGGTGGAAGGCTTGCCCCTCGGCTGCTCCAAAGAGGCCAGCCAGTGCGGGGAGCAGCAGCAGTGCCATCACCATCCTGGCGTTGGGTGGCTGTTGGTGGAACCTGCAGTGGGGGAAACAAGGCAGCCGGAGTGGTTCTGAGCCTTCCAAGGACGCGCAGGGACCAGAGACAGATTTCTGGGCTGGCCGGTCCCTCGTGGGCAGCCTGTCTGAGCTCCTGGCCCTACAGGGCCACCCGAATTGTCAGCAGCACGGTGAGGCCTTCCTCCCTGTGAGCTCTCTCAGAACTGTTTGTACCCCCGCGGGAGCACACTCTGCCTGGTATTAGAGTGTCTGGCCGCACGCCCAGGGCGGGATAGGTTGTGGAGAGACCAAAGAAAAGACCCAGAGATGGTGTATGAGACATAAGGGTTGATGGGGTCTTACTTATGGGGAGTGTCCAGTGGCGGCCAGCTGGATGGAGTTACTGCTACCACAGACAGAGAGGGGGTCGCTTATACAGGCCAAAGACTACGTGCTTGTCAAAAGGGACTGTCCTTGATACAACCAGCATTCCCAGGGACAGTAGCTCACGTGGAAGGGCTCTGTGTTCCTTTAAGACGTGGTGTTCTCTGAGTGAGATAAATGAAGGTTTGGGTTGGCCAGGCCCTGGATCATTACGAATCCCAGATGGTTGGCATCCTGCCCAGAAGGGGGCCAGAAAGACATAGGGTTGTTATAGGGCCCTAGGCTCGTGCCCCTACATAGAGTTCGTTAGATTTATTTTGCAACCCTCCCTCACCTAATTATGTAATTTTCAAGGATGGGCACCATGTCTGTTCTCCTGGGACTCACCCACAGAAACCTCACAGCGTCAGGGGCACTAGGTTCTTGTTGAAGGAACAGAAACAATGTGGAGGGGGGATGGGCAAAGGGGAAGACTGAAACCACGCAGGGAACCATGAGAGAGGAAAAAAACGAAAACAACCCATACACAACATTTAGTGTCCTATGAGATTCATCAGAGGAATGCCTCCCTGGCCCCCACCCACCCCTGCCCCATCTTGCTGGGCTGTCTGCCAGCCCAGGAGCAGGCCTGGAGGCCTTAACAGGGAGCAGTGTGCTGGGGACCCCCAGGGTCACCTTGCCCGGTTTGAATTCTGGCTCTGCACATACTAAGGGTCCAATTGATGCTTCAGTGTCCTTGTCTATGAAGTGGGAATAATAATCATACCAACCTTATGAAGTTTCACAAGAATTAAATGAGATAATAGAATTTAGAGTAGCATCTTTCTTTTTTTGAACTTTCTCTTGGAGGTGTTTTTCATAGATGATGTGTATTTAACCAGAGAAGGACTGGCCGCTGACATGTAACTGTGCAACAAGCGTTTCAGCCCAGCGGCCTTGGCAGTGGAAACTGCTTTGAGGAGGGGCAGCGAGCAGGGATGGGAGGCTGCAGCGCTGTTGGCAGAGCACAGCAGCCCGGGCAGCTCCCTGCTTCTTTCACTGACTTGCTTTCAGTCTCCCTTGTGACTCCTTGCCTGTAGTTGCACAAGAGCTATTTCCAGCTCTTGGCCTTTCTCCCTGGGATGAGGAGCACTGAATCAACGCAAGCAAAATGTTCTCAGATCTGAGCATTTAAAAGGATGTGTCATAACAGGAATAATTATAACCACTTTATTATGAGTCTCTAAACCTCCAAATAACCTGTAATAATCAATAGCTTTTCTTCTGGAGATTTCATTGCCTGGTTTTCAAAAGAACAGTTACATAATGAGTAAAAGCTGCCAGCTGGGGTGGGGAGTAGGCAGTGGGGGGAGGGTGGGAGGGTGTGGGGGGTAAGGATCGTTGCAGAGCCCCTTTGAGCAGGTCTTCAGTGGGAGCATCTTCCTTAGTTTTTGAGGTTCCATTTCCCTTCAGCCCCTCCCACCATGTAAACAACACCTGTCTTTTAACATTTTAGGGGATGGTAGACTTGTAGAAACCCAGCCTAAACCCACAAAAATTTGCCTCCATTTCTAAGAGTTCCTTAGAAACACTGGAGCTCTACTCTTGGCTCCCCGGAGGCTCCAAGCCCAGTGCCTTGCCCAGAAGATCTAACCTCAAAGGATGGCCACACACTATGCACATTCTACAGGGTCCCCCAAACTGGACAGGCTCTTAGAGGTCATTTATCCAACCTGTTCCCCCCAGGTATTTAGATGGGGAAGCCAGGGCCCAGAGGGGGCAGAGAGCTGGGACTCGGCCCTCCTCCAGCTCTCCATTCTGCAGCACCCCAGAGCCAAGCTTCCCTCTGCGTACCACATTTGGTGGCTTTCAAAAAACACCTACCTCTGTGACCTGATGAGTCTCACTCCACCACGTGACAGTTACACCAAAAGTTAGTTCCACATCTTATCCTGACAAATATCTTATTACAGAATGTTCTATTGTCAGCTGAAACATGTTCTTTAGTGCTGTAGGAGGATTTCAGAGCAAAGCTAATTCCCCTTGATTGCATTTCTTCCAAAGATGCCTCTCTATTGTACTAGTTTTATTCTGATAGTTAAAACTTTTTGTGAGAGAAAGGTTTGATAGCACCCATAACTTTTTTCAATGCCCCTTCCATTTTAATTTACCCAATACTTATTGAGCACCTTCTGAGGGTAAATTACATTATGTACGTATACCTATGAACATGGGTACGTATCACGTATGTTTTTGCATCTTCTTCTAACACTAATGGGAAGATTGTCCTGAGGAGGAGATTTGAAATACTAAAAAAAAACATGATTTAAATATTAACTGAATATTAAGTAATTTGGAAAGAATTCTACTAAGGTTATGGTGCATCCACCCTGGGCCAGCACTGACTCTGCAAATTGCTGCTCACTCTCATTGAGCTTCCCCATGGAGAAGCCTGGCTTCCATTTCACATGTACTATGCACTGAATCTCCACAATACTCTATATGGAAGGGACCTAGGCTGACATTCTCTTGGTACTCAATGAGGTTAATTTGCCCAGGTTACTTCCCGGTAAGCCGTGAAGCCAGAACTTATTCCCAGGTCTCCTAAGAGCCCAAGCTCTTAACCTCTTAACGCCTGGGTGTTAGTGTAGACCTTGCCCCTGCTCTCAAGGAGCTGCAGAATATTAAAGACTAGATTTTTAGATTTCACGTGATAAAAGAAAGTACATTTCCACTGTACATTTGGTCTCAAAACCCATTTAGCTGTTGAATCTAACAAGAAAACATTTCTTCTGAAGAAAATATTTTTGTGCCATGTTGTTAAATGCATTTTCTGTTCACACAATTAATTCTAGTTCACTTTTCAGTTAATTTTATTATAGTGCACAGTTGGATACCAACTCCCCGAGAATTCATCTGGTACAGTATAGGTGTATGGAGAATTTTCTCATTGTCTCATATAGTATAGAGGGAGGGCGCACAGTGCAAGCAGAAGACTTTGAGGTGTGTCAGCATTGGGTTGGCACCCAACGCCAACTCCGGCATTTGTTGGCAGTCTTATCTTAGGCCTGTTGCTTAGGATAGCTGAACCTCAGTTTCCTCACCTGAGAAGTGGCACTGATAATATCTATCTTGTAAGGTTGTTTCAGGAGAAATGAGACAAAGTCTGCAGAGCTACTGGCACAAGCACTCAACTGGGTTAGTTATTATTTTTAGCTGAAAAAGGGCAATTGAAAGTCAAGACTGTCTCTATTTTAAGCATTATTTATCACAAATGAAAATGAAAACTACAGTACCTACCGTTTTTTATCAAGATGAAGGCAGTTTCCACATGCAAAAATCATCCAATTCGAGATGCCTTGTCTTGGTGACTGGCTTCTCCAAGCTATTTTATAAGCTTCACTGGGTCACTGAAGTTTAATTTTAATGCATGCCACACCCCCTACAGTTCAGGGAGGCTGGTCTAAAAGCTTAGCTCTGTATGAAACACAAAGATGGGATGTTATGTCCATCCCCCTCCCCCAATTTCCTTCACAGCTGCTCCCTGAAGAAGAAACAAAGAGATGTTGTTTGTGTGTGTGTGTGTGTGTGTGTGTGTGTGTGAGAAAGACAAAGTTTATTTCATTCAAAACATCTTTTTTGCTACGCGGATTTTCTAATTTAATTTTCTCAGTCAGAATGCCCTTTTAAGTTCCAGTAAGATGAGTTGCAACGTGTTTTCAAACATCTGGTATTTATTTTTCATTTTTGTGTAATGGAGAAGTCAGCAATCCCGCTGCCCGAAATGGAACATGAATGCCGCCCTGTGTGGTCCCTGGGATGGGGTGCGGCTCAGGCAGCAGAGCGAAGGTTAGGAACTAGAGTTGGCTTTCTTTGTGATCCTGGGCGAGCCACCGACTTCTCTGAGCCTCAGTCTCCCCATTGTGAAGTAGAGACTGTCGTTTCTGTTTCCACCAGAACTGGGTGTACAGGGGAGATGCCAGTTCTGTAATAGTTGGGGCTAAGAGCTAAGAATGCTGAAGGCGTCTTCTGCAGCTCCTCTCTCCGTATCTTTTATGATCCTCCCAGCTCCATATTCTAGGCAGCCTGTTGCTGCTTGGGGTGGGGGTGTGCAGATTTAAGCCCAGGGGCACTTTTGCTTGGGTCTCATCTCTCTCTGTGAAATGAACAACTTCGACTCTTACTAATTGGATTCTCTGTCTTTGTGACAGGCGGGAGGTATTATTAGTGGCACATAGGTAAGAGGGTACCTTTTAGTAGATTCAGATTCCTAAATAAAATCCATTCTCAACTTTGTAAGCAATAGAAATTTACAGCACTAGGTCTTATAAACATTAAAACAACAACAATAGAGTGAATCCTTCACATATCAAATTTCAAGAGCTCTTTCTTTGGGATGTTCCTTACCTTTTCAGGAAAATAAGGAATTCCTAGTCCTGTTTAGGGCACTGACTCTTGCTGTGCCTTGTAATGCCTTCCCTTCAGACCTCTGCATGCCCCCTGCCTCACTCCATACCCCTCCTCAAACGTCACCTCCTTTATAACAGGCCTTCCTGACCTTTCAAAAAAAAATAATAACTTTGTTGCTATCACTTTACCTGCTTCATTATATCCTAATTATACTTTACCTGAAATTACACCCTTCATTTATGTATTTTCTTGCTTATTGTATTTTCTCCACTAAGACATAAGCTCTGCGAATGCAGAGAATTTGTCTCATTGACTTACTGCTGTACCCCCAGTGGCCAGAGCACATTGTAAGTGCTCAATAAATACTAGTAAGTTGAATGGAAGGGACCTCTCTATTCAAAGAATTTACTGAGTATTCTAACATATGCAAAAGGACCTGGAGGTGACATTCAAGAGACTTCTATTTGAACTGTTCTCCTGAGACAGGACTAGCCTGTAAGTTTCTGTATCTTCTTTACCTGCATCACATTTCTCACCAAGAATTGCCTGTCATTGAAGAAATACACGATTAGCCTCTTGTCAACCTCATAAAAAGAATATTTCCCTCTACTCCAAAGAGTTGCATAGCTTTCCACAAAGCAATGTTACTAAAGTTTCCAAATGCGTGAGTTGGAGAAGGATGTATTATGTGTTTTACTCCTTAGCATTGAATCAAGCACTGTGGAGCTGAAGGTACGAGTGTAGGAGTCACAGCATGTGAAAAATCACATTATCTTTCTGGGTCTTGGTTTATATTTTTCTGAAAATGTTGGCAAATGATATGATTCAGGGAAATCCTTTCTTCAAGTGTTTCTGGACTATAGAACCAAGCACAAGTTCTTAAGCATCATAAAACAAGTCAGACCTATGTTCTAAATAAGTCTTTATTTTTTTAAATTCCAAAATAGTATACATTTGTTGTAAACAATTAAAATAGTACCAAAATGTAGGACTCAGAAAGTGTAAGTGCCTCATAACCTCATATCTCAGAGAGAACCGTTGTTAGGTTTGCCTTTATTCTTCTAGGTTATTCTTACAGAGATCCTAACATAATAACAATAACAGCAAGTTTCCAGTGTGCTGAAACTTGCTTGTTTTCATGAGATAACGTATCTCTCTATATCAACGCATGTGGATCTACTTCATTCTCTCACCTGTCGCAAAACTTTGCTCTTACCCGACAGCACATTTCTTCAAGAAGACGGCCTGTGGTTTTACAGGAAAGTAATTCTTTGGTTGGGTGATCTTTCATCCTATAGGTGATTGCCTCGAGGGTTTCACTAGAAGAAACTCAACAGAGGCGAAATTGTTTTGGTGGACTTTTTGTAGCAAGAAATAGAGAACTATCCCATCTTAAAAAAAAAAGGCTTCCCTGATGAAAATTTCTCTATTTATTAATAAGTGCTTCTTTCAACTACCAGAATCATCCTGTATGGCTTTCGAAAGTGATTTTTCTTTTGTCAGTTCAAATAAAGGGGAAACACAACTATACTTTTGCTGTGAAAACCCAGAGGAAGAGCTTTCCATAACACATATTTGCTCTTTAAGACTCAGCTCAAAAGTTCCCCTCTCTGGGATGTCTTCCTGAATTCTTGGCCACTCCACGCAGCATTCCTCGCTCTCTGCTTTGTGTTTCCTCAGCACATGTTACTTTGTTCTTGGGCCCATCATGCTATGTTATGCATCACCACAAGGCTGCCATCTCCTTCTGGAGACTGTCAGATCCTTCAGAGTAGGTCTGTCTTTTTACCCCTGGTAAATCGCATAATGCCAGGCATATAATAAGTGTTTACTAAATGTTATTGGATGATTGAATGAATAATAGAACATTTAATTCTCATTATTTGTGAGAATTATTACCTACTTCATGATTTATTCAGATGCCCTTTTTTCTCGCTTTCCTGCTTTCTTGTGGCCATTTCTTTTATCACTAGGAGCCGGAACCAGTCGAGAGTTGAATGGTGCTAAGCATCTGGTGAACAGCAAGAAAGCAATCAAAGTGGTGAAAAGTGCAACTTGACGTGGCGTGGGGGAAAGAACGCTGAACTGGAAGGTGGGGGTCTGGGTTCCAGTCCTGGTTCTATTACTAATCCATTCACCCATTCATTCACTCTTTCAACAACATATATCAAGCATGCCATGTTCAGGCACTGTTCTAAGTCCTGCAGATGTAGTGGTGAAGAAGAAAGACAATGTCCTAGCCCTCGTGGGGCTTACCTTCCAGAGGAGAGTCATACACATGGACAGAAAAATATATATGAGAGAATAGGATGACGTGACAGGGAGTGACTGGGTGGCTACTTGAGGCTGGTGGTCAGGAAGGGCCTCTCTGAGCACCAACATCTCAGCAGAGATATGAATGATAAAAAGGAATCAGTCATTCAAGAATCATGGGGAAGAGCGTGTCAGGAAGAACAGCCCATGCAAATGTCCTAAGGTGGGAGTGGACTTGGTGTTTTTAAGAGACAGAAAGAGCATTGTGGCAGAAGTGGAGAGAGTGAGGAGGAAAGTGATTCAAAATGAGTTTGGAGAGGTAGGCAGAAGCCATATTATATCTTGCTTTCAGGAATCTGGATTTTATTTCCAGTTCAAAGGGAAGCTATTGGAGGGTTTTAAGCACGAGTGTGACAAGACCATTCAGGCTGGCCTGTCAAGAATGGATTGTAGAATGGTTACAGAGGGATCAGCTGAGGTGCTATGACCCTCATTCAGGAGTGATTGTAATAAAAATGGAGAGAAGAAGATGAATTTGGAACATGCTTTGGAGATAACGTGGACAAGACTTACTGATAGATTGAATATGGAGGATGAGGAAAGAGGGGAATCAGGACAGACTCCTAGACTTATACGTTGAACAACTGGGTGGATGCTCATGCGAATCACTAAAACTAGGAAGACTGAGGCAGGAGCAAGTTTGGGGGGAAAACCCGAGTTCTTCACGAATAAATCAGATCTGAGTTGCCTATTAGACATCCAAGTGGAAATGTTAAGAAGACAGATGGATAGTCTTGGGGAACAGTCAGGGCTGGAGGTAGAGATTTGGGAACTAAAGCCATGGGACTGGATAGTGTTACCAAGGGAGGGCATACAATAATGGAAGAAAAGGATGCTCAGGACAGATCCCTGGTACCTTCTAACCTGTAGAGATTGAGTAGAGAAGGAGCCAATAATAGAGAAAGAAGGAAAAGTGGGCTATCACAGAGCGAAGGAAAGAAAACGTTTCAAAAAGGAGGAAATAATCAACTTTTGCTGAAAGGTCAAAAAAGATAACAAAGAAGTGGCTAGTGGATTTAGCGACATGGAGGTCACTGGTGACCTTGACAACAGCAGTCTCAGTGGATAGTGGGGATAGAAGCCCAATTCGAGTGCATTGAGGAGGGGACACAGAGACAGCAACTCTCTTTTAAAGTTGAAGGAAAGTAGAGAAATTAGTGCTGAAAGGAGACGTAGGGGTTAAGGGAGACGTAAGAGCGTGCACACGGGGATGATCCAGTAGAAGAGAAATATTGCCTATGTAGGAGAGAGAGGTGGAGAGCCGCCTTGAGCAGCAGAGAGGGGGCGGGATCCAGAGGTGGAGAGGCTGGCTTTTGAGAGGAGCAAGGGTTCTGAGTCCATAGAAACAAGAGGGAAGGCAGAGGGTAGGCAACCAAACGCAGGGAGGTATGTAGATTTGGTGGTAAGAAGATGCAGGATTTTCTCTTTGTATGGCTGTGGTCAAGTCACTTATCTTGCTGAGATATGTTGGATAAAGTAAACAGGTCTGCTCTGATCCTGGTGAACGGGCTTCTTTGAACACAGTCACTCTGCTAATTACACCTGCCTTAACATCTGCTTTATTCAATAAGGGACATAGTGGGGAAGGTGCAGCATTCAACCTAGAACTGATTCTAATAATAGCTCCTCACTATTGAACTCTACTCATCAGGTCCTCCATGGATGCTTTCCATACATTAGCTCTAATTGCCACCACATCCTGCAGGGCAGGCCTTTGTACTATTCCCACTAGCGAGATGGAAAATCTGAAGTGGGAAGAGGTGGTCAAACAACTTTTCTAAAGTGATGAAGTGAGAATCTAAGCCCTGAGGTGTGACTGCAACCCCCCACTTTTAATTATTATGTTCTATTGTCCCTGCAGGGTAAGGGGTTAAAGGGTTCGGCTGGGAAAGAGGCCAGGTGTTCAATGCTTTCCAACCTTCTCTGCAGAGAAAGATGACGCCAGTTGCTTAGGAATTACTCACTGATTCCTAACAACTGTTGAGCGAGGCAGGAGGGCTGAGTTTTTTGCAGTGGGCTTGCAGACTGGTGTTCCAGACTTCTTGACAACGGCCACCTGAAAGCAGAGGAATTGAACCCATCGATTCAATCCTCAGCCCAACAGTATCATCCATCAAATTCCAGGAGCTGGTACATCTGCCACCATCACCAGTGCACTGGATGAATCCTCAGCCAAGTTATCGTGGCATTAAGATTTTCCAGATGTTTGCTGGGAAATAATCTTTGTCCAGATTTGCAATTCTGTACAAAATGAGGTCAGTTCTCACGAATACATATAGGGGAGCAGGGCCTCATCCATACCTTCCAACATGAACAAAATTCAGGATTTTTCCATGCAGAAGCAGTAAGATTTCTGTTTTGTTTTCCCTAATTTTCTAAAATAATAAATAAATTGGCAGAAAGAGCCCAGGTCCAGGAAGAGGGAGATGGGCTCCTGCCCCGGCTCTCTCACTTCTTAGCTGGGTGACCTTGGTGAGCTCCCCAGGCTCTCAGTGAGGGGTTCAGCTCTTGGGTGTCTATAATATAGAATCCATGGAACTCCATGGAAAGTTGATAGAGTGTGTTTCAGTAGAATTGAACTCCTTTGTGATACTGTATCTTTTATTTTATGCATCTATGGACATTTTTGCCAAACTGCCAAAGGGGTCTGTGGCACAAAAAGGGTAGGAATCTGCCAGAGGATCTCTGGGGTCCCTGCTGGATTTGACATAATTTCCATTAACATACCTTCTGGGAACTAAACTTCTTTTAACCAAGTCCAGCTGAGTGTTGGGGAGTGAAGGCCATTTCCCAGGGCGGGTCAGAGAGGTCAATAAACAGCAGGTTATGGAGCAGCACATAGGGGCAGAGGCCTAGCCAGTAGAGGGAGAGACCAGGCTCTTGGCTTTCCCACCCACCTGGAAGATGGGTGGAGAGACTGCACCAAACACACACTCAGTGTGAATTTGGGGACTACCCCTGAGAGAGAGGAGCAGACTGAGATGTTGTGGGAGCCATGTGCTACCTCGAGAGAGATGAAAGAGGAGGGAGAGCAGCAGCAAGAAGAAAGTCACAACCTGGCCTGTCCTCTACCCGCTGTGTTATTTCCCCTCCTGTAACACATTTCTGATAATGAAGTGTGATGCTAGAATAAATCCTGCTTAAAAGAGCTACCACTGGCTGATGAGCCAGCCTTCGGATACTGGACCCTTGTTATGCTGGGTACTTGACATATATTCTCTCCTTTAAGCCAAGAGCAGTCATTAGGTAAATGTGATTGTTGCCATTTCATGGAGGAGA
This sequence comes from Equus quagga, assembly GCF_021613505.1. Classification (NCBI taxonomy): domain Eukaryota; kingdom Metazoa; phylum Chordata; class Mammalia; order Perissodactyla; family Equidae; genus Equus; species Equus quagga. The sequence goes on along the minus strand of NC_060270.1, from coordinate 27,917,381 downwards.
GAACAGCTCACAGAGCTTCAGTATCTTGCCCAACGTGGTGCAGCGAGTGGCTGAACTGGGATCCACACCCACTTCCATCTTCGCCTTCTCACGAAGGGGAGCTATCGGCCAGTCTCTTGGTCCAAGGCGGTCCTTCTCCCTCTCAGACTGGGCCATGCCCCAATCTGAAGAACAGGATTTCTGTGTCTTCATCCAAGTCTTTAATAAAATGGCCAAGTTTGGTTTATTGATCCATTATTTGCTTTGTCACAAGTGGTGGTGTTGTACTGTGTCTGGAGTTCAGCCTAGAAGCCTTCTTTTAAGGTTTCTGAAATTAGTATTTATAAGTGGGTGCTCCTTAGGGCCATGAGGAGAGTATTATTGGATTTGAGAACCACAGCACACTGCTTTAAGAATGGCAAGTGGTTTTTCATGGGCAGCATCTCGTGTAGGGAGAAAGTGGGGAGGCAGAGGGGAGAGTGTGGGGGACAGAAGGGGACTGAGAACCACAGATTTCACTGGTTTCCAGATGCGGGTGTGGGCCGTATAGTAGATCCATCACAGACTCGAGAATCGATCAATGCATGCTTTGGCCTTGCATGCTTTGCGTTGGGTCCAAGAGCCACTGTTTCAGAATTACCGGCACAGTAAGCTATTATAGTATTCTTCAGGCTTTTATTTTCCAAACTTCTTATGTTAGTGACTCTTCTTTAGACCAGTGGTTCTTAACTCTGGCTACATATAGCTGGGGTACTTTTAACAAGGCTGATTCCTGGGCCCCACCTTCAAGGATTCTGACTTAATAGATCTGTATGACAGCCCGGGCATCAGGAACTGTTAAAAGCTCTGCCGATGATTTCAATGTGCAGCTAGGGGGAGAACCACTGAGCCAAGGTCTGCCTTGCCTTTGTGCATCCTGCTTGCTGCTCCCTTGTTTGGAAGGCCTCTCTGCCTTCTTCACCTGGCCAACTCTTGCTCGTCCTCCAGGAAGTCTTCTCTGAAACCCTGGTCGGGCTCTGTGGCCCTCCTCTGTGCTCCTCAGGCTGCGTGCACCAACTTGCTCTAACACGTCACACAGCATCCCATTCTGGTTTGTCTGTCTTCCCTACAAGGCTGTATGTGCGAAGGGATGTGGCCTTATTTCTTTGAAGCCCCAACTTCCAGAACAGTGCCTGGCACAAGATAGGAGGTTGGGAAATGTTTGTCAAATAAATAAGGGGATTAAAATACTTGTAGGGGAAAGAACCAGAAATGCGGCCAGACTTGTATCTGGTCCTTTCCAGTTCCTGAAGGGCCCTGCAGACATCCCAGGAGAGCTCAGCATGAGCGTGTTTGGGAGGTCTGAGGATAAATGTGAACATGATGTTTGGAATTATATATGTTCAGTTTTTTAAAAGGTCCTCTGCCTGTTATCATAATGTATACCACAACAAGTACCGGAATCTCAGGGCCGCAGCCCCAGCTACCACCGTGCAGCCATCACTCGGCCCACAGCGTCTGCTCAGCGTATGAGTCAGGCTGCCTCTTTGTGCCTCACAGAGATGTTGGTTCTGTCTCAGAGGAACAAAGGAAACATTCTGACTGTGAGAGAATGGCTTTCAGGGTTTTCCTGATGCAGCCCTGGAGAGAAGACACTTTTATTTCTATCTGTTCAGTGGGGACCAGTAGAGGCAGGGGTGTGTCCATCCGAGTCTTCAGTCATGAGACTCAGATAAAGACAGCAGCGGCAGTGCCTCCAGGATAGTCCTGCATTTAACGAAAATGGAGAGGGATGAGGAAAGCCGCTTCTATGAAGCACCTACCGAATGGCCCCCAAATACCGAACGGCCCCTCTTGCAGGGACTCGTGTGTTAATCCTCACTCCGACAGGAACCCTGTGAAGGAGATATTTGTCTCTAAGTTGTTTTCACCTTTGAGCCACTTTTCTTCAACACTTACATACTTTCACTCCCCAAATTCTCTCCATCCAGCCTCTTGAAGTTCTATTTATCCCTTCCCTCTTTCCCCAGTGGCAAGGCCTTAGCTCAGGCCACCATCTAATTTGATAGAAGAAAGCTCAAGTGTCACTAAGTTCAGACCATATGTCACAACCTTCGTGGGAGCTGCATTTGGACCTGGGTCTTGGATTAAAGGAATTTTCTCTGCTGAGCCAATGATTCTGAGACTTATTAAGATTCTCCTGACGTTTCTGACTAATCCGTCAGACTTCCTTCTGTCTCCCCCAACCCCAGGCCTAAATCTTTGACCTGTTCTCATAAGTCAATCATCTATTAATTTAATAAATGGTTACCGAGCACTTCCTAAGGACTAGACTTTTTGCTAGGCACCAGGAAGATGTACAAGACAAAATCCTTGTGGAGTGTGCTTTTCCAGCTTCTTGCCGCTCGCAGTAGTTGCTCTGGTCTCTTGCCTTCAGCCTCTCTCACCTGGAGCAGTGGCCTTTATGGAAAAAGCTAGACATGGCCACTAACTAGACAAACTCCCGAAGATTCAGGAACTCTGCATCCTGCCATGAAGGGCCCTGGGAGACTCTGTCCTGCTCATCTGGGGGCGGCAAGTGGTCTCTTATCTTCCCCCTCCCCCAGCCACCCCTACTCCAGAGAAGGACAAAGTTTAGGGACCCTTAGCATCTCAGGTGCCTAGCTCAGCCATGCAGGTACCACTCTGCGTACCTTGGGACCACAGGGGGACCCTGGTCTCTAGGGCAAAAAGCCTGAGGTAGGCCAGGAATCCTTTTATCTTTGGTGTCACGAACTCTCAAGTAAATATGACATATACATTTTGCCTTTAATGATTAAATCTCTGTTTCTGGTACATTCTGTTTCTTTGAACTGGACTGCTTTGACATAGAATAACAAAAATTTAGGAAAACAAACTCAACTTTTAAAAGAAACATATGTGAAAGAAAGATCTGGCTCATCAAATCTGTTTCAAATAGGGAAATTTCAGTCATGAATAGAAGGCCTGTGATTTTAATATAAGGGCCAAGGAGGGGCTCATGTGAAAAAAGACCCCTGGGCCAAAAGGAGGTTCCCACCTCACAACCCTAAGGGATAAACACATACAATTTACCTTTTTTTCTCTACAGTTTATCCTGAGATGATCTTCACGTTGTCATAGAAACTATTGCAGGTTGAGAATTTTAATTCCTGGAGATTTACCCTAATTCACTCAAAAGAACCCAACTGATGGCCTAAAGATTTAGGTGTCAACCTAATTCACTCCTCACCCCTTTTTTCCCCACTAACCAGTGCCCAGGGCTGTGGAATTTTCCAGAAGCTGGTGCCTCCATTTGAGGGGAAGTGACTGGGTTTCCCAAGACCCTCCCACTTCAAGAGGGTCATTTAAAAAGATGTTCATGGCCTGTTTAGGGAATAATTACAAGTTCTGGCGTGGGGATGTGCTTGGGCAGGGCCTGCTTCAACTGAGGCCCTGAGGGACTGGGTTTGAAACTGGGGGGGAACAAAAGTAAAAAAAAAAAAAAAAAGCAACCAAAAACAAAAACCAAACAATGGTACAAAGGAAGCACTGTCCCTGTGAGCAGATGGAGTGGCGGGGTCAGCCCAACCCAGGTCGCTGTACCAGGCCTCCCACGGCATCCGTGTTGGGCTGGGAGGAAGCACATCTCTGGTCCAGGGACAGCATGGGCTGAGGAAACGGTGCAGGAGATAAATGGCTACATTAGGACATCCTGCGGAGCGGAGGGAAAGCCATAGGATTTTAGATTTGAAAATGGATAAGTGGAGGGTCACTTCCAGTTCTCCTATTGGAGTCTTGCAGTGTAGACTGCTAAATGGAATAATTCAAGTGGCATAGTGAACATTCTGGTTTGAAATATACAGCTTAACTGCTGCCCATTTAGAGGAACTAACCGGATAAGCAGGCCTCAAGCGGATCTGCGGACACAGGCGTGGGTTGAAGTATCAGGAAGCTGCCTTCAGACCTGCAGCTGCTTCTAACACATGTGCTTTTATATGCACCCAGACACTTGGTTATTCTGCACACTCTTTAGGGCCCCTTTCTTTCCTGAGCATCTGTGATTTTACAGAGACCTGGTGCTAAACAGTGTTAGGGATGAATCCTGCTATACAGATGGTTGTTGGGTGAACAGTAGAAGGAAGGAAGAATTCATGTGACTGGCCATCTCCACCACGTTTCTAGACCCTACTCAGATCCCCTGAGACTCTTGGGGATGGGGCAGTTCGTAGTGTCCTCTCAGTGATATTATAGCCAACTAAGGTTTATCTTATTTTGTCTTATTTCAATTTTGGTATCTTGACAGGCCATTATTATTTATACCCAGGCACTGGATCTGGGAGAATCTTCATAACAGCTCAGTTAAAGAATCCTCTTCATGTTAGGGCTCCTGGAAAGAGCACAGGTCTGTGAATCAAGACAGGAGGGTTCTAGGCACAGCACTGTCATCACCTTGTGGCTGACCTTGGCAAGGCACTGCCTCTGCCCAGTCAAAGTTTCATCCTCTTTCTTGCCACTTTAACATTCCATGACTGTCATTTGGTACCTAGTATGGGAAGAAGACAGCACCCCAGGCAGGTCAGGGGAGTCAGAGAGGGAAGTTGGGGGAGGGTCAGATTAGCTTGGGAACCATTAAAACCCTTGGATCCTTGCATAACTCTGCTTATGTCTTTAAATGAGGCCCACTGGCTTTGCTCCACCTCCCAAATCATCAGCTCTCACCAGGGCCTGTGGGCCTCCTCAGAAGCACCAGGACCCACTGGGTCTCCATTTGTTTTCTTTTTTTTTTTTTTTTGAGGAAGATTAGCCCTGAGCTAACTGCTGCCAAGCCTCCTTTTTTTGCTGAGGAAGACTGGCCCTGAGCTAACATCTGTGCCCATCTTCCTCTACTTGATATGTGGGACTCCTACCACAGCATGGCGTGCCAAGCGGTGCCATGTCCACACCCACGATCCGAACCGGCGAACCCTGGGCCACTGAAGCTGAACGTGTGAACTTAACTGCTGCGCCACCGGGCCAGCCCTTCCATTTGTTTTCTACATATGCACTCACCAAGGGGGAGGAGAGCCAGAGACACAGGCTGTGGGGTGAGGGAGGAGGGCATATGGAGAGTGCAGTTGGGGAAGGTGCTTCTATTTTGAAACCATTTGCTGCTGGCCCTCCAGCTTCAGCGCCAGGAAAGGACTAAAGTCATGGGTAAATAGCAGCTGCTCTTCTCTTTGGATGAAATTGTTTATCTGAAACAGGGAGTGCAAACACAGGTTCTATTTTTCTGAACTGTGTTACTCTGATGGGGATAATAATAGTTGTGCAACCAAGAGGCTGATTATTAAACCTATCTTATGGTCACAAAGGAGCTGTAAGGAAGCCAAGAGGCACAGGCTCTCCAAGGCAGGATTTGAAGATTTTGCAAATTCTAAACTATTTTCCTGATGAACTGTAGTAACCCACCATAAGACAGAAGAGCTGCAGTCAAACCCCAAGTACATCTTGTCCTCATGGAGTTTGTTTTGACACCAGAAGAGTTTTATCCGTGTATCATTCTCACAGTCTTACCCCTATGAGCTTGTTCAGCACTCAATCTAGTGGACATTTGGTGAATATAAAGGTTGGTCTCTCCAGCACAAAATCGCTGGTTGAGAATGGGAAAATTCCATGATTCCATAGGTTAGTTTATTTGCAGGACCCAAATGGTCTGGTTGGTTTTTCTACCAAATTGCAGAATTGATTATTTGAGGAGGAGGGTTTATTATAGATATATGATTAAGTGTTGTGGCTGAGAGTTGAGGCCCTTGGACCCAGGAGAAAGGCAGACTTTTTATGATAAGCCTCTAGTGGTTGGATTGGAACCAGCCTTAGGATTTTAGTGAGAGCCCTGAGCCCATCTGGAGAGGGTAGAAAGAAGCACCTGGCTAATTTTGGACAGGCTCTTTCTTGTGGGAAAAAGAGGTCATTGTCTCATCTAGTGCAAACCAAACTTGGAACTCAGGCACATATACGCAGTGTTACCACAATTCTCTCCTCACAGAAAGGCTGGTCTTTTCCCTTCCACACGCTTCCCAGGCAGTGAGGGTCCCTTTCCTGACTCTCCCTCTGTCTCCATCCTTCACATCCCTTCCCAAGGCTTCCCTGATGCTCATTTCGCCCACTTTTGCCTGAATACAAATGATGGAAGAGGGCAGTGAGCATGTCCCCACACCTAGGCTTCACCCCTCAGGAGGGCCCTGGGCCTTGCTTGGCTGAACCGCTGAACATGGGGATAAAATAAGGAAGAAGCCTGAAAGAAGCGGAGGAGAGGAAGGCCAGGACTGCGACTCGTGGAAGAAATGAGCTCGCCTCTCGTTGACTCACCTCTACCAAGAATTAGGGCAGGGGAAAACTTATAAAATAAAATTTAGCTCTCCAAAGTCTAGAAAGATCTTAATCTTCCATATCTACTTTACTGAGGCCACTTCTAGTGCTTTGTTTAGGGAGATTTAGGTGAAGAAACTTTGATCTTTTCGTTGTCAGATTTTAACCAGCCACGAAAATAGGGATGAATTATAAAGCTTGGTCTTCAAATATACCCTGGTTTTAATTTAAAAGCCAAATAATCGGTTTTCATTCTTTTAAATTTTATATTGCTCATTAGATCCACAACACAATGATAACTGCATTTTTCATGTCCACTAACACCACTTCTTGACATCTTTTTTCTAACCTCTAGCCATGCGATTCTTCAGATACCATACATAACAAATGCAAAGTTACCTCCTTTTGTTTGATTTTTTATTGTATTTTTGTAGACAAAGTATATAGTCTTTTAGTTTATATAAGGTAGAAAGATCAAAGGAAGTCTAATTCAAGTCGAAGACCAACAACATTTGGCAGATGATAAACTTCCCCAAGGAGCTACGTCTAAAAGCAATTCTAGTACCAAGTACAAGTACTATATCATCAGTACACCACAGGTATCTCATTTACCAATGATATTGTAGCTCCGAAGTAGCATCTATACTTTAAGTGGCTCATGCTGAGAGATAAGATGCTGCTGGCAATATTTATTTTAAAAATGTACAAACAATAGCTCTCTTTTTCATTGCTCCAGCCAACTTAGTTATAGTACATAAAAGTATAACTCTTTTGTGTGTGTGATTGTAGAAGTAATTCATGTTCAATCCAAAAAATACAAAAAACACAGGAAAGCACAAAGAAGAAAAGCACACAGAAGCCAGTAATCCCACCAGAGAGAACCATGGTTACTATTTGGTATTTCTGATATACAGTGATAAGAGTCGTGGAAGTAGAGGGGCATACAACTTTCAAAACAAAAATGAGGTCTTATGGAGGGATATGGAGACAGAGGAGTTAAAGAGATGCTGCAATTGCATCAGAGTTTATGTAAGACCTTCCAATAGAGAAGTGGAAAGGCTGAGCGAGCAAAACCTTAAGCCTTCCCAGACTAAGTTCCAGGAGTGCGACTTTCTAAACTACCTCAGGGTGCAGCCTGGTTTTAACTGAATGGTTCTGGTCCTGGGGTATCCGTGGCCTGTCCAGGTTTCACAGCAGGTCAAGGCCCCTCTACAATTTAGTCTGCTTTGTAGCTCCCCACATAGCCTTGAGGAAGGTCGTGAATAAAATGCTTCTAACTTTTCCTCTCCCCTCTTTTATCCCTTAACCAGGATTCTTGGCTCTCAGCAGCCAAGTTTCTCTGTAATTGGCTTATTACTTACGATATTTGTTCAGCAGTCACTGCAACAGTTTAATATTTGCTCCCCCAAGCTATGTTGCAAGAGAAGGAAATATGGTTTTTCCTTTGTTCCATTTTATGCCCCTTTATGCTAAATGTATAAAACAGCTCCTCACCACATTTCCCAAACCCTGTACCAAAGAAAAGTTTTCATGTGGTTGTGTCGTCTAATGACTCCACACAGGTTCCTCTGACTTTGGGTCAGATCCATTTAATATTCATTCCACAAAGTTTTATTAAGCACCTGCATGGGCCAGGCACCATTCTAGGTGTTGGGGATGCAGCAATGAACAAAACAGACAAAAATCCCATCCCTTGTGGAGGTCTCATTCTAGTGAGACCAGATGGCCAGTGCCTCTTGCTGCCACGCCAGTTCACACATTCATTCATTCGTTCATTCAAGCACTTGTTCAATAAATAGTGAGAGCCCACTGCAGTGGCTTTGTAATGTGTCAACGTGGCTAGGCTAAATCACATTTTCCAGAATTTCCTTTCCTGTATGTTTTTGGTTAGGGTGAGCTACAAGAGGGATTCTCATGTGAGACATAGAAGATGGAAGTGAAGCAGCCGCCATTTTGTAGCTCATACACATTGTCGTTTATCTGCTGGCCCACCTCATTGGCATGAAGTGACCAGGCCCACAACTGCCCACAATCCCCTTGATCCTCCCTCAAATTCTCTGACTCCTGCGCCAGCTGTGGGCATTTAACTCCATGATGACGGGCACCTTTATTTGACTTGTCAGCCCTGTTAGCCTTTGCACTCTGCTCCACTCTCCCAAAACCCAATTCTGACATATCTGGCATTGCTTACCCTCCACTGTTGCTGTGCCCTAGATTTTACTTTTAATTAGTTAAGGAAACCATGATATACCACTCATTATGAACATTCTACTTTATTTATTCATTCAACAAATATTTTAAGGAGATTCTCCTATATGGCAGATGCTCTGCTAGTGCTGGGGGCTCAGTACGGAGCAGAACAGACGTGGTCTCTGTCCTCGTGGAGCTTACAGTTCAGTGGAGGAAGACAGATCAAAAAATCAAGTAAATAAATAAAACTGGGTAAAAAAAAAATGAATGAGTCTGTGTAAATAGAGAAAAATGGTCCAGGGTGGGCAGGAAAGTACGGCTCATTCTAGATAAGATAGATGGGAAAGGCCTTTATATCTAAATGCATTTTTAAATATTAGAAAGTTGAAAGGATACGGACCCATTAAGAAAGCAGTCTTTGTTAGAAGTGTCCGTCCATTTGAAAAATACTCCCCAGAGGTTAAATTTCTTAAGAAGCAATACGAGTAGAGATAGAAAGCTAGCAGTGCGAGAGACCCGTGTTTGGGAGGAAAGAGACAATCACACAAGATTCAGTAGGAGAATGGGAGATGATGAGTCTTTTTCTTTCCTTTTGTTCCAATGTTGAAAAGGGGAATACACGCAAAGCAAGTCTTTCTAACAGAGACTATTTATTAAGAATTACTTATTGAAAGTGAGCCCAGGCTGTGCCATCAAAAACCTCTCAATTAAAATAAGAGTCAGGTGAAGGGACGGGCTACAGGGTGGACCCTGCGAGAACATTCTTGGGATGAACAACTAGGGTGTGTGTGTGTGTGTGTGTGTGTGTGTGTGTGTTTGTGTGTGCACTCTTTTTCCTACACAGAAAACCTGCTAGAGTAGCCCATTCTGGGAAGATGAGCAAGGTGATGGCTCTGAATTTTCTCTGACACTGCCCTGGACCCCAGGATGAGTCCACTCAGACTGGCTGTGACCACCAGGTGTACCTGAGTTGGAACTGTTCCCCAGTCAAGAGTCAGTTCCCTGGTCAGGGGTTCCTGGTGACCCTGGAATAATTCACCTCTGTCACCAGAGTGTAAGGGCCATGACCTTCTTCCTCTTGTGTTTCCTCCTAGTGTCAAGCAAAGCGCTGTGCACCCAGCAGGAGAACTGGTGCGTACTGAAGCCTTTATACAAAAGCTCTCCACCTGCGCCAAGTCAGCTTTTAGAGGTTGGGGCCTGAAGTGTGGACTCAGAATACAGACACCCCGCAGGGAACTCGAGGGTCTTGTAACGTTTCTCACGATGGCTCCAGGTCTGCTTGCCGGCTTTGGATCCAGAGGAACTGTGCTCCTCATGTTTGGAGTTCTCCAGGTAAAGGAAGGACTCAAGCAAACAGCTAGGAGACAAGTCAGTGTGATGAGAAACAGATTAAAGCCCCTTTCTTCTCAAATGAGGACACTGCTTTCAAAACAAGGATGAGCCCTGTGCTTTGGAAATTCCAAGTTCTCCTTCCCATTTTGCTCTCAGGGCAATTTCAGCATCCCATTGTTGTTCACCGGCTTCTCTGGGTTTGTTTTAAGCTGCTTCAGCCAGGTGCAGGCATGCTGATAGGTTATAAAGAAAACACAGGAAGAGAAAGCCAGGCTAAAATTTTCATTTTAAAGCTAGTAACTTATCTTGGAATCTGACATTCTCTTCATGGGTCAGAATATCCTGAGTTTCTGTGGTTCCGCTACTCCCCAGGAGACTAAGCACCAAGCATTTCACAGGTTTCCATTACAAAGGTTTTGACAAACATGGACCCATGCAAAAGGCTCAGCTGTCACCTTTAAAGACAACGGTGTCCCTCAGCCATACAGCCTGGCCCTGATTAGCAAAGACATAAATATCATGGCCTCCAGTGTGACCTTGTGGCGATTCACTCACCTTGGCTATTAATGGCCTTTATCTGACAGAAAGCAAATTACCTGTCATGGATCAGGGGCACAAAAGAAATCATAAAAATGTAAGCAAAAGGGGAAAAAAATGTATGCACATGTAAAGGTTTAACCCAAGGCCACCTAGTCTACTCTCTCACCAGAAAAGATGTCAGAATCTTTCCTCCCATGAGGCCTTACTGTGTGGAAAACACACTAAGCATCATCAGTAGAGTGTGCCCTGCTCACAGTTCTAACAGAGAAATGGCAGCCTGAGATCCTACCTCTAGAACTACGAGTGCTAGGGACCTGCCTTCCATCTTGGACTCCGAGGCCAAGGCCTGATCATCCTGGACTCATCATCCCACACTGTAACAGGAGCTCAAGGAGTTTAGCTCAAAACTCAATGTTGACGGCATGAGGCACTTTTAAAATCCTTTGTTATCAAAAGCCTGCCTGGGGCTTTGGAGAGGATTACAAAGGAATGCTTTCTTCCTCCAGTTTATTTCTTAAGAAATTACCTCCAGACCTGCCAAAGTCACCAAGAGCTACAGGATTTCATTGGTGCCTTCATACACGGAACATTTGGACATCTCTCATGATTTTTTCCACTCCCATTTCCTGAGGAGAAAGCAGAAAATCTAGGAAAGAGGGACTGCCTGCCTCCGGTCTCTTGGCTGCCCCGATAGAAAGACTCCAAGTGGCAGTTCCAGGAACAGGCTGGGACCATGAGCAGACCTGGCTTACTGCTTCATCTTCCTCCTTCACACTGTGGCCCCAGTGTCAGGTGAGGGCCGCACTCATTCTGTCCAGGCGCTCTGCCTTGACCCTTGTTTTCTTACCACATTTTCCTTTTTTTCTGTCTTCCTTCCATCTATCCATCCATAAATTAATTCATTTGATATCCATCCATCCATCCATCCATCCATCTTTCCATCCTTCCTTCTATTCATTCATCCAAAGCTGAAGACTTACTATGTGCCAAGCTCTGTGCTAGAAACTGACTAAAGATGAGTGAGAACAGTCTCTGTCCCCAATCTTGTGGGAGAGGCAGATATGTGCGTAATTAACTCTCATATGCGCAGAGGCTGAGGTGTGCATGTGACCAGGGGACTGCTGGCGTTCAAAGTAGAAGCATCACCTCCAGCTGTCACCTCCTGTGGTGGGCTTTCTCTTAAAATGGCCTCTATGATCCCACCTCCTGGTGTCCACGCCCTTATGTGATCCCCTCCTTTTGAGTGTGGTTGGGGCCTGTGACTTGCTTCTAATAATAGAATTTGACAAAGGTGACAGGATATGGGTGATTATGCGCATGAGATTACATTATTATTTTACTTAAAATTGTAGTGCCCATCTTGCTGGAGTCTCTGTCTCCCTCACTGGCTTTGAAAAGAAAGTGGCCATGTTGGAGAACCCCACACGGCAGGAAACTGCACATGGGCTCTGGGAGCTGAGGGCAGCCTCTAGCCAACAGCCAGCAAGGAACTGAGGCCCTCACACACAGAGCCACAGGCAGTGAACTCTGCCAGCAATCCGAGGGGCTTGAAAGTGGCCCTTTCACCAGCAGAACTTCAGGTGAGATCCAGCCTCAGCTGACCCCTTGATTGTAGCCTTGTGAGACCCTAAACAGAGGACCCAACCAAGCTGTGCCTGGACTCCTTACCCAGAGACACTGTGATATAACATGTGTGTGTTGTTTTAAACCCCTAAGTTTGTGGTAACTTGTCATACAACACTAGAAAACGATTTCACCTGCTGAGGAGCGGCCATCAGAAACAGAAAGTTCTGGGAAGGGGCTCACAGATGAGAGAATGCCTCCAGCCCCCAGGTTCATTCATTCATTCATTCAGCAAATATTTCTTAAGCACTTACTATGCACAAGGCACTTGTCTAGATATATTGGTAAATAAAAGAAAATCGTTGCTCTCATGAAGCTTATATTCCAGTCAAGGGAAACAAACATTAAATTAATAAGTTGATAATATAGCATAGTATTAGATGATTCGTACTATAGAAAAAGATAGAGAAGAGGGCTGGGAATGCCAGGGAGGTGGGCTGAAATTTTCACAGGGTCATCAGGGTAGGCTTCACTGACAAGGCAGCACTTGAGCAAGAACTTGAAAGAGGTGAGGAAATATACAAGAAGCTCCAGCATCGTCCACATGTACAACTTCAAGCATGGATTCAAGGTCTAATCCTGCGCTGGGGATTATGGGGGCTCACAACTGCCCTTTCCAACCTCATTTCCCACCTCCGCCACCGCCACTGCCCGAGTCCAGCCTGCATCCTCACCTCCCAATGCTCTACCATTCCCCAAACCTGACACCAAGAATCCTCGCTCCTCATTCTGTTCACCAGACAAATTGCTTCTCCTCCCCATTCACCTCAATGGTTGCCTCCCCCGGAAATCTCCCTGGGTACCCTCCTCCGTGTCCACTCCAGCTTTCTTTGTGATTTTATCGTGAGTTTTCCACTTTCGACGTGTCACAGCCGGTTGCCTTTGTCTCTTGGAGCGACTATGGGCTCACTGAGTGCAGGGACCTTGACTTGTTATCACTGAATTTCCAGAATCTGGCATATCATAGGTGGTATTTGTTGAAAAAAAATTTAGTTGGATGTCAGTCCTCTGTAGTTGTTTTCTCTCTTACTTTTTCTGTCTCTGTCTTTCCATCTACCCCTTGCCCTGACTCTCTTACTATCTTTCTCTGCACATCTCCTTCTGCATCTCTAAATGTCTTTTTCTGTCTGCTTCTTCCTCTCATAGACACACAGACACATGCACATGGACAGGCACACAATCACGTGTAGAAGTTTCTTTTGAGCATCCACGCATTTTGTCTTCCATGGCGATAGGGAGACAAGTGGGAAGGGAGTGAGGGTGGGGTGGGGTAGAGGAGGAACCTTTACTTCAAGGGAAAACCAAAGTATCCGGCTGGCTCCTCTTAAATACTAGATTAAAATGACAACCACATTATTACCGTTGGTTATTACCCACACATCCACCAATGGAGGAAATTCATTCCTCTTACCTTCATGCAGCCCAGGGCTCCTCAACTATTGACATTTGGGATCAGATAATTCTATTGTGGGAGAATGTCCTGTGTATTGTAGGATGATTAGCAGCTTCTCTGGCCTCTAACCACCAGTAGCAGGCCCTAATTGTGACAATCATAAACGTCTCTAGACAATGCCAAATGTCCCTTGGGGGCAAAATTCCCCCTCCCACCTCTGAGAACCATTGATGCAGTTCATTTCTCCCAGGATCTGAAGCCACTCTGCAATTTTTCTGGCAGCCTCGCAAGCATATAATTTCTACAGGGTGCAACAGAGAATACATTGTCTGGGTTCAGGACAGAACAGCAACTTCAGCCTATTCTCACCCCTCCCTAAGTCCTGGATCTGGCCCTTTTGGATCCAACACTGACCCTGTGGGGCCTCTCGTGGCTTACAGGGCACCTTTGTGTTGCCCCTTCTGAGAAGACCCATCTCTAAGTCAGGACGCACAGCTTGGATTTCAGTCTCTATTCACCAGCTCTACTGAGCCTTTTTGTGCAATGTGCAAACTGTACAACTGCATAGTGCGGCCTTGGATGCAGCCTTCTCTTCTGCTACTACTAAACAGTGGGGTGGCTGCCAATGAGCAGTTCTAAAACCATGACAGCCCTATGCTTCTCTAACGTACCCATAGCTGAGGTGATGAGCATCAGTAGGGTGAGGTGAGGAGAGGGGCATTTTTTGCTTCTTAAAGCATCAGACTGTCCTTGCTAAATGTAGTTCATCTAATAGCAAAATTTGGCCACCGGTGCAGAAGATCAGACTAGACTAGAAGGAACAGACCACTCTGTTGTGAAAATCTAGGTAGAACTCAGAAAACATCCAGGATGGAAAATGCCATTGACAGATGACTAGGGAAACTGATGACCACATTTGCAAAACAGTTTCTGGGACTTTGTGTGACAAGAGTCCCAGGGACTCGAAAAGGGAAATTTGACTACATCAGACCTTAGAAGAATCTACTTTCAGAGGGTTTATGTAGCTTGATCCTGACCCTGCTCAACATGTGCATGCAGCCTGCAGTGCCGTAAGCACTGGCATTTTAGTATGATACCTAAAACGTTGTTTAAAAATGTTAAAGTATTTAGAAGAAGTTTATATTATTTTTTATTTGGCTTGCTAGTGAGAGAATATTTGGACAGAGTATTATGTTTTCCAAATTCTACTTTTGAGCCAACTTCTTCCACAGCATACGCCTGACCCTCCTCACAGAACTGCACGTATTTTCAAGACACAGCCTTAGATTTTAAAACCGATAATTCATGCAACCCAGAAGGGAAAGACAGTATAATGATGACTTTTAAATGTTATTAATAAACAGCAAACACCTTGAGAAAGGAATGGTTTCCCTTCTTGGGTACAGAGCCCCAAGTATGGTGATTAAAAAGTCTTGCTATAGGGGCCAGCCCTGTGGCTGAGTAGTTAAGTTCGCATGCTCTGCTGCGGCGGCCCAGGGTTTTGCTAGTTTGGATCCTGGGCGTGGACATGACACTGCTCGTCAGGCCTCGCTGAGGCGGCGTCCCATATGCCACAACTAGAAGGACCCACAGCTAAAAACAATATATAACTATGTACCAGGGGGATTTGGGGAGAAAAAGCAGAAACAAAAAATACAAGTCTTGCTATTTAATTACTTATTGCAATTAAAAATAAAACAAACACTATGGCGGCAAAAGTCTTGCTGATGCAAGCTTCAGACTGAAATTCAGGCATCTGCATGTTCCTAATACATTCGGCACGTAAGCCAAGGACTGAAGGAAAGAACTAGTTTGCCTCTGATTACATCTGATTGTCATCAGTGATGACAATAAACAAGGCACAAAGACCAAATGATACTTGTGGGAAGCTCTAAAAAGGGCCTGGGAAACGTTTTCAGTTGAGGATACAAGAGAGAAAAAACCAACTCCGAGTCACATAGATAAAAGGCAAACTGACTTAACCCAGTGATCAGAGCAGCGTGAATTAAAATGACAAAGAGATGTCACTTTCCACCTATTAGATTGGCAGATGTTGGAAAGCTGGATAATGCCAAGTGTTGTGGCGCTGTGGGTTATAGGACACCTCATGAATTGCTGGTGGAAAGGGGACACTGGTGCAGCCATTCTGGAGAGAATCAGGATTTAGTCAAATCTTATATATCCTATGACCCAGCAATTTCTTTCCTGGTATGCCTCAAAGAAAACCTCATACATGTCTATAATGAGGCATGTAAAAGAATATTCATCGCAGTACTATTTGTGGAGTTGGAAGCAATCTGAGTCCGTCACTGGAGTAACTGAAAGATAAATTATGGTGTCCGCACACCTTGAAGTGCTATGCAGTGCTCAGAGGCAAGAAATCAGTTGTATGCATAATGACGTGCATGGTCTTAGAAATACGGTGCTGAGTTTAAAAAGCAAAAAACCAAATAAGATATAAGTACAACATGAAATAAGATATAAATCACACTACCATTTATGTAATTTAAGACATATATATATATATATTAAACAACAAAATATATTTTATAAGAACACAAACAAAAAGATCTACATTAAATATATTAGGATGTTTACCCACGTAGGGGACAGAGAGAGGAATGAGAGATGGAAGTGGGATAAAAGGGAATATATAAATAAAATAAGAGGGGGACTTGTGTGCATCTGTGATGACAATATTTCATGAATTGGAAAAGGCAAGGAACAAGGTGTCTCCTAGAACATCCAGAAAGGAGTGCAGCCCTGCTAACACTTGGATTCTAGCCCTTTAAGACATTTTGGACTACTGACCTCTGGAACTGTAAGACAATAAATTTATGTTGTTTTAAGCCAATAAGTTTGTGGTAATTTCTTATACCAGCAATAGGAAACTCATATAATAACTATAATGAATATGTTAAAGGAACTAGCAGAAAAGGTACAACATACATAAAAAGATGGGGAATTTCAGCAAAGAGGTGGAAGCTATTCAAAATAGTCAAATGGACACAACCAGAGGCACTCATAACTAGAATATACAACTATGGACTGGGGGGCTTTGGGGAGAAGAAGGAGGAAAAAAAAAAAAGAAGATTGGCAACAGTTGTTAACGCAGGTGCCAATCTTTAAAAAAAAAAAAAGGAAAAACTACCTCAAAAAAAAAAAAAAAGTCAAATGGAAATGCCAGATGTGAAAAACACTATATCAGAAATGAAAAATTACTTTGACAGTCTTATCATCAGCATGGACACAGGAGAAGGAAAAAATTGGTGAACTTAAAGATAGGTAAGAAATTCTGTAAACTGAAATACAAAGAGAAGACAGAGTAAAAATGCAAAACATACATTCAAGAGCTCTGGAACAATGTCAGATGGTCTGACATATATGTCACTGGAGCCCCAAAAGAAGACAAAAGAGGGAATATGGGGCGGAAGAAATACTTGAAGAGACAGAGAATCTTCCACAGTTAATAAAAGACAAAAACAAACTAATAAGGACTAACCACAGAGTCAACAAGTTGAGAAAACTGGAAGAAAGATTAACACAAAAACATGCTTACCAGGCACATCATAGACAAACTGCTGAAAATTAAAGATATAGGGAAAATCTTAAAGCAAACCAGAAAAAAGAAAGACAGAGACAATAAATACAGAGGAACAAAGATAGAAGTGACAATAGGGGCAGGCCCCATGGCCGAGTGGTTAAGTTCATGCACTCTGCTTCAGCAGCCCAGGGTTTCGCTGGTTCGGATCCTGGGCGCAGACAGGGCACTGCTCATCAAGCCATGCTGAGGCGGCACCCCGTATGCCAAAACTAGAAGGACCCACAACTAAAAATACACAACTATGTACCAGGGGGCTTTGGGGAGAAAAAGGAAAAATAAAATCTTTAAAAAAAAAAGTGACAATAAACTTATTGTCATTAGGAACTATGCAGCCCAGAAACAGTGAAGTGGTATCTTTATTATAATAAACAAAAAAATCTGTCAACCAAAAATTACTTACCTAGTGATAATATTGATATTTTTAAAAAAATCTAATCTTAAATCTGCCAACTTACTATTTGTTTTCTTCTTATTCCATATGTTCTTTGTTGTTGTTTTTCTCCTTTTCCTGTCTTCTTTTTTTTTTTTAAAGATTGGCACCTGAGCCAACATCTGTTGCCAATGTTCTTTTTTTTTTCCTTCTCTTCCCCAAAGCCCCCCAGTACATAGTTGTATATTCTGGTTGTAAGTCCCTCTGGTTGTGCTATGTGGGACGTGGCCTCAGCATGGCCTGACGAGCGGTGCCATGTCTGCGCCCAGGATCCGAACTGGCGAAACCCTGGGCCGCCAAAGCAGAGTGCACAAACTTAACCATCGGCCATGGGGCCGGCCCCTCCTGTCTTCTGTTAGATGGAGTACTTTTTATGATTCCTTTTCATTGGTTTATTATACAGAAAAGTATATTAACTGTAAATAGTCTAACACTCCAATTAAAATGCAAAGGTGGTCAGATTGTATTTAAAAAGTAAGACCCAACTATTTGCTATCAAAAAAAAAAAAGAAAACCAGCTTCAAGTAGAAAGACATAGATGAGTTATACTAAAAAGATGGGAAAAGATATATCACACTAACAATAATCAGAAGACTCAACATCATTTTGACCTCACTTCTCCCCAAATCAATCTACAGATTGATCTCAATCTCAATCAAAATCCCAACAGAGTTAGTTGTTTTTGTTGTTGAAATTGATAAGTTAATTAAAAACTGATATGGAATTGCAAAGAAGTGAGAATAATAAAACAATTTGAAAAAGAAGAACCAAGTTGGAGAAATTACACTACTTGACTTCAAGATCCACTATAAGATCACATTAATCAAGACTGTGGCAGGAGAATGGAGGATAGACATATAGATCAAAGAAAAAGTGGAGTCCTGAAATAGATCCATGCATACATGGTCCTTTGATCCCTGACAAAGGTAGTAAGGTAATTCAATGGGGGGAAGGATACTCTTTTTAACAAATGGTGCTAGTACAACTAGATATCCCTTTGGAAAAAAATGAAATTCCACCCATACCATACCACGTATATAAAAATTAATTTAAAATGAGTCGTAAACCTAAACACAAGAGCTAAAACTCTAAAAATTCTAGAAGAAAACCTACGCCAAAATCTCTGTGAACTTCAGTTAGGTAAAGTCTTCTTAGGACACAAAAAGCATGAACCATGAAAGACAAATTACCAATTAAACTTTATCAAATTTAAAAATATTTGCTCTTCAAAAGGAACTGTTAAGACAATGAGAAGGTAAACCACAGAATGGGAGGTAAATATTTGCAACATATCTGATGAAAATCTTATATTCTAAATATATAGAGGATTCTAACAATTTAGTAATAAGAAGACAACTCAATTAAAAAATGGGCCAAAGATTTGAACAGACACTTTAACAAAGAAGATAAATGCATGGCTAATAAGCACTTGAGAAACTACACAACATCATTTGTCATTAGGAAAACACAAATTAAAACCACAATGAGATATTACTTTATACCCACTAGAATGGTTAAAATTAAAAAGACTGACCTTGACAAGCGTTAGCGAGGATGTGGAGCAACAGGGTCTCTCAGACATTGCCAGTGAGAGTGCAAAAGAGTACAGCCACTCTGGAAATAATCTGATGATTTCTTATAAAGTTAAACGCACTCACATTCCATATGACCCACCAATTCTACTCGTAGGTATTTACCCAGGAGAAATAAAAACATATATCCATCAAGACATGCTACACGAATGTTCACAGCTGCGTTATTCTTATTGACCCAAACTGGAAACAACCTTAATATCCACCAAGTGGTGAATAGATGACTATCTATGTGGTGAATATCATAGATTGTGATAAATCCATACAGTGGAATATTATTCAGTAATGAAAAGGAATGAACTACAGATATGCACAAGAACAGATGAATCTCAAAAGCACTATGTTAAGTGAAGGAAGCCAAACACAAAAGACTACATATTGTATCATTCCATTTACATGACATTCTAGAAAAAGCAAAACAATACTGACAGAAAGCAAATCAGTGGTTGCCAGGTGCCAGAGGATGGGCAGGGGACCGACCACAAAGGGCACCAGGGAACGTGTTAGGGTGATAGAAATACTCTGTCTGGGTGTGGTGATAGCTTTCAGAGTTAATACCGTTGTCAAAACTCATGAATTATATCCTTAAAATATGCAAATTTTATTATATGTGAATTATATCTTAATAAAGTTGGTTAAAAAATATATATGAAATAATGCTCCTTGGGGAACAAAAAAGGAAATGACGTAGCGGGAGTTGAAGTGTTGGAGGGTGAGGAGAGTGAAGCAGGGAGAAAATGAGAGAGAATCAAAGAGAGAACCAGAAAGAAAAGACAAAGACATAAGAGATGCAGACAGCAGCCTACAAACAGAGGGGCAAACCCACCAGCAACATGGAGACACAGTCAGAGAAAAACAGAGGGAAAGAAAGGAAAAAAGATTAGAGACTCCCAGAAGATGGGATAAATTACGATAGAATAATATTTGTTACTGTTACATTTTGGGATGTTAACACTAGAAAATAAATGCTGCGTTATAGTTTTACGACTATAGGCTCATACCAACTTGAATTTGTAAGGCTCTCAGAGCTGGAAAGGATCTTACGGGTTATCTAGACAACCTCTGACACAGGCAGGAGTCCTCCCAGCAGCATCCCCAAGGCTTGGAAGATCAGCTCTTCTTCCTAACCCCTGTGGGACTCCCACCCGCTGGGGTCCAGCGTCCAATAGCCGTGACTGAGGGTGAGCTCCGTCTGCCTCCTCTCCCTCCCAGCTTCTATCCTACTTCCTTGTGCAGGGTCACAGGTGTATGTCGGCTTCCTGCCCCACCTGAGATATTTGATGGCTGTGGTCATATGCCCCTTGGAATCTTCTCTCTTCCAAGTTAAATGTTTCCTCTTCCTTTAACTTTCTTCACAAGAGATGGTTCCTTCCAGCATCCCCACCCCTCCCCCTTGGGCTCTGGTTTGTCAGGCCTCCTGGGGAGTGCAGTGCCACCACGTGGCAAACTTGAGAGACTAATCACTGTTTTCGTCTGGGGCACATTGCTTTTATGAATGCAGCCTAAGCTAAGCTTCATTTAAAGCATTTTTCCTCCTCTTGTTGACAAAGTGCTTTTCAAATTGTGAAATATATCAGGTATGTAAAAAGTACTGAATAAAATAACCTCTTAAGAGCCCACTCCTCTGCTTTGGAAATAATATGATGCCACACTTGCTTCAGACTTTACAGCTATAATTGAAACCCCCTAGGCACTCCCTTCACACTCTCTTCCCTGTCTCCCCTGGAGAAACCATTATCACCAACTTGGTGTTTATTTTTCCCATGCATGTCTTTGTATATTTTAGGAAATAATAGATGGCATTTTTTTTTTTTGAGGAAGATTGGCCCTGAGCTAACATCCGCTGCCAATCCTCCTCTTTTTTTGCTGAGGAAGATTGGCCCTGAGCTAACATCTGTGCCCATCCTCCTCTATTTTATATGTGGGACGCCTGCCACAGCATGGCTTGATAAGTGGTGCTAGGTCTGTGCCTGGGATCCGAACCGGCAAACCCCAGGCCACTGATGCAGAGCATGCAAACTTAACCACTACACCACCAGGCCAGCCCCTGGATAACATTGTTTTATATGTCTTAAACTTCATATAAATTGTAACATATTGCATGTTTTTCTATAACAAGTTTTTGAGATTTACCTACTTTGATTCATTTACTGCTATTTAGCAATCTATTGTGTTTTCTACAACGTGTTTATTCACACTCCTGTTGATGGGCATTTAGGCTGTTTCCAATTTTCCATTACAGACAGTGTTGCAGTGAACATTCTTGATCATGGCTCCTTGTGCACGTGTGTAGGAGCTTCTCTAGGGTCAGTAGCTGTGACTAGAACGGTTGGGTCATTGAATGTGTGCATCTTCTCCTTTACCAGACACGGCACATTTACTTTTTTAATCATCTGATTCACGCCAAGCTGTGGTGAGCTAACTTTGTCGTATTAATGCCTATCAAGTGAGGTCTCCCCCAATGTGTTCTGTTTCTAAAAGGCCAACATTGTACTCTTGGAATGTCTCCTACATGCAAGACCCTGTGCTGGGCACTGTGGGCATACAGAAAAATGGCAGATCCTTTGCCTTCAAGGGACTTACAAATATATGAAGGCAAAGCGAGGGCAGGACTGGGTCTGTAGATGGAGCATCCTCATTGAGGCTTGTAATTATTCATGAAAAGCCATGATGAAACGCACGTCCCCCTACTTGGGAAGGGAAGCAGAAAAGGGCAACATGATGACCACGTGCTGGACGCCTGACGGCACCTCGCCCTCCAGGATTACCTCCTTCAATTTCATAACCGTTTCTACTTGTGTACTGCTTCAGCGTTTACAAAGTGCTTGCACACACATTCCCTAACTGCTCCTTATAATATACTCCCTGGGAGGCTGAGAGGACACCCATCGTCTTCGCACTGCAGGGACAAAGGAGCTGAGGCACGGAGGGGGATGTGACTTGTACCACATCATGAGGCCAGGAATGGCAGAGCCCAAGCCAGAACTCAGGCCTCCTGACTCCAAATCAGTGTCTTCCCCAAAATCTCACTGACTCCTCATAGCTGGAAAATCCTCTGGGGGCTCTCTTTCTGTCCTTACATCAGGCTGAAAGATAGAAATCTTATCAACAAAAATTTAAGATATTAAATCAGGGCCCTTGACCTCCATGGCTGGCAAAACGCCCTTGTCAGCTTCTAGGGTCTCCCTCCGGCCCTCCTCTCCAGGCTGGGGTACTTACAAGCCCCGCGGGAAAGAACGATTCCATCTGGGGTTGGAAGCATCTATTTTGCAGAAAACACAGTCTTTATAAAACCAGGGTTCAGACAACTGGAACTACTCACTGGTCCTCAAATGCATCTCCCCTTTACTCTACTGAACCTTTGCTCAATTTCCTCTCCTGAGTGCTCTCACCTCCATTTCTGCTTATCAAGATGCTACTCAGACTCAGAATATTGAAGAACATATTGTTCTTCATCACAGTATTGAAGAACAAAGTCAGAGGACGGACACTATCCAACTTGGAGACCTCCTATAAAGCTACAGTAGGGCCCAGCCTCGTGGCCCAGCAGTTAAGTTCAGACATTCCACTTCGGCAGCCCAGGGTGTGTCGGTTTGGATCCCGGGTGTGGACCTACGCACTGCTTGTCAAGCCATGCTGTGGCAAGCACCCCACATATAAAAAAAGTAGAGGAAGACAGGCACAGATGTTAGCTCAGGGACAGTCTTCCTCAGCAAAAAAGAGGAGGATTGACAGCAGATGTTAGCTCAGGGCTAATCTTCCTCAAAAAAAGAAAAAATCTATGGTAATCAAGACAGTGTAGTATTGGTGAAAGAATAGACACACAAATCAATGGAACAAGATGTAGAGCCCAGAAATATACCCACACCTAAGTCTTTAATCCATTTCAAATTAATTTTTGTGTATGATGTAATACAACGGTCTGATTTCATTCTTTTGCATGTGGATATCCAGTTTTCCCAACACAATTTATTGAAGAGACTATCCTTTCCCCATTGTGTATTCTTGGTGCCCTTGTCAAAGATTAGTTGACTTCAAACGCGTGGGTTTATTACTGGGCTCTCTACTCTGTTCCATTGGCCTATGTGTCTATTTTTATGTGAAAACCATATTGTGCTGATACTGTAGCTTTGTAGTATAGTTTGAAATCAGGCAGTGTGATGCCTCTAGCTTTATTCTTTCTCAAGATTGCTTTGGCAATCCAGCAATCCCACTTCTGGTTAATACACCCAAAGGAAATGAAATCAGTACGTCAAAGTGATATCTACACACCCATGTTCACTGCAGCATTACTCACAACAACCAAGATGTGGAAACAACCTCAGTGTCCGCTGATAGATGAATGGATAAAAGAAATGTGGTATGTACACAATAGAACATTATTCAGCATAAAAAAGAAGGAAATCCTGCTATTTGTGATAACATGAATGAACTTTGAGGACATTATGCTAAATGAAATAAGCCAAACACAGAAAGATGAATACTGTCTGATCTCGTTTCTATGTGGAATTGAAAAAAGTAGAGAGTAGAATGGTTGCCATGGGCTGGGGGTGGGGGAAATAAGGGGATGTTGGTCGAAGGGAACAAACTTCCAGTTATAAGTCATGGGGGTCTAAGGTATAGCATGGTGATTATAGTTAATAATACTGTATTATATGCCTGAAATTTGCTAAGAGAGTAGATATTCGGTGTTCTCACCAAACACACACACACCAAAGGTAACTATGTGAGATTATGGATGTGTTAATTAACTTGATTGTGGTAATCATTTCACAATGTATACATATATTAAATCATCACATTGTATACCCTAAAAAATCATGTTGTACTACCTAAATATATACAATATTTATTTGTCAATCATACCTTAATAAAGCCGCAAAAAACAAAAAATGGAAACAAGTGCCCTTTGCTGTAAAGTGGACATAGTGCCCAGCTCGGGGGATTGTTATGAGGATTAAATAAGATAACACATGGACAACATCTGTTTAGCACCTGGCACACAGCAAGCGCTTAACAAACATTCTGATTGACACCTCTATCATCAGGGCAGGAGACTAGGTTGGGGAGGGTGTTGTATGTCTAGGGTTTTTACATTATTCTCAGTTAGAAAAGGCTGAGATCCTGATCATCCCCATTTTTGTTGTTAGGCAAGGTTCGGGGAGGTTACCCCAACAGGAGAGGGGGCTTTGTGTTCCCCCATAGCGAATGCCTCTCATCCAGAAGCACATTGTCACCAACCCCGAAGGCTCTAGCACTTCCCCTGGGATAGGGGCCTGATCAATCTGAGAACTAACAGGGAACAGAGGGAGCCCCTCTCCTCCGAAACAGGGTGACTCAGACACAGTAGGACGACACTCATGTCCCTCCCACCAGCGGGAAGAGAAATACATTGTCAGTGACAACCTTCTCCTTGAAAAGGTCCATGACCAAAGATAAAGGTTTCTGAGGCTGGAAAAAATGATTCGGTTAGCGCTTACCATGACCCACCCACAGAGAGACGCACGTCCTGTTTCGAGCAGGAAAGGGGTGGGGAAACAGGAGAGAGGGGTCCATTTTCCCCTAGCAACTGCACCAAATCTAAGCATTCTCTGCAGGTTTAATTGCCACGTAAACTTCAACTTGATAAATGGGTTTTAAAAATAATAACTGTGGCCAGAATGAGAGTTTTGAAAAGCAGCACCCAGCAAGTTGTAAGACTATGTTAAGTGGTTCAAGGTGACTAAAAGGGGCCTGGGACGAGGACCAGGGAGCCCTGTTCTCAGGGAAGAAAGTTGCAAGGAAATCAGGTCTGGTCAACATGCTGACATAATGTGTGTGGGCATCTATTTGAGTTAATCACTTCACCATCAAACAAGCCTCTCATACTAACAGATCTTGGAAGAAAATGAAAAATTCAATCAACTTTAATACAAAGCGAAAAAAAAAGAAAGAAGTGGGGCCGGCCAGGTGGCATAGCCGTTAAGTTCGCACATTCCACTTTGGCGGCCCGGGGTTCGCTGGTTGGGATCCCGGGTGCGGACATGGCACTGCTCAGCAAGCTATGCTGTGGTAGGTGTCCCGTGTATAAAGTAGAGGAAGATGGGCATGGATGTTAGCTCAGGGCCAGTCTTCCTCAGCAAAAAGAGGAGGATTGGTGGCAGATGTTAGCTCAGGGCTAATCTTCCTCAAAAAAAAAAAAAAAAGAAAAAAGAAAAGAAAAGAAAAGAAAGAAGGAAATTCACCCTAGAGTCTGTCTCCTCCAAATTCACTTCATTTTCTGGATCCCTAACAAATAATCTTTCTCAGTTAAGCTTACAACATATAGATATGCCTTTATATTCTGCTTTTGCTCACTTAACACTGATTAACATTCTCTACTGGGAGGCAAAACGAACAATTTTAAAATTCAGTAATGCAAAAGTAGAAACACTTCAGTAATTAAAACAAAGTACATACAGCAATCTCTTTCAAAGTCCTTTTGGCCTTGTCACCCGCTCCCTCCCTCCCACCCTTGCCCTGCAAACATCTCCCACCCACCTGCTTTTAGATGGGAAATCATTATTTAAGGAGTATTTTCAAATGAGGCATCTCATTTAATCATCACAACCACCACGTGAGAAATGTAGTTTAGTCTCTCATCTAACTGATGAGAGAACAAAGGCTCAGGGAGTTCAATAACTTTCCCAGAGTCACCCAGGCGCTGGGTGTGGAGCTCTGGGGCCTGGTGCTCTGCCTTCTACCATCACGTCCTATTGTTCTGTGGTCCCAGGTGATGCGGTCGCTGCACGCCTGAGAGAAGGGATGCAGGTGCTTGCCCCATGGTATGTGTGGCTTAGGGTGGCATC
The DNA here is from genome assembly GCF_021613505.1 of Equus quagga. Taxonomy (NCBI): domain Eukaryota; kingdom Metazoa; phylum Chordata; class Mammalia; order Perissodactyla; family Equidae; genus Equus; species Equus quagga. Next base: position 27,891,544 of record NC_060270.1, on the reverse strand, counting down.
TTTCTGCCACCGATAGAGGTTTTGATGAGGGCCTGGGATGGCTGAAGGGGAGGTGTGAGACAGCAAGACAAGAGTTCTGAGAGGCAGAGCCGAGCCCAGGGTGAGGCAAGTGAGACGACGAAGGTGCAAAATTTAAGGAGGTGCTCGCTCTCAGGTGCTGGCCCTGTGCTTGGGCGCCACTGAACATAGCAGCTGGGGTCACAAAGGTAAACTTTGAAACTCCCTTTTCCAGACATAGTCCTAAGAAAGGGGTCATTTTTTGGTTACGTCTATTTTGGTGCAGAAGTGATTTGGCAGAGTGGTGACACCTGTTGAGTATTTTCTGGGACCTGTCTGGTTGGGGTGATGAAACCAGAAAGCCACGAAGCCTTGCTGGCAGGAGCACGAATGGTGGTGGCTGGAGAGAAGTCTGTGCGGGAGCTGACCTCCAGCACATCTCAGCTACTCGGGGGATTCCTGGAAATACGTGGGTGTGGGGGGAGACATCTGGCCAGTGGGCTGAGATCCAGAATCAGGTGGGTGTGGGTGACAAAATAAAAATGCGACTTTTACATTAATGTGACCTTTTTTGTAGCCACAGAATAGGGCTTGAGGACATTTTGGCAATAGAAGAAATCCTGCCTATATCCACCAGCAAGGAAAATACATAAAAATCTCTGGAATATTTTGTCCTATTCCCTGACACTCTAAAGATGATCTTCAAGGTCAAGAGGAGCTGAATTAAGAGCCTGTTCTCACGGCTTACTGCCCTTCTGGCACAATCTGGCTTCTCAAAGGTGGTAAAACATGCTGTGGAAAGCACTCTCTTGAGAGAAAAACGTTGGTTCTTGAGAGAGAAACAGAGAAGAAACATGAAAGAACCACCCCTGAAAGGTCCTTTCTTCAGGAGTAAATTAAAAAAAAAATATATATATATATATATAAAGAAATGCCGTTAAATGGTTATTGTGTTTCAAAACGTTGACTTGTTACATCCAAGGATCCTCCCTGTGTTCCAGAAAAACAATTTCCTCTAAGACGGGTAGCCAAGGCTTAATTCAATTCAGTGATGAGGTTCAGAAGCTGGGTTGATTGGAGGGGTATTCCCTAATGCACCCATCATACACCTGTGTCCAGGTTTGTCAGCGGACACACGTCTAGAATGAATGGCCATGGTTCCTGTCCTCAGGATGCTCATACTCTAGCTGTAGAGAGCGCTAGTGAGTGAGCTCAGCTGAGTGAGTAAATTCAACATGTACATTAAACCCTTCGGTTCTACCATTGTGTTCGACAGCATCAGCATGACTCATAGCCCCCAAGGATGCCCAGCTTGGACAGTCTGTCATGGGAGACCCCTAGGTCATTTTACACTTGGGTAACAGATTGCACTATTCCTCCCAAAGGGAAGAGGGGGCTGCACTGTGCCACACCTGTGGACCTGCCAGGCTACCTTGGGCCTTATGTGGAACCATTTCCTACCTGCTCTCTACTGAAGACACGAGAGGCTGCACTTCTGGGGACACACGGAGCACTGGTGGTGCATTACCAGCCCTTGCTGAGCTCTGCCATTTGGTCTGGATGAAGAAAAGCTTGCGGTGCTGCGGAGGCAGGCCGTTGACCTCTTCGCCCATCCCAAAGGCCCAAGTTAGACGGCTCATGGATGTGAGACAGGCACTGCTCCGTGACTGAGGGACTGTCGACAGGGCTCAGAGGGAACGCTTGCTTCTGTTTGCCTTTTGTTTTGTTTTCGTTTTGAGGCCTTTGCCTAGCCTGAAACTTTTCAGCCCTGGCAGAGTGTTCTTTTCACCTCTGCGTCTTTTGCTGAGAAAGGCAAATAGCTCTCCGATGAGAAGAGACAGCTGGGTGGAGTGCGGGGACACCGCCTGGGGAGTGAGCAGGTGGGGGGTTCCAGTCCCCTCTCAGCAAGGTGTTAACCTCCCTAAACCTCAGTGTTCTTATCTGCATGCGGAACCAGCTCTCTGGCTTCCAGCTGAAAATAGGTTGTGACTAGAAAACTAAAGTTGGTAGAATTGCCTTTTGGAAGCCATCCTCCCTTTTTACACAGAAAACCAAGCCTCTGTGAGAAAATCCTGGCCAAGAAGAACAGAAGGGAGAGAGAACCGGCAAGCCAGCCTGGGGAACACCCTGGGAGCCCTGGCCCAAGATGGCTCTTACCGGAGGCCTCAGCCTCCCATATCTGCAGAGAATAACAAGCCAATTAAAAATGGGTGTGGGCAGCGCTTTACAGTTCACACACATATTAGCTCATGTGCTCTCCAGATTGCACAGGCTTTTCTTGCTCCCAGAAGTTTCATCTCTTGTGGAAAGTATTTCTCCCTGGATTAGGTCTTTCCCGGCCCTGCCACCAGGCAGCTCCTCAGATCCCAAGACACTCAACTTCCTGCAGAGCACAGCATCCTCTCCACAACAGATCGGCCGGGACAAGAGAAAGGACTATGAAGATGGGCCCCCGCCCTCATGGGCCCACATCTCACCGTCCAGCCCAGCGCCGCCTCTCCTTCGAAACCTTGGGCCTCCCTGGAACTTGGCGGACTCAGCCTCCTCGTCTGCCCCGAGCAGCGCCTTCCCACCTGGGACGAGGGCGGGCCGGGACTGCCACCTCTGATCAGGGCCAGTTGGCCGGCCTTCCACAGTGCAATTAAGCAGAAGCTGGAGCTTTCCCTTCCGCTGCACTTTGCCTGACGTTGGAGAAGAGCGACCTCTAGTGTTAGTTCTTGGAAGAGACGCAGCGGCTTCCTCCGGCCGGGTGACCGCAGGAGTCTGTCCTGTTGGGAGTGAGACTGGCGGAGCTTTACTGGGTGTGGCAGGGAGAAGTGGGGAGGCCGGACGAGGGGACTCCCGGGCTCCGGGAAGCCCGACCGTGCATACTTGGCCTCTCAGGCCTGTTTATGGACCGAATACATCTGTCCTTGATCCTCCTCTCTTGTAACACCCAAGACTCAGCCCATCCCTCACCCCTGACTCACCTGGACGCAGCAAGCTCACCTGCCTCTGTGACTGGAAAAGGGGGAGGTGGGAAAGGTCTCAAGCAGTGTGTCTGGGTATGAACGAGGGCACCTGGTTGTCCACTGAAAGCTCCAACCCTTGGTTGGCCTCCGTCCGTGCCTCCTTGGGTGGCCTCCATCTGTGCCTCCGTGGTCCTGCAATGGCACATGGGTCAGTCCTGTCTTCAGCAGGGGCGGGGGTGTGTGTCGGGGGCGGGGTTGGGGGGAGGAGCTAGCAGTGAGCATGCAGATTTGGGGCGGCAAGCCCTGCGAGGCAGCGGAACTGCCTGCTGACTGGCTTTTCAGGACCCCACCATCTTCATCAGCGCCGCTCCATTCATCGAGATGGACAATCCACATTTTTTCCAGTTTTCAACAAAGTGCTACACAATTCTGATTAAATCCTCCCTCCCCTTTCCCTTCTAAACAGATTCCCTTGCTTAAGCCCATCCTAAAAGGAATTTTAAGGCTGCCACCGGCCGCGGGACAGGGCACCCATGGGGCTTAGGAGGCGGAGCTTTGGAAGACGAAGCGGTATGGGAGGTCAGCGCTACACCCTCTCCCTTCTCGGTCTCCGAGATACCTTTGGGACCTTTTTGTTGCCGTCGTTTCCTAGGAATCATAATCTATCTTCAGCTCTATGTGACTTTACTGAGATTAATGAGACCCCAAGCTGCTGCGCCTGCAAGGTCAAATTGAGTATTATTTGTGTTTAATTTTTGCCAGGTGTATTTCCAGTTATGGGTAGAGCGACCATCTATCCCGGTTTGCCTGGAACAGGCCTGATTTACATCTGTCACCCTGGCATCATTATTTACAGTATCCCTTTCACTCTGAAAAGGGTCCCATTTAGATGGTAAATTACGCTGTCACCCCAATCACACATAATCCATCTAAGAACACGTGGAGGCACTAGGATTTAGAGGATGTGAGAGATACTGTTACCAGGAATTTGAGATTTAAATGGTTTTTATAATCTAGGCATAATTAGTTCTAAACTTCCTGGCAGCTGGAACAAAAGAAAAATATTAAGGATTAGGAAGCTGATTGTCTTGTAAAATGAGGCCTGCTACATCTTCCGCAGGGACATACTTATCAGGCACTAAATTTTAGGAGGAATTTTTCACATAAATTGTTATGTAAGGGACACTGAGTAGCAAAAGGGACTGTATCTTCAGTGGTAGTTTTTGCAGAATTTTCTATGTGGCCATTTTTTATATTGGTCTTAAAAAAATCACTGTGCTTTTCCAATTCTCTCTGAGAAATGGGGAGGGAATAAAAATTATTTCACAGGGGATTAACTGAGATAATATTGTGCAAGTGCCAAGTAAACTATGAATATCAAAATATTGTCATTTTCACTCTACTTATCTTATCCAAAACCCTCCTTTTATTGATGGGGAAGCCAAGGCCCAGAGAGAGAGAAGTGATGTGGCTAGTTAGTGGCAAAACTGGGGTTAAGACTCCTGTTTAACTCAATGCTAATAAAACCTTACAGAATTGTTCACCAAGACATTTTGAGATTCTATCAGGCCACCAATGGAGGCTGGGGGCAGGGGGTGGGAAGACAATGCGGAAAGGAATTCAGTGTCCTTGGACAGCACCGGGTGGCCCAGACGCAGAGGCTGGAAATGGTGTTTTAAGTCATCATCATAAAAGGATGTTATTAACATGATTTTCTTTTAGCAAAATAAAAAGCTTCTCATGGTGTTTGTTTGAGTCACTCCTGGCTGAAAAGAACAAGGCACCTATTTTTCACAAGTTAAGAAAAACTTTCCAGGGACACAGTCCTTTGGGGCTACTTTCATCAGTGGGTTTTCCAGCATTATAGCACAACCTTCCTCTTAACTTCTCCTTCTGCAGGCCAGTGAGTCTCAAAATATGGTCTCTAGACCAGCAACATCAGCATCACCCAGAAACTTATTAGAAACACAGTAGCCAAGACTTGGAAGCAACCAAAATGCCCATCAATGGATGAATGGATAAAGAAGATGTGGTATTCACAAATAGAAGGATCTGCAACTAAGATATACAACTATGTATGGGGGGGGGGGGGGGGGGGGAAAAAAAAAAAAAAAAAAAGAAGATGTGGTATATGTGTATACACACACACACACACACACACACACACACAACGGAATACTACACAGCCATAAAAAAGACAAAATGGTGCTATTTGCAACAACATGGATGGACCTCGAAGGTATTATAAGCAAAATAAGTCATACAGAGAAAGACAAATACTGTATGATTTCACTCATATGTGGAAGATAAACAAACACATAGATAAGGAGAACAGATTGGTGGTTACCAGAGGGGAATGGGAGAGAGGGCGAAAGGGATAAAGCGGCACATATGTTTAGTGACAGATAAAAACTAGACTGTTGGTGGTGAACTGATACAGTCTATACAGAAGCTGAAATATAATAATGTACACCTGAAATTTACATAATGTTATAAACCAATGTGACCTCAATAAAGCAATTTTTAAAAAGAAATGCAGATTTTCGGGCCTCTCCCCAGACCCACTGAATCAGAAATGGGGGGTCATTCTGTTGTACACTAAGGTTTGAGAACCACTGCTCCAAGCTGTTCTTAGAGCTCTGTCTGGCTTCAAAGAGAGAAGTGGAGCAAACTCATGGCGATTCTCCCCCTTGCTGCTCCCCTACTCCCAGGCAGGCTGTCCTTTCACCATTGCCTTTTCAGGTGTGGCCATCACACCTGGACTTGCTTAAAAGTGAAGCAGCAATTTTGCCTTTGATGGTTTGCAGAGCCAATACCACCTCTGGATAATAAAACTAGGTTTGCCAAGCTCTTCGTATGTGCCAGATTCTAGAGCACTATAATCTGATGGCCCAATTTAGTTTTGCTTTAAAGATAAAACGCTTATCTCTTCAGCCTCTGATATCTATGGCTGATTTCTGGTTGAAATAAAATAAAAAGGATGCCACTTATTTTTGAAGGGTAATCAGGTGTCCAGGAAGTGAAAGCTATGGCCACCCGGAATGCAGAATTCTGTAGAAACTGCTATTCCTTTCTACAAAGAGCTTTTCCCACGTCCAAATGGGTCTCAGCAGGAATCATTTATCTGAGCCTGAAAGAATACTGATTCACTTTTCAAGGCATAAGGAGCCTAATAGACTTATCAATGGGGAAAGAATCTCTCAACCTCCCCACTGAGGGCTTTTTTTGACTTGATGTAAACTAAAAGGGAAATGAAAAGAATTCTGGCTGTGTCGACCTCAAATTGTCCTCTTCAGTGTCTTTCTTCCCAGTGGAGCTTTGTGGATGACTCATGGCACTCTTCAAGCTTTATTTTGTATGCGCCGTGCTGCCAGGAGAGTGGGAATGTATTCTATTCAGGGTGGCAGAGGAGAAGCTGAAGCCTGGGAAGTAAGCACAGGGCACACCGGAGAGCTGACTTCCACTCCTGACTTGACCAGTCAGCACAACCCATCTGGGCTCTGGAGCAAGCTGCCTTGGCCAATAGCAAGGGGAAAATGACTGAAGAACAGCGAAGAGAGTAACAGATGGAGACAAGAGAATCAAGAACAGAAGTATGTCTCCTCTAGAACATTGGTTCTCAGCCTGGAGCTGCACATCAGAATCACCTGGGAAGCTTTCTGACCACCAGGCCATACCTTAGACCATTTAATCAGAGTCTCTGGGCGTGCTACCCAGGCATCAGCCCTTTTTAAAGCTCCCTGGGTGGTTCCAACGTGCAGCCGGGGTTGAGAACCATCTCTCGAGCATCCGCTTCTTCCAGCAACTGTTCTGCCTGCCTTCTCTCAGGAGAACCATGCATCAGGGCACGGGTCCCTTCTCATTTGTCTTAGCTTGTATTTTATTCATTCTTCTGGCCTTTAAGGACTGTCATGTAGAATCAGGGGCATCTTGTGAAGTGAAAATGGAATCTGATCTTCTTTTGCTCAGGACCCCATATTTCCCTTTGGATCCTGTATCTTTATCAAACGTTGCATTGGAGTCCCAGAAGAAATAATTGGTTTTAGTATTCGATAGTGAGATACAAAGTCAGACCTATCATTTGACTTTGAACTTCCTGGTCACTTCTTGTTGAGTGATAAACAAATGAGCCTCTCCAAAATGAGACAATGCTTCATGATAGAAGCTAAAGAAAAGTAGAGTCTCAACAATAGGATAGATTCAATGTTTCACGGGACAAATACCCCTTTCAAATGTATATCACCAGGGCCTACAAACAACCATTTTAAAGTTTGCCAAATTATGACCACAAGATCTACCCTTCTCTCCTCTGCTGGGCATGGTGAGGTCCTGTCTTTTTTACAAGGCCCCTCCTCTCCCACTGACTACAAAGCCATTCCTGGAAGGGGTCTTGGGTTGAACTTGTATGTAAGAGAAAGCCTGTGATTTTGAAGTCTTAAGGACCTTGGGTGTGCTGGTCACCCGCTTTTGCCTAACGAACACTCCCCTCCTTTTTTCTTGCAATGTAGCTCTTCTAAACACTAAAGCCTCTTAAAAATCCTGAAACAGTTTCCCCTACTCCCTCCTCCATCCCCACCCCGCCACACTCACTAACTCCTCATAGTCTTCGCAGGATCTGGAGCCTCATGGACCACGAGGAAAGCAGAAATATACAACAGGTTGTGAACCAAGTAAGCATCAAGGAAGCATATGGTACCCTCTCTTGCCCCTCTCCTTTGCCCCCTGCTGCCTGGGGATGCCTCAGCGAAGCACCATCCTCAAGCTGTTTTCAATTAAAAAATGCTGTGTCATTTCAGGGAGGGCCCACATTTTGTACCCATTAAATGTCTGTCTACTAGCCTTTATGGTACCCTTCTTAACTTTTAACAGCTTTCCATGAAAGTTGGGTTTCCATTTCATCCGTAGGCTAGATGGATTTACTCTGGGCACTCCCCCGGCCAAGGGCCAGGAAGAAAGCCTCTCTTCCCTTCTCACAACAGGTTAAATCTTTAGGATCCCGGCCCTGGCCCAGTTTCCCCAGGAAACGGAGCCTGAGGCAAAGCTTGCATGCTAAGGCTTTACTGAGGAGAGGGGTTGAGTTCCAGGAAAGTAAGAGTGAGGAGAAAAGGGAGGTGAGGAGGCAAAGCAAATACAAGGTGGCTCGGTACCAAACAGTCCCTGGCTTCTTAAGTAAACACAGCTGGTTGCTCAGGGAACCCGCCCTTGAGCCCGGGCCTGGGATAGAAGATGGGAGAAGCAGGAGCTGACTTGGGGGCACGTTCCCAGGATGATGAGTTTAAAACCCTGGCAAGGACCCCAGCAGATGAGGCAAACTCCAGGGTGGCTCCTAGAAGCCTGAGAAAGTGACAGCCAGTGCTGGGTGCCAAAGTGGAAAAGCCTGGGTTGCCCTGGCAGATGGTAGTGAAGGAGTAGAAAGGCTGAGGAAAGTGGGAACACGGGAATGGACAAATAATGTGAGGCCAGAAGATCCACCAGGGGAGTATGTCCCATGGGGGGTTCTGTTAGAGCAGGAAGGTAAGGGAAATATAATTTTTATCTCATTCGTAATACTAGTAATTTTTATTTTCTAAATTTTCTGGAATAAGTTCTCAGCATCAAAGTGAGCAAGTCATCAGGAGCTCCTCATGTGGTGAGTTTTCCTGGATGCAGATTCTGCAAGAGGATGGACCACCTTCAGGGAGCTGACTGTCCCAAACCCAAAGCAATGAAGCCCAGGAGCCGCCAGCTCTTTGCAGAGGAGGTGTGATGTGGCAGGGGGAGGGGACAGGCTCTGATGTCAATTCAACAAACATTTGTGCAGCATCACCTACGTGCCAGGCACTGTGCCAGGCATCGGGGTACAGAGATTAATCTAGTCTGGTCCCTGAGGTCCAGGAGCTCCCGGACCAATAACTAAGAACTAACCGTGGAGGACTCTGCCTGGGTAGAGATCGTCTCTGCCGGCCTCTCTCAGGATTGGGGGTGTTGATATTTACTCACTACTGGGGAGGGTTGCCTTTGAGTTGTTTTCCTAGTAACAGAAGAATCCTCTGATCCGCTGTGCACATCAGTGAGACCAGGGCAGTTCAGGGCCTGAGCTCCTCCCTAAGCCCGCAGGGCCCCTGCCAGCTGTGTGCAAACCAGCAGTTAGAGGGGCTCTGACCCACTGCCCAGGCTGGCAGCCTTCTAGGGAAATGCACGAAGAAAACACGCTTTGGTGTGTGACACACTCTTTCTTGGGTTTCTGTAGGGTTCCTGACACCTTGGAAATGAAGAAGGAGAAACATCTGGCAGCAAATGGCTGAACAAAATGCCACTGGACTGGAAAGGAGATCCTCAGACTCATGGTTGTGTCACCCCAGTGCCCAGCATGCGGCCTGCACGTGATTGGTCCTCGGTTCTGTAGTTGATTGAGGCCAGGTTGTTATTGGACGTATCTGAGATATTTTACTCAGTGCCTTTTTTGTTATTGTTTTAATTATGAAAGTCCTAAATGCTCTGACAACAAATTCAGACGGACAGAGGGGTAAAGCAAAAACTGTCCCCATCCATCCCTGCTCTTTTTTTTTTTTGAGGAAGATTAGCCCTGAGCTAACATCTGCTGCCAATCCTCCTCTTTTTGCTGAGGAAGACTGGCCCTGAGCTCAGATCCATGCCCATCTTCCTCTACTTTATATGTGGGATGCCTACCACAGCATGGCTTGCCAAGTGGTGCTGTGTCTGCACCCGGGATCGAACTGGCAAACCCTAGGCTGCTAAAGCGGAACGTGTGAACTTAACCGCTGCACCACCAGGCTGGCCCCCATCCTTGCTCTTACTAACCAGGGTCAGTAACTCCCTATAACTCAATAATTTCTTGTAATTCCATCTAGAAATTTCTTAGCAAATGTAAGCATAATAGACACACACACAGAGTTGGTCATACTACACATTAGATCCTTAATTTGCTTTTCTCACTTAAAAATATATCTATTGAAGATCTTTCACACCAGCCTATGCTATATAATGGCTGCAAAATATATTTCAGTGCTTGAGGGTGCCATAATTTAGTTACTCATTCACCGTCAGGTGGATGTTTATATGGTTTGCAGGTTTTTTGGTTTTATAGTGTTATAGTGAATGTAATCATGCATAGATCATTGGGCACTTTTACCAGTAAATCTAGATGGCACATCACTAAAAGTGGAACTGCTGGGTCAAATTTTGGAGAACATTGCCAAATTGCTCTCCACCCCAAATTTATTGGAAACAACTAGCGTACGAACCTGTCTGTTTCCCTGCATCTAGTACCGCCCTGGGACCAGGCCTGGGGGGGCTCCTACCATGAGCCCCAAGCCGTAGCCTGCTCCATTCTGGCTCTCCTCTGGCTGTGCCCTTCCCACAGCGCCTGTGCTCTATGGAGTCAAGGGGATGTGCCCACCTAGAGCCTGCGCTCCCCTTCTTGACCGTGCTCTGGGGATTTGGGACCTCACAATTTCCTTCCCAAAGAGCCCTAAGCTTCCCTCTCGGGTCTGCATAGGCCCCTTCCCAGATCCACCTTTCAGAGTGTATATGGTTGGTATAAGGTGGCCAAGGGGTAACCAGATATAAAGTGTAGAGGGGGCTTGGATGTATGAGGTGGGGTATACACACACACACACACACACACACACACACACACACACACACACGGGCATAAGGCAGCTTGAGGTGGAGGATGGAGCTGGGGCGGGAAAAGAAGTGGGAGGGTGGCTACGGACGCTAGCCTGGGAGCTGGATCTGGTGCAGAAATCTGAGGAGTGTGAGGATCCTAAACTTGAACCTGGCCTTCTAGGTTGTGACTGAGATGTCTTTGTTAAGGTAAGAGAAAAGAACATATTTTATTTAACAGTTTGCTTGATTTATAACCTTTAAGTATTTAATTATATGATATGTGGGTATGTATTTGTATTGCTGCTTTAACCCTGCAAATGTTAAGGGCGGGTCATTTCCAAGTTTTTAATCTCTGCCAATCTGTTGGTGAAAATTGTATATGTAGCTGTGATGGGTGTGTCTTTAAGATTAGTAAGGTTGAACACATTTACACATGTTTCTGAGCCATTCACTTTTTTTTCTGTTCACTACCTTTTTATATCCTTTGCTCATTTCTTTCTTTCAAATCTTTGTCTTCTTTATTTGTAAATGTCTTCTTGTGTATTAAGCTAATTAGTTCTTTGTCATATGTATTCTATTCTCTTCCCCTCTTTTTGTCATTATATTTTGATTTTGTTTAGGTTATTTTTTTTTCGTGAGTGTTTAAACATTTCCTGCTTTCAAATTTATCTATCATTTTTCTTTTCTCTTCTCTCTCTCTCTTTAATGGCTGTTGTTTACTTGCTATTTATATGTTTTTCTAAAATCTATCTTACTCTAAGACTTTTTTTTGTCAAAAAACATTTCATTTAGGGGCTGGCCCCGTGGCAGAGCGGTTAAGTTCGCGCACTCCGCTGCAGGCGGCCCAGTGTTTCGTTGGTTCGGATCCTGGGCGCGGACATGGCACTGCTCATCAAACCACGCTGAGGCAGCGTCCCACATGCCACAACTAGAAGGACCCACAACGAAGAATATACAACTATGTACCAGGGGGCTTTGGGGAGGAAAATGAAAAAAATAAAATCTTAAAAAAAAAAAAATTTCATTTACAAAATATATACACTGAATACGATACATTAGGCCCTGTCACCATGGAAACAATGCCAAAGCCAAGGCAGGGAGGGCTAGAGAAAGGTGGTGCCCATGGAAAGGGTGAGGCTCCATCTCCCAGCCACCCTTCCACCCCAGAAGGAACAGCTTCCCTTTAGCCCCTGGGAGAGGGCGTAGGCTCAGAGCCCACAAAGGACTGAAGGCCTGGGGGGTGTGAGGTGGTGGTGGAGACTGGCTGCTATGCAGGCGCTTAGGAAATGGGTGCTTCTGGGGACCGGTGGCAGGAGGAGTGGAGACCCAGCACCCAGTAGGGGAAGCTGGGTGGGTGCAAATGGGAGGGGGAAGCAGCAGACCGCTTGGTGCCCAGGCTCTCCAGGACCCTGAGGTTCTAAAGCTCAGGGCAAGAGGTCAGATCATGTCTGACATCCAGCAAGGGCATCTGTTTGAGCTGGTAGCCCCTCTGCCAGCCACGTGCCACCTTGGGGTCCCCCATGTCAAAGAGCAGCTCCTGCTCAGCCACGTGTAGCTCTTCAGTGGGGTGGTAGCTGCACATGGGGAGCAAGTGATGGTGAAGACGGCCCACCCACTTTTTCTTCTGTACATACATTACCACAGCCACCACCACACCGACCAGGGTGATGAGGAGGAGAGGCCCCAACACATAGCCCACCATGGAGTCACTATTGGCCTGGGTGGCATTGGGCACTGTGGTGTTACTCATGACACTGGCAGCCGGAGGGCTGGGTAGTTGGCATGGGCAGTAGTGTCTCAGGAGGCACCTCCACTGAGCTCCCTCCTGCTGCCGCAGTCTGCCACAAATGCCCTCATTAGGTTCCTGGGCCTAAGATAATTTTTTTTTAAAAAAAGCAAAAAGACAACTAGCTATCCTTTTTTTTTTTTTTTAAGTCCCTAGGAGTGAATAGGATGCACTGTCAGGTTTAATACCAGTGATGAAGCGAAATTATTCAAAGATAAATGTCCAAACTCTCCTGAAAAGTTGAACTGAGAAAACTGATTTATTTTTGGTGAGGAAGATTGGCCCTGAGCTAACATCTGTTGCCAATTTTCCTCTTTTTGCTTGAGCAAGATTGTTGCTGAGCTAACATCTGTGCCAGTCTTCCTCCATTTTTGTATGGGGGATGATGTCACAGCATGACCTGATGAGTAGTGTGTAGGTCTGTGCCTGGCATCCAAACCAGCGAACCCTGGGCCACCGAAGTAGAGAGCACACTTAACCACTACACCACTGGGCTGGCCCCCGGCTATGCTTTTTTCCCCCAGCACATTTTGGACATATACTGCCTCCTGAGCCAGTCAAAGGTCAGCTTCAGAGAGAGGAGAAGGAAGGCAGAACAGAAAAAAATATTTGCAAATATAATGACCAAAATTTTTCCAAATTTGATAAAAACTATAAACTCATGGATCCAGGAAGCTCAATAAACCCCAAACATAAGAAACATGAAGAAAACACCACCAAGGAACATCATAATCAAATTGCTTAAAATCAGTGATAAAGAGAAAACCTTAAAAGCAGCCAAAAGGAAACATGGAGAGGAACAAAGAAAGAGGACAGCAGATTCTCACTGGAAAAAACACAAGCAAGAGAGCAGTGGGGTCACCTCTGGAAAGCAGTGCAAGGAAAAACTCGAACCTGTTAACCAGCATTCCAGAGACAGCACAAGTATCCTTCATAAACAAGGTGAAATAAAGGCTTTTTTGCAGACATACAAAAGCTGAAGGAGTTCATCTCCAGCAGACCTGCACTTCGAGAAAGGTTAAGGGAGGTCCTTCAGGCAGAAGCAAAATGATACCAGATGAAAATATGAATCTACACAGACGAATGAAGAGCAACTACATGGGTAAATATATGAAATATTTTCCTTATTACCTAAATCTCTTTAGAAGACAATTGACTGTTTAAATAAAAAGAACAATGTGGTGGAGGTTTTATAGTAAGTTTAAAAGTTGAATGTAAAGACCAGCAACAGAAAGGTCAGGAGGGGAACAATTAAAGGGGACTACTGTGTGTTCCTAGAGTACACATGCATTAGGTCGCTGGAAGGGAAACTGTGCTAAATCAGAGATTTATACTATAAACCTTAGAGCGGCCTCTTCTTGGGCTTTCAGTTTGCTTTCTGGTAAGCTAGGCACATTCATTTGATGATTACCTATTTTTACCAGGTTAAAAAAGAAGGAAAGTCCTTTTGTAAACAGAAAAACAAAATGTTGTTTTAGCTACCTTCCCACCAACTTGCACCGTCTTCACAGTCATTGATACAGTTCTGAAATTTATAGCTAACTCACAACAAAGTAAAGGCAGTAGGTACTCACTGACATCAGAAACTAAAAATGGGCAACTCACTTGTCTCCAGTTCACTTCTTTCTCTCTCCTTGTCTGTCTTGCTTTTTCTGTCTTCTTTTCCCACCCAGGGGATATAGAATCCTGGTGGGCTGGGAAATTAGTGGCTTCCAGGAGGTGAAGTGTTGGTCCAGGTGTCTGAGTTTGGCTTGCAGGGTTGGAAAGAACCAGGAGGCAGGAACAGCCCACAAGCCCTAAGTGAAGGAGGAAGGTCCCAGGGACCAGACCTGATGGACGAGAACTGCTTACAGGGGCTAAAGGCAGCACAGCCAGACATATCAGGCTGAAGGTTTAATTGTGGTTTGATTTTTCACTCTGCTAAGACCTGGATCCCCTCTGGTATGCCTCCTATCACCACTGATCTCCCCGTGTTGTTAAATTCAGCGGCCCTCCTCAGTCCTCGTGTCGTGACCTGTCAGCAGCATCTGGAGCACTTGACCACTTCTGCCTCTCATGTTCTTTGTTCACCGGGCTTACAAGAGATCACTCTTTCTTGGTTCTTCTCCTACCTCCTGCCTGTTCCTTCTTCGTCTCCTCCGCCAGTTCCTTCTCTCTTCTCTCACTTTTAAATCAGAGGGTCTCAGGGTTCAGATCTAGGAGTACTTCCTTTCTCTGTCCACATTCACTTCATTAGGGATCTAAGCCAGGTTCAAGAAGTTATTTTTTCCACCCCAAGTCTCTTCCCGACTGGATTCCAGACTCCATCTCTTCCTTGGGCTGTGGAAGCATCTCAAAGTTAATATGTTCAAAACTAAACTCTAATCTTCCACTTAAAATCTGCCCTCAAATTCCCCCCATTTCAGTTAACGGAACTACACCCTCCCAGTTACACAGGACAAAATCCTCGCACGGAGTCATCCTTGCCATCTCTCTCTCTCTCCTACCCTTACATCTGATCTGGAAGCAAATCCTGCCGACTTTATCTTCCAAGCATATTCAGAATCAGGCCATTTCTCACACCTCTGCGGCCGCCAGCCTGGTCCAGGCCACCATCATCTCTCTCCTAAATTGTTCCAACCGGCTCCTAACTGTTCTCCCTTCTTCCGTCCATGACCTACTTCAAAATATTGTCTATTCTCAAAAAAGCAGTCAGAGGGATGCTTTCAAAATGGAAGCCAGATCATGCTACTCCTCTTCTCAAAAACCTCCAGTGGCTTCCATCCCAACCAGGAAAGCCAAAGTCCGACATCCCCGGTCATCTGGCCCCAGCTCCCTCTGACCGCACCCGGTCCTGCTCTTCCCCTGGTTGGCTCTGCTCCAGCTACCCTGGCCCCTCTGTGCTCACTGCGCATGATGTGCCTGCCTTGGCACTTGCTGTTCTCTGAGCAGGCGCTCTTGCCGGAGCAAGGCGGTTGCTCTTGAGCTAATGTGAGCTTCTGACGCTTAACTTACATGGGCCCGTCTAAAGCCGTGCAGCTAACTTTATATTAATAACTTTATATTCTTTTTCTTAAAGAGGGTCTCAAAGTTGTATAAACATTGGGTCCCACAAATCTTGGATCTACTAGAGCCCACAAATCTTGGTCCCCAGATATCTGTGTGCCTCATTACTCCGCTTTCTTTAAGTCTTTGTTCAGATATCACCTTTGGAGTGAAACTGTTTTAAATTGCACCACCATCCCATCGTCTCTGACAACTTCTATCCTCCTTTCCTACTTTATGTTTATCCTCAGCACTTATCACCATGGCAATATGAATCCTTATTTATCTTGTTTATTTTCTGTCTCCCTCACTGGGATTTAAGCCCCACGGGAACAGGGATTTTTATGTGCTTTGTTCCCGGGTATATCCCCAGTGCCTAGAGCGAATAGTAAGTGCTCCATAAATTTTGGTTTAATGAATGAAGTTCTACTTTTGGAATGAGAGGGGTAGAATAAGCTAATTTTTATTTGGAGACTCAAAAAGGCGGCAGGACCGTGGGAGGGGGACAGAGGTAGGAGGAGTGGAAAAGACAGGTGGCTCTGTGTTCACCAAGCCCCAGCTCCCTGCATCCCCTGACAACACTCCTAAGTTGGTGTTTGGTCTGATGTGCTGGGGCCGATGGAATATGGGTATTCTGTAAGGGGCGCATGCCCAGGAGCAGACACGGCTTTGAGGGCCCATTTCTGCTCCATTGTCTCTAAGGCACCTCCCTGTGGAAGGATGCTCCACTTCTGAGCAGTGTCTCTCGAGTCCCTCTTCTTCATAGGTTTCTCCGATGATAAGATGTCCCTCTTCCCTAATGGTGTAGGACACTTGCTAGCCCTAGGGGACCACTGAACACCTAAAAGGAGTGGGCTGGAATGGAAGCGAAGATGAGAGAAAGGGTGACTAGCATTGGATTTAAAGAGTAGGTAAGATTAGCCCAAAGACAGGAAATAAGACACACCTGGGAAGTTCAGGACAGGTCAGCGTGGACTTGGAGTTGGGTACGCATCTTGGAGATGGGTCAAGATGCATGGTTCTGGACAAATGACGTAAACCATGCAAGAGCACTCAAGGCTCAGCAGTAAGTGGTAGAGGCTGCGTGGTTCAAGAGCCGAGTGGCTTGGTGGTGGGAGGAAGCACAGATGCATCTTGCAGGAGGAGCTGCCAAGCCTAAACCTCCTTGCCAGCCGTCCCTGCCACCAAGGACCCATCATCAGCTGCCCTGGATCTTTGAGAGGGCCACTGCCTTTCCAGGGCAGTCATCTGGCCTGGGTCTCAAAGACCTTTCCCACTTAGCTTGGAGTCTCCAAGACTTGGGAGGTAGAGCAGTAGTCAGGAAGGCAAGGTTCTGAACACGCTCCAAGGATTGAGGTTGCTGCTGCTTTAAACACCATTGAGCATTTGGGAGCGAAATGATGCATTATTTATATGGTAATTTTATTAATGGAATAAATATCTACAACTTCATGGTACATAAATTTGTTCAGCCCTAAGTGTTAGAGGCATTTTCCAAAACCTTATTTTAATTAATTTAAGCCCATTAGATTGACTTTCTTACTGTTTCTGGCCCAAACCAAGTTGTCTCACTCAGATTAATTTCTCCTAGAAGAGAAGTGAGGCTATTATAACTGTACACATGGTGAGTCACTCATCGCTGGCAGATGCTATTGATACTTGAGGGAGTATTATTTACCCAAAATGTTCGGTGCTACACTGTTGGACCATAATATTTAATGAGACTATTAACTCAACATATGGCTTAACTTTTTCTCAACTAAATGGAGAGCTCCACCTCTAGCTAGCTTGGTTCGCCGTGGTTTCTCATAAGGGCTGGTCCCACTGCTGGGAAGGGCTGCTGGGCTCTCTTCCGGCTCTCCACCTTGCCTCCCGCTTGCACGTCCCTGATCACAGCTCCTGGGAACTTGAAAGGGCAGTGAAGTTCCTGGAGGAGTCAGGAGGGCATCACGCTGGATGAAAATGAGGGAACATCGGCACTCTAAGCTGTCTGCAGTGTTCCCCAAGCCTGCCTTGTCATTCTGTGTCCGCTGTGATGGAGATTCAGGGAAGAGAGGTTTTAAGGTCACACAGCAAGAGAGCGGCAGAAACTGGATGCCAATTTTTTGACTCTGAGAAGTGTTCAGATCTGCTGAATTGCTAATTTCTTATTAGACTCTAGAGTAGGAGTTCTTCACAGCTTTGTCATTTTGATGCAGGCTGCCCTTGGAGAGCCTGTCCCTTGGAGCACTTTAGGAATAGCAAAGACCAGGGGGCTGCCCGGTGGTGTAGTGGTTAGGTTCACACACTCCACTTCAGAGGCCTGGGTTTCCCCAGTTCGCACCTGAGGTGTGGACCTAGCACTGCTCATCAAGCCATGCTGTGGTGGTATCCCACATAAAATGGAGGAAGATTGGCACAGATGTGAGCTCAGCGACAATCTTCCTCAAGCAAAAAGAGGAAGATTGGCAACAGATGTTAGCTCAGGGCCAATTTTCCTCACACACACACACAAAGAATAGGAAAGAACAGAACAGGAGGTGTGGGCTCCACCAGTCTTCAGGGCTTCCCTTTGGCTCTCTGCCCTCAGGATGGGGGAGAAGTGGTGAACACTCGCTCTTTGTCCCACGGAACCTCAGGGAGCAGAAACTCTACAGAGATCTCGGAAGATCAAGTAAAGATGGGAACAGATGTGAGTGGCTGTCCCCAGGGACTTCTTTGCATTTGCTATTATCTCAACGTCCCTTGGGTGACTCCCTTGAGATCGCCTCAGGAATCAGAGGCTACCTGTTGTCTCAGGTGTGAAGTTCCCCTCAGTTTGCTCTGAGCCTTGGGTCAGGACCCGGCAAACATTTCCCCCGGTTTCGGAACAACTCTGCTCTCCCGGCCCCAGCGGGAATAGGGGAAAGGTCAGTGCCCGTGTCTGGGTGGAAAGTAAAGGGGAGCAGCTTCGGGCATGCCTAAGGGGAGGGGCTCCCTGGAGGCGGGAGTTGAGGTGGTGAGGGGCAGCCACACTCCCAAAGGTTGACATTCTCCCTCCGCTGGTTACGTTGGAAGGTCTTGGTGGCTTTTTTAGTGCTGACGTGATCAAGGGTGAATGTGCCTACTTAATGTAGCTATTCCTTCATTTAACAAATATCTGTGATGTGCCTCTTATATGGCCGGAACTGCTTATAACAATCCCTCACATGCCACCCAGTTGGCTCAGTGCCTTCGACTAAATCCAGCTCACCGGTTCCAACAAGTGCTGGGCATAATTCTGTGTTGCAATAAGCTGCCTTGGGCGTTGGTGGTGTCTCCAGGATTGCTCTGCTCTCTGGTTCTCCCACTTTCCTCTCCTGCTTTTGGCTCTGTGCCCTGTCCATGCCCCACCTCCACTTCTGGTTCCATATCTTAGCTCCTTGGATCCTGTAGGCTCTTGTTTGTTTGTTTTTTAACCTAGTGCACCTTCAGTGTTGGTCTGGAATGGATGTTCCTTAAAGGTAGGTGTTTGCTGTGTCTCCAGGGGCTAGATCAGAGGCCAGAACTCCCCAAAGCAGGGGCTCAGTAAATATTTGTAGAATGCATAAATGAATGTTAGAGCAATTGTAAAAAAACAAAAAATGATGTAGGGCACTGTCCTGCCCTCCGAAGCCTTTTTATTTTTTTATTATTTATTTGTTTTTCACAGGGAATGATTTGCCCTGAGCTAACCTCTGTTGTCAATCTTCCTTTTTTTAATTCCCCTCCCCAAAGCCCCAGGGCATGGTTGTACATCCTAGTTGTAGGTCCTTCTAGTTCTTCTGTGTGAGCTGCCATCACAGCACGGCTACTGACAGACAAGTGGTGTGGTTCCACGACCAGGAATGGAACCCGGACCACCAAAGCAGTGAGAGCGCTGAACTTTAACCTCTAGGCCGTCAGGGTTGGCTCAGAAGCCTTTTTAATTAAAAAAGTAATACACCAGGATTTGGAGTGAAAGTAAATTTCCTCACTGCCTCTGCCGTCCAAATCCCTTAGAAATAATAATTATTGGGAGTTCGGTGTCTACTAGTCCACATCTTTTTTCATGCCTAAGTAACAGTTTGTAATTTTGTATATTACACAAATAGTGCTCTTAAAATTAAAAAACAATTTTCAATGAAATCATGGTATGCCTATTGTTCTGCACCTTGATTTTTTTCACATTACAATATGTCCTGGATCTCTTTCCTTGTTTCTTCATACGTTTGACTTCAGTCTTTTTAAGACTGCACAGTGCTCCATGGTGGGAAATCATAGTAGGTAGTACATGTTTGGTTGTAAGCAACTGAAAGCCAGCTTGAACTAGTTTAAGTGAGAAGGAGAATTGAGCCAAAGGACAACAACAGGGTCTTATGAGACCCATGACAAGGACGGACAGCTGGAGTGGGGGCGGGACTCTCCCCTTCTCTGTTTGCGGGACTTCTGCATGTCAGCTTTGCTACTCCGCTCACACTCCCTGCAGCCTGGCAGCTGTGTTTGTCGGGTTCACGGGGCAGAAACCTGGCTTCTGAGGGAGCTCCCCAGCTACCTCCTGAGCTTAATATTTTACGTCTTTAGACTGACTCTTCTCTCACTTTCAGTTCCAAAATTTCAGGGGAGGGCCCTGACTGATCTGCCATGGAGCAAGTGAGGACCAGAAATCAATCAGCTGTGGCCAGAAGGCAGACTTATTCTAACAGGAGTCATGTGAAAAGGGTCAGGGGGTGGATGGAGCCAGGACATGAGGAAGTGTGACCCAGAAAAGCAGCCGTACTGGGCAGACGGTATTTTTGGTGTAGGTGGTCCATAATTTATTTAAATGTTCCAGTCTTAGGTTATTTTTGATTTTTTTTTCCTGTTACAAATAATGTTGTGTCAAATACCTATGTACACACGTCTTTGTGAAGTATGTTACTATTTTTGTAGGCTGGAATCCTAGAATGGAATTGCTCAGTCCATGGGTATCATGCATGCTGCCAAATGGCCAAATTGATCAGAAAAGATCACAGTTTTCCTCTTGCCAGCAGTGTAAGAGGATGCTGCATACTCATATTCCCTCCCATCTTTTAATGTTCACCAAACTGATTGACAAAACAAATTTTTAATTTTTGCATTTAAAAAGTTAGGATTCATCATCATAAATGAGCATATCTTCGTATGTTTATTGGCCATTTGATTTTATTTTTTGTGATTTATCTACTCTTTATGTTTTTTTTTTTCAATTAAGTTGTGTATCTTCTTCTTATTCATATGTAAGAGCACTTTATAGGTTGTGGATTTTTAGCCCTTATTTATTATATATGTTGCAAATTTTTCTTTCAGCCAATGATTTCAATGGTGGCCCTCCTTGTACAAAAGTTTCAATTTTTTTTTTTTAAAGATTTTATTGTTTTCCCTTTTCTCCCCAAAGCCCCCTGGTACACAGTTGTATATTCTTCGTTGTGGGTCCCTCCAGCTGTGGCATGTGGGACGCCGCCTCAGCGTGGTTCAACGAGCAATGACTCGAACCGAAGAAACACTGGGCCGCCTGCAGTGAAGCGCGTGAACTCAACCACTCGGCCATGGGGCCAGCCCCAAAAGTTAAATTTTTAAGTAGTCTAATCTTCCAGTCTTTTCCTCTGTGTCTCCCGGACATTGTGTTAAGGTTAACAAATCCTTCTCCAACCTCAAGATATAGACATAGTCTCATATTTTCTTCCAGTATTTTTATAGTTTTAGTTTTCATTTTTAGATCTTTAATCTACTTAGAATTTATTTTTGTGTATGGTATATACATAGATAATTGTCTCTATACTATTAAATAATTTATCTTTTTTGATTGGAAATGCTAATCTTATCGTATATTAAATTTCCATTAATTTGTGGTCTTGTTTCTGGGGTGCATATTTGTTCTATTAATCTACTTTTTCTATTCATGCACCAGAACTATCCTTTTTTTCTTTTCTTTTAAAGATTGGCACCTGCACTAACATTTGTTGCCAATCTTCTTTTTTTTCTTTCTTCTTCTCCCCAAAGCCTCCCCCGCAACCCCACCCCAGTACAAAGTTGTATATTCTAGTTGTAAGTCCTTCTGGTTGTGCTATGTGGGATGCCACCTCAGCGTGGCTTGATGAGAAGTGCCACGTCCATGCCCAGGATCCGAGCTGGTGAAACCCTGGGCCGCTGAAGCAGAGCACATGAACTTAACCACTCTGCCACAGAGCTGGCCCTGTACCATCTTTTTGTAGTTAGATTAGCTTTGAAGTATTTATTTTTTTTCTGCTGAGGAAGATTTGCCCTGAGCTAACATCTGTGCCAATCTTCCTCTGCTTTATGTGGGATGCTGCCACAGTGTGGCTTGACAAGTGGTGCTAGGTCAGTGCTGGGGATCCAAACCTGTGAACCCTGGGCCACCAAAGGTGAGCATGCAAACTTAACCACTGTGCCACTGGGCTGGCCCCATCAATCTTCCTCTTTTTGCTTGAGGAAGATTGGCCTTGAGCTAACATCCATGCCAATCTTCCTCTATTTTGTATGTGGGTCACTGCCACAGCATGGCCACTGACGAGTGGTATAGGTCTGTGCTCAGGAACCAAACTGGGCTGCTGAAGTAGAGTGCACCAAACTTAACCAGTAGGCCACTGGGGCTGGCCCTGTAGTATGTTTTGATCTTATGAGGCATTTTTCAAAATTATCCTGCCTAATTTTGCATATTTACTCATTCAGGATTAATTGGTTGAGTTCCCCCCTCCCCTAACCTGCATTGAATTCTAAATAAATGTGGGGGAAAAAATCCGTTTTTTTATAATATTGCATTTCTACCTGGAAACATGTATTTGCCCTCATTTTCCAGTTCATCTTTCATGTCTCTGAGTAGACACATACTTTTGTAAAATACAGACTTTTCATTTCCTTGTCTCCAAGTACGTCATAGTTTTTGGGCTATTGTGATTATTATGATTTTTTCTCTTTTTTTTGCCGTTACCTTTTCTAAATGGGAAGGGTTTTATTTTTCTCATTATATTTGTCTTGTCAACCAACTTACTGAACTCCATTATTATTCCAATAGTTTTATGTTAACTGTGCTCAATATTCTAGATTAATAATTATGGTGCTGCAGTAATGGTGTTCTGGCTCCTTTTATTTATAATTCATTTCTTTTTCTTGCCTTTCATCCTCACCATTGAGGTGTCTGGACATGGTGTCTCTCTTTGGCATCTCTTTGGGACATGACTTTGGGGCTCTGCCTTCCAGCTGCAAGCCCCCAACCACGGGTGGAGTTCTATCACTATTTTGTGTGGGTGTGGGACCCATTTCCTGAGCCAGCCTCTACTTATCAGAACACACCCTCCCCGTAAGCACGGCTTTCACCTCTCTCTGTTGTGGCTGCTGCAGCCTCACGTCATGCAGGAAAATGAGCAGCCATTCAAGGGAAAACCTCTAAGGATGGCCTGATATGCCCTGAATGCCAGCAAGCATCTGGGCCCTGTCTTAGCTCACTCCTTTCCACACTGCTGGTTCTGCCTTTCCTTCTAGCTCAGTCAGTGCTGGAAGACTGGGCTGGTCAGTCTGGTGGTCTTTGGCTTCCAGCTTACCCCAGACCCCTTTGTGCATCCCTTCATGTCCTATACTTTCCTTGACTCTTCCTAATTGACTCACTAGGATCCCAGCTTGTGTCTTCTGTCCTCCACTACCCTAGACATGACCCAGTGACTGGAGAGAGGAAATAGGAAGCTGGGACAAGTAAGCCAACCCCTCCTGCATTGGAGGCTGGCTGCAGAACCTGGTAAAATGGGAGGGATGAGGAAGCAAGGAGAAGTTCCAGAAACCCTTGGTCTGCCTCAAGTAGTCTCCTCCAGCAGTGAGGAAACATTGTATTAGGATAACCCAGAGTTACCCGAGCTGGCTGGGGTCCCCTTAAAAAAGAGATATTGCTAGGGTGGTTGTGTAACCTTAAGAACACACCTCTCATCGCCCAGTGAATCTGCCATGAAATTCAAGAAACAAGCTTCCCAGCCCCCAGCCACCCTCCCCTCCTCCCCCTAGCCTCCCAAGACATTCCTCAGCCTCATCTCTTCAGACTTTCTTCGTTTCTACAAACTTCTCCTTCCAGTTTGGTCATTGGCTTGGGGCACACCTTACTTCCTGTTCACAGCCTGCATCCCCCGCCTGAGTCAGGGTCTTTGGGCATCTCCCAGGCCCCCAGGTGGAGCTTCCCTAGAGGACAGCCAGTACCTGGTGACCTGGTCCTGGCTGTCCTCCCCCACCCTCCCCTGCAGCACCGGCTATAGGGGGCTGGGCCAGGCAGCCTGGATGTGAGGGGTGAAGCAGAGGGAATTTGGGGAAATCCCAGGTTTTTGGCTGGGTGACTAGGAAGGAGAGAGAAGGGAGGGCAAAGGATGCAAGGGGCTGAAGGAAACATCCCTGAGGAAAATGACTATAGACAGAGCTAGTGAAAGAAATAGTGAAACATAGAGAAAGATAGTGAAAGAAAGAGGAATGACACTAAAGTAATTATGCTCCTTTTTATTTAATTGAGATTGTCTCTCTCTTTTCCAATTTATAATATGTGGTGTAGTGGGGGATACTTGGGAAGGCCCCATTGTTAAAATATCTCTTCCAGGGCCAGGACTCTACCATGTGAGACTTACTTCTTTGGGTCTTGAAGGCTTTTTGGTCTTTGAGGTTCTTTTATGAAAAGCTAATATGCCTCCAGAGGCTATGATTCCCCAGTGCCCTCTGAACAAAGGCCATTGAACATGGACCAAACTTCCCTGGCCATCCTTGGCTCCTGCCACTTACCCGTCTCCTGCCTCCCCCCCCCCCACCCCCACCCCCAACGTGCCCCATGACACAGTGCAGCTCCCTAGGGCCACAGCTATTCCCAGACTTGCTGGGCTTTTTCACACCTAAGGAATATAATTTTTGCTGCTCCCTGTGTCTGGTGTACCCTTCCCCGTCTCAGCCCATCCAAATTCTTCCTAAACATCATCTCTGTAGTATTCCTACCAAAAATGTTTAGCCTGGATCCAATCATAAGGAAATGATCAGACAAATATGGATTTTGGGACATTTTACAAAACAACTAGCCTGGACTTACATTGTCAATGTCATGAAAGACCCTCTCCCTGAAAAAGAAAGGCAGGGCACTGTTCTAGATTAAAGGAAACTAAAGAGACATGATAAGTAAATGTAGGTCATGATCCTTGATAGGAATCCTGATTGAGGGAAAAGACTATAAAACTATCAAGGACATTATTGGGACACTTGAAGGAATTTGAGTATGAATTAATTAGATCATATTATTGTTGTCAATGTTAAATTTCTTGAATGTGACAATAGTATTGCGGTTATGTAGAAGAGCCTTGTACTTTTGAGATACATGCTGACATATTTGGGAGTGATGTAGCTTGATGTCTGCAACGTACTTTCAAATGACTCAGCCAAGTGTATATGTGTATGTGTATATGTAAAGAGAAAACAAATGAGACAGTGTTAACAATTGGTTAATCTAGATTGTGACTGTATCGGTCTTCATTATACTCTTCCTTCATCTTTTCTGTAAGTTTAAACTTTTTCAAATTCAAAGTTGGAGGAAAAATATCCAGTCTATCTTTGAATCTGGGAGCCAAGGCAGTCATCTCCTCGGTGAAGCCTGCTCTTTGGCCCCAATCTGAAGAAATAGCTTCCTCCCCTCTCCTCCCAGAGCCCCATGGTTTTCCCTCTTACATCATCTGGCCCAAGCTGCCCTGGAGTGGAGCAAGCTGCAGATGTGTCTGTCCAGCTCCCTGGGCTGTGAGCACCCGGAGGGCAGAGACCGCAGAGAGCTCAGGGGATGGAGAGAGTGAAAAGCAAGCCTCGCCATGTCCCAGCTTGGCCTGAGACCAACATTCCTGCCTCTGACCTGTGCCCCAGGCCCCTGAGTAAGGGTCCTCCCTGTTCCTGTTGGGTCCTGCCCTCCCAGACAGAAAGAGGGACCAATTCCAGAGTAGAAGGATCTATTTCAATATTGTATCAGGGTCCACTTAGGGAAGCAGACCACTCTGCGTGAGTGTATTAGTCAGGGTTCTCCTGAGGAACAGAACCAACAGGATGTGTATGGATGGAGAGAGACAACAAGAGACTGATTTCAAGGAATTGGCTCACATGATTGTAGAGGCTTTGCAAGTCCAAAATCTGCAGGGTAGGCTGGCAGGGTAGAGACCCGGGGAAGAGTTGCAGTTCAAGTCCAAAGGTGGTCTGCTGGCAGGATTCTCTCCTCTTCTGGGGAGGTCAGTCCTTTTCCACTAAGGCCTTCAATTGCTTGCATGAGGCTCATCCACATTATAAAGGGTAATTTGCTTTACACTAAGTCCACCAATTTAAATGTTAATCTCACCCAAAAACACCTTCATAGAAACATTCAGAGTAATGTTTGACCTACTATCTGGGCACTGTGGTCAAGCCAAGTTGATATATAAAACTAACCATCACAGTCCACTCCTTGTCAACTTGGCACCCATACACATCTCCTTAAACCATACTTAGTCTCCAATAAAGACAATAACAAAGTCATAATTCCACCTAACATGATACAACTATCCTGTGTACAACTGAAAATGCACTGGGAGAGGTACAAAGTCCTTGCGTGATGTTTACTCTTGTCCTAGATGGTCTGTAACTTAAATACTATAATGTGAAGCTAACAATACTATGATATATATGATATGAAGTCAAAACATCTTATGTTGCATGATAAGGGGATAAGAGAGAAAAGAAAACAAAGATATTACACACGCATATTCATAACAAAGTAAGAAAGAAATCTCATGACAATACAGTCCTTGTTTCTGTAACTGGACGTATGGTTGTAGCTGGTATTTATAATGACCTTTTCCCACTGCCCATCCCATATTGCCTTTGCCCTCAACTGGTCATGGTTCTTTACCGGGTGGGACGAACCCAACCTCCCTTCATGAAGGCTCTAAGCCTTAGTAGTCCTGACTGAACTGGGTTGTTGTAATTTTCCATTGACCTTCCTCACAGGGCATGGTAATACTAAGAGATACACTTAAGGGATTTCCTGTATTCCAGATGTACTCTTTCTTACCTCCTTTTTGATGTTCAAGGGGTATGTTTTGGCCCCACCGTCTTACAGCTGACCCTGTCCAAAGCCACTTGGCCATTTGAAATCTTTCTCAGGTCCTGATTCTAGTCATGGTCAGAGCACTCTAGATATTTCTCATTCTCTTCAGGCCAGTTCCTTGCTCACTTATGCCCACACACACCTGGTAGGGAGAGCTCAAGATGGAGTCAGCTGGAGCTGCCCTTTGGCATCATTTTTTCTTGTGTGTCCCGAAGCAGAGGCATCTACCCTCGACCCTCTGCTTGTCAGAGGGCCAAACTCACAGACATTTTAAGCTTAAAACAAACAGTTATGAAGCTGAACTTTGTCTATTCCATGACAAACACACAAAGACCCAGAACTCCAAAAACTGTATTTTATCATTAGTTGGCTTTGCTTGTCATACGACTGTGAGAATTTCCCTTCCCAGCTAAAGGCAAACATTGAAATAACATACTTAAAGCCTAGTAGAGGTTTCCAGGGGTGTCTATTACACCCTATTAACAAAATTAAGAGGATTCCAGGTGTATCTGGCTTGTAATCTGCCTGGAGAAGATCCTGCATGTTGATAGGGCTGAAGGAGCCTTGCTACGCCACCAACTAAGGTGAGAGAATGCTGGATATGAGAACGATCAGTAGAAGGAAAACCTTCAAGTCTTGGAAAGAGCTGGTGTGAGGGGAAGGGTTGGGGAGGAGCAAACAGGCCTTTGGTAAGGGGTGGTGGCAACCCGAAAAGAGAGGCAAGAGCTTTGCAATTTGATTTCCCTTTTGAAATAGTAGGCTCTGTCCCTGGTAGCAATATGCAGAAAACATAAATAATACACATTCGTTGGGAAAAAATTGAACAGATGTTAATCAAAATAAGCATATGGTTTTGTATCCTGGGTTTTAAAACAGTTTAGTACAACATATTCAATATTCTCTGAAAAAATAGAATTTGAAGTTTAGAAAATTAGATTTAAAGGTTGAGAATCTTATATTTTTGTCTTGCCAAGTTTTTATGATCAATTAAAACCTACTTTTCCTAGTGGAGGGCATCAGATCTTGGCATCTGTGTTGTGCTGCAAGAAATTTCCACATAACAAAGCAATTCCAGCTTCTGTTGGATTGCTCATGGAAACAACGCCCAACTGGTTATAAAATATTCTATATCCCAAATAGCCTTGTGAACTGGGATATTTATACTTTTTTTCAAAGCAAGAAACTTAGGACAATCGTGGCGTGCTTAAAGAAAGGGGCTGACTTGGGTGGGATCTGTCTCTGCCACTTCCCAGTTGTGTTGCTGTGGGCAATTATTTGACCTCTTGAGGCCATGCAAATGGGGATAATCTTAGGTCACTTTTAGGATTGTTGCAGAGATGAAGTGAAATAATGCACACAAGGCACTTGGCATAGTGTCGGGCACACTGTGGTCAGTCGCTAACTGCTAAGCTGTATTACTGGAAACAGGGACCCTGAATTGGGTTATCACCCTTGCAAGAACAAAATCGCAAGGCCTGGGGTATAAGAAGGGCTGGATGGTTGTAAACTGAAGGCAGGCAGGAAGGAATTCTATGGGTTGCTCTAGCTTGGGGTGGATGGGCAGTGGTGGGGACACATGTGTTTTTTATCTCCTCCCCTACTTTCCCCTCTTCAAAGATCCCAATCACATCAAAAGAACTTTGCTTAAATTTCCGAACTTCTCCCCCTGAAACTTTGTGGCTTAAACAAACAGTCATTTTAATTAAATATGTTAGAGTCAAGAGAGAGAAAGGAGCTGGGGATGAAGGCACTTAATACACCCCCCCCCCCCCCCCCCCCGCCCCCCACCGCCCCCGTAAGATCCAAGCACTTGTTTTACTTGCTCGTTCACTTCAGGGAAAAAGTTGGGCCTCTGGTTCTCGTTCATGGGCAGAACTCAGTATTACAGCCACGTCAGGATCGAGGGCTCTTTTCATCACCCTAGGTTCTCAGCACCACAGCTTTGTTTTAGAAAAATACACTGGGCTTTTTCTTTCCTTCACTGTCAGTTACAGAAAAAGCAACTTGATCCTTCTAAAATTCTGCAGATTAAAGGCATGGTTTCTAGCCACCCCCCCCCCCCCCCAAATTTTTCTTTAAGGGAAATTCAATTGCATCAAAACAGCAGACCTACGGGGTTTGGGAGAGTAAATGGTGTTATTATTCTCTATCCCCCAGCAGAACTCAGCACAGAGCACTGCACACGTGCACTCCTGGAGGGCTTCGAGGTGGCTGGCTAAGGGCAGGATTTATTTATTTTTTATTTTTTTATTGAGATAACATTGGTTTATGACATTATATAAATTTCAGGTGTACATCATTATATTTCGATTTCTGTTAGATTGCATCATGTTCACCACCCAAAGACTAATTTCCATCCTTCACCATACATATGTGCCCAGTGACCCTGTTCGCCCTCTGGCTCCCTCCTTCTCCTCTGGTAACCACCAATCTAATCTCTGTATCTATGTGTTGATTTGTCCTTGTTGTTGTTTTTATCTTCTGTTTATGA
Source organism: Equus quagga (assembly GCF_021613505.1). Lineage (NCBI taxonomy): Eukaryota > Metazoa > Chordata > Mammalia > Perissodactyla > Equidae > Equus > Equus quagga. The sequence goes on along the minus strand of NC_060270.1, from coordinate 27,862,619 downwards.
GTGAGATAATATGGTATTTGACTTTCTCCCTCTGACTTATTTCACTCAGCATAATACCCTCAAGGTCCATCCATGTTGTTGCAAATGGCAAGATTTCATTTTTTTAATGGCTGAGTAGCATTCCACATGCACATATACCACTTCTTCTTTATCCGTTCATCCCTTGATGGGCACCCAGGCTACTTCCAAGTCTTGGCTATTGTGAATAATACTGCGATGAACATAGGGGTGCATGTATCTTTACACATTCATGTTTTCATGTTCTTTGGATAAATACCCAGCAGTGGAATAGTTGGATCATATGGTAGTCCTAGTCTTAATTTTTTGAGAAATCTCCATACTGTTTTCCATAGTGGCCGTACCAGTTTGCACTCCCACCAGGAGCATACGAGGGGTTCCCTTTTATCCACATCCTCTCCAACACTTGTTATTTCTTGTTTTGTTAATTAGAGCCATTCTGATGGGAGTGAGGTGATATCTTATTGTAGTTTTGATTTGCATTTCCCTAATTATTAGTAATGTTGAACCTCTTTTCATGTGCCTGTTGGCCATCTGTATATCTTCTTTGGAGAAATGTCTGTTCAGATCTTTTGCCCACTTTTTAATTAGGTCGTTAGTTTTTTTGTTGTTAAGATGTATGAGTTCTTTATATATTTTGGATATTAACCCCTTATCCAATATATGACTTGCAAATATCCTCTCCCAACTGTTAGGTTGTTTTTTCATTTTGTTGATGGTTTCCTTTGCTGTGCAGAAGCTTTTTCCTTTGGTGTAGTCCCATTTGTTTATTTTGTCTTTAGTTTCTAAAGGCAGGATTTAACCTGCACCAGCTGGCATTCGACACTTAACACTGAGGGCAGAGAAGACCAGGGGCATTTGGAGAGGGGGCAGGGCCCGATCTAGCAGGGGAGGGCTGGGGCCTAGGAAGATGGGGGAATGCTTAGCTTGAGCTGGGATTCAAAAGTGTGAGCTCGGAGGCAATTAGGAGCTGATACAGGGGCAGGAGCAAGCGCTGTGGCTCTCTGAGCAGGGGATCTTTGGAGAGTACTTCCTTCCAACTGAGAGTTTTTCAGGATGCGACCTCTTCTACAAGCCCATCCTGACCCACTGCCAGAACTCTCACTACACTCACATGCCCCTCTTTTAGAAGACTTACGGACTTATGATTCATTTAGCTTATGTCCCTGTCTCATTTCCCTCCTTGAAGGCAGGGACTAAGGGCTCTTTCCCACCTAATCTTAGCTTGGTAATTTGCAACAACACCCTCTTGGTGTTGAAATGAGTTGAAATGTCCTAGGTGCCAAAGACCCTGGCCCGAGACCTTGTATCCAGGCAGAGGAACTGCTTTTACAGGGAGGTGGGGGTAAGGGGAGGGCAGGAAGGAGACAGAATCTTGGCACATGCTGTGTTGGGAGTGACCTAGGTCTCACACTGTCTCTGCTTCCATGTTCAACCCCAGAGCTGAGAGTTTCTCTAAAGTCAGCAGCCGGGACCTTGGAAGCAGGGGAGAAGTTTAAGGCGAGGCTGCCGATGGCTTTGTCGGACTCTCACTGAGTCCCAGCCCTTCAGGGGCCCTTTCTCCTGGGAGTTTCTGACACTTCCTGTCTACCTCTGAGCTAATTAGCGATGCCCCAGAGGGCAGGCCAACTGGGAAATAAAAGGAGCAAAAGCTCAAAGCAAACAAATGATTCCTCATTAACAGAGTTGGGAAAGGTCTGGGGAGAATGAGGTCTGAAACGTGGGCTGAGATGCCTCTTTCGGATTAACCATTGGCTTAATCTGGGTTCCCCCCTAAAACAGAGCCTGAGCAAGGATTCGTGTACAGGTAGTTTATTTGGGGAATCAATCACCAGGAACAGGAGTGGAAGACTGGGAAGAGTCAAACAGGCAAGGAGGGAAAGAGAAAGGCAATCACGGGATGCATTATTGAATTGATGGAGCTGGGCACTATATGGGCATCGGGAACTCTATCATCTTGGGATCTGTATAGGACGTGCCCCAGAACTGCTCACCTGAAGAATGGAAGAGTGGAGTATGTCCCCACCAGCTCCTGTCTGCCTTGGTCAAGGGTTGTCCCATGAAGTGTTAGTTTCTTTGCACTTCCAGGTTTATGCACATGTCAGAATGGGCAGTGGGTTCCTGCAGGGGTCCCAGGCTGCAGTGACAGAGCCCTGAGGCTGGAAGATAGCAGGTGCCGCTGAGGCAAGGTGCTCTTGAGTCACACCTGTCTGCAGTTGGCTGTCAAAGCAAAGCTGGAGTAAAAAGATGAGCTAGCTGAGCTTTGGGAATCCTATAAATAGGGAAAGGGCAACTTTCTGAAAGTGGAAATGAAATTGCTTCAAGGAGGGGCTATTCTTAAATGGTAGAGGAAAAAAAATGCAGCCCTGGTGAACATGGAAAAAGGATACCTAAGTCAGTTGAGAAAGACCAAAATATTATTGCAAAGAAGAGTTATATGTTTTTCAGTTCACCGCTGGAATGTAAAAATAAATAAGTGAACAGAAAACAAAACAAACAAAAATGATGGGCTGGGAAGATGTGAGGTCAGCCACAGGAGGAATCTAATAAGACCTCAGGTCACACGTCCTTTCCCTGTCTTCCATAAACAGAACTATATTTCCATTTAATTCTCATCCAAAGTCAGGATCTATGGTTTTCCTAGGTGGGAATATTAATTCTTCCTTTAATTAACTGCTTTTTCAGCAATGCATAACCTCAAAGTGTAACCTGGTGATTAGTGATCTATTATTATGGCTCTCGCATGATGTACAGAGTGACTATTCTGAAACACAGCACTGAAGCACGTGCTCTGGCTTGAGGGTCTGTGAAATGGGCACTCAGAACCAAGTGCACAGTCTCTTCATGATTCTCCCAGTCTTCAGGACTCTGTGCCAGGAACCAGGGATAAAGAAGGAGGACAGACCCTCAGCCCTCAAGCTCATGGACCAGAGACGCCAGGTTTCTTTGAAGGTTCACAAGCCAGTACATCCCTCAGGGTTTTGCCTGCCTGGTCCTTTTCCAATCAGTCCTTCTCGGTAATCTGACCTAAATATAGCTCTGCAGCTAATTTGCTCCGATAGTTCCCCCTCTCTCCTCAGCCTGTTTCCTGCCCTGGAAACTCAGCCGGGTGGGAGCGGGGTGGGTGTGGGTGTGGGGGCGGGGCAGCCTGATCTGTGGCCGATTGGCCTCTGATGTTCTATTGTTGAAACTCTGGGAAGCTGTGCTATTCTTAAATTATTTTTAAAGACCCTTAGGAGAAAATCTTTAAATACATTTCAACTGATCGAAAGACAAATATAAAAACCAACCAACCAACCCTGATGAGCTCTAAAGATAGCAGAGATGCATAGGACCTGGAAGGAGCCTCGCCCTCACCAGGCTTTTCCTCACTTCCTGGAGCGGCACCTTCTCCTCCCTACCCGCCGCGCTGAAGCCTCGGAAGCCGGCTCCACGAAGGGGATACGGGTGCAGGAGATGAGCGCCGGGTTTGGGTGCTTAGCGACTAGGGGAACCGAGGGCTAAAGAGGAGGGGCGGGAGCACTCCCTGCCCCCGCGACGACCGCCGCCGGCCCCGCCCCGCGCAGCCCTAACGCGCGCACCCAAGGTGTCTGGGCGCATCCCGGCAGCTGAGGCCGCAGCGGTGGGAACTGGTAGAGGGGCTTCGAGAAGGAGACGGCGGCAGTGCCCCCACTCGGTTGTCCAAGCCAGGAGCGCGGGTACTTAAGAAGCCCCGAGTTAAGGTGAGTTCACCAGCTGAGCCCTCCGTAGCCGGAGTCCCCTGTTCTTTTGGTTTGGGGTAAGAGGAGGGGTCCGCATCGCTGCAGCTCGGGTGGGATGCGCCGGCGCCCCCTGCTCCGTTTGGTTAGGCCTTGCGTGGCCCCTTAGACGGGTGCAGGGATGCGGTTGGGGAAGGGGGCGCTGAGTCCTGTAGGCTGGGCCCTACGGCCGTGGCGGAATAAGGTTAAGAAGATGGACGGATCCCGCCCAGACCCGTCTTAGCCTCAGGTGGTCCTTCCCCGCCGCTCTCCCGGGCCTTCTGTCCGCGCTCTGGGAGCCCGGCCTGGCATTTATTATTCGGAACAATGTGCTCGGAAGGAAGAGGCCCAGGTCGAACACGCTGCCCTGAGGCTCCCAGGTGAAACCCTCAGTACTCATCCTTCCCTGCCGCCGCATTTTGCAGAAGGCGACCCCGGCTCCAAGAAGGGAAGGAACCCGCCCAAGGTCAGTCACATCGTAGTCCGAGGCTGAGCCAGGACCAAAGCCAGGAGTCCTGCCTTCCAGCCCCGGGCTCCGGGCACTGCTGCCTTCTCCACCGCATTTCCGTCTTTCTGACCCGCATCCCTCCTCATGCTCCCGCATCCTCCACGAGGCTGCGTCCTCTAGGACTCGGGGAAGACTCCCTGCCCTCCTGCTGGAGGCTGGGCGGCGGTCAGGCCGCCGGTTCGGCTGCCTTGAGCACGAACTGAGCGGGCGGTTGCTGGAGTACCAGACAGGCCGCAGGACCGGGGGAGGAGGAGGACTGAACAAGGTGGAGGCGCCCCGGGGGCAGGTTGGGGATGCTGGGGTGCCGGTGGGCCCGGGTCAGGCAGAGCCCGAGCTACCGCGGCGCGCCGGCTAGAGGACTGGAGGGCTTTGTCTGGGCGGTGCCGCCTCAGCCAATGGGAGCGCGGCTCGGGCCGAGCCCCTCCGCTCCTCGCCTCCCGACCGGCGGGAACCACGCGGCGCCTGCGCGTCTCGGGCGTTCCGCGCTCGGCCGGTGCGCGGGTTAGTGCCTGAGACAGTGAGCGCGGCCGCCTGCGGGCTGCGCCCTGCTCCGGGCGGGTTTGGCGCTGCGCCCGACGTTGAATTCTCCGCCGCTTTTTCCATCCAGTCATCCAAAGTATGCCCATAGTCAGCTGCTGCAGAGTCACTGTCTAACCCTGCGTGGGGTTGCGGAGGCACAGATTTCATTATGGAGGGCCGCCCGCAGGCTTCGTGCTGCCCAGATCCTTTACGAGGCAGCAAATGTCCTACTTTCTACCAGAGCGGTGGAGCCGGGCTGTGCACAGGGCATATAATTCTGGCGGGCGAGGAAGCTGATCTTTGAAATTTGTGTAGCTTTCATAGTCTCTCAATACACATTTATAGAGCATCTGCTTCCTGTCAGCCATCAGAGTAGATATTTTGGAGGAGCCGGAATTCAATGACTCGCCACGGGATCCATCTATGGGGCGCTCACCGTCCAAGAGGGGAATGACGGTTAGATGGGGGCTGTGAATGGTTATAAACATAAATACCTCTAATACTACCCTGCCTCCGGGAATGCTATGACAGAGGCGCAGTAGGAAGGTGTGAAATGTGAATGTAGGCAAGAGATTGATTTTTATTTAGGGGATCAGGACAGGCATCTCTGAGGAGGTATTTGAATCAGTTGGGACTTGGTCAGATAAAGAAGTCAGATTTGGTATAGGATGAGCAAGGCACGGAAACTGGAAAGTACAGGGCTTGTTGTGGGATGGCGTAGCAAATGGTCTGACGAGTAGATGAGAAATGTGTAGTTGGAGATAGGGTTTGGAGCGGCCAGGTGAGGACCAGGATGCCCAGCCTGTATACTCTGATTTGAAATGTGGTAGGAATAGAATGGCTCCTGAATCTGTCGCTTGTGCTAATGTCATTTTCTACATCTGCGCCAAAAGTCTTGGGAATATCTTTGATTCTTTTTTTCACATCCTAATTTAATCTGTCAGTAAATGGAACAGGGCGTTACCTTCAAAACATAGCTAGATTCTGACCACTTCGAATCACCTCCATGGTTTCCACCAGGGCTGGCTGCCCTTTTGTATATCTCCAGGGAGCACCTTGTCACATTTCACTGGAGTTGTGCAGTGCACAGCCTGCATGACTGTACATTGTGTCCTTGGATTATTGCCATAGCTTTTAAATGCTCTCTCTGCTTCTACCCTTGTCCATCCTTAGTCTATTCTTAACCCAGTGAGAGTTACTGGAAACTCTGTTAATTCATTCACATATTATGTGCCTCCTGTGTGCAGGCTACTGTTAGGTGTTGGTGATACAATAATGAACAAAATAGACAAAACCCTCTGCTCTCAGAGTTCACATTCTAATGGGGCTGAAAGACAACAAATAAGTTAAATAATTACATTATGTATAATGTGTATAATGTTATAATTTTGTAAGTTGCCAAGGAGAAAAAAAAAAACGGAAGCAGGGAGGAGGGGTAGAAAATGTCAGGGTCCGGGTGGGGTTGCGGGGGTGGTCAGGGAGTGTCTTACTGAGTAAACATATGAGGAAAAGGCTGAAGTGAGAGAATGAGCCCTGTGGAGAGTGAGGGGAAGAACATTCCAGAAACAGGGAAAAGTAAGGCAGAGGCCCTGAAGCAAGAGGTTGCCTGTCACTCGAAGGACAGCAAGAAGGCCATTATGGCCAAGGTGCAGTGAACAAGGGGGCATGAGGTCAGGGAGGTCACGGGGACCCAGATCATGGAGGGCCGTGTAAGCAATCTGTACACAGTTTGGCTTTTACTCTGAAAAAGAGTTTGGTACAGGAGTGACGTGATCTGATTTCTGCTTCTCAGGCTTATGCAGGCGGTGTTGAGCAGCGTCCAAAGGGGGACTGGGGGAGGAGTGGGCAGGGAGCCCCGTGGCGGGGCTGTTGCAATAATCCAGGCCAGAAATGATAGAGGCTTAGACAAAGATGGTAGCAGAGGATCCTAGATATGTTGTGACGGTGGAGTCAGGATTTGCTGACAGCTTGGCTGTGGAGTATGCAAGAAAGAGAGGAGTCAAGAGTGAGGAAGACTGAGAGGAGCAGATATTCAGAGCCATAGCACAGGCTGCATTTTGGACAGGTTAAATTTGAGCTACCTATTAGACATTCGAGTGGAGATGGTGACTAGGCAGTTGGATCCGTAAGGCTGGTTGGAGATAAACATCTGGGAGTTGGCAACATGTAAATCATATTTAAAGCTATGAGAGCTCACCATGGTGGCGAGAAGAGACCAGGAACGGAGCCCTGAGACTGCGTCATTTAGTGGTCTGATTGAATTTGGTAGTCAGGCCCTGTTCTCCTGGGGCTGGAAGGCCTGCTTCAGCTGGCAGTTGTAATGATGGCAACTTTGACAGCTCTGGTACCACTTTCTCTTGGAGGACAGATGAGAAGTGGAGCGGGGGAGGCACATGTTCCTGTGGGCATTGCAAGATCTACAAGGCGTCATTCTCAAAATGATGAGGCAACAGTAAGAACTAGTAATAATGATCTGCAGAAAGAACCTGCTTTCAGTATGTTTTAGTAAATATTGTTTTGGTTGCAAGAAACACAAACTTCAAGCTTGCTTAATCGACATGGAGAATAAAGCCATAACCTGCCTGACAGAGCTGGAGGACCAGAGGGTGGCTGGCCCTCAAAAGTAGAGCTGCCCCAAGGAAAGCTCACAAGGCTCTGTTGCTTCTTTCTCTCTCTCCACCTCCATCTCTGCTTCTTTCTGCATATGTGCCTTCTCTCTGCAGACTGGCTTTCTCCATCTCTCTCTGGCTTCAGACTCACTGTAGCGAGCGTAGCTGTCCCGCCTCCAGCAGCCGGATGATGTGACCTCACCCCACAGAGGCTGATTTGCATTCTTTCAGTGTCAGGGCACAGAATGACAGGTCCCTCCTGGGTCGGTGTTTCTCCCTGACCCAGTCCTCCATGGCCCGAGGGGAGGTCTCATGACCAACTACAGCTGCAGAGGCCAAATCCTAAGGGCAAGAGGCAGGTCTGAGAGGACAGGGATCAGCTGAGCAGGCAGACACCCACAAGGTGACCACTGCAGAGAATGTCTCTGATAGGTTGTCTGGGGAGAACTGGCCACGACCTAAGTGTGATCTGGTGATGAGAGTGTCTCTCAGACTAATCAAAGTGTCATGTTAGGTTTACCTTCTCTGCACTTGGTTAAGGCTTTGGCTTTTCTTGAAGGTCTCTGTTAACCACAGCTATATGAGAGTCACCTCTGCATTTATGATAAAATGGTGATAAGAACATCATCTACTGTGTCATTTGCTGCTCCTCTGTAGTGCTCAGAATAGTTCTCTTTCGAAGGAATAATAGGCATCTTTTTTGAATGAGGGCTTTACAACTTGTCAGGTTTCCCTTTTGCACGGCCTCAAGGAAGCCCCCATTTACCGTGCAGTTAGCATGTGTAGCTGAGCTGGGCTGGAGCTTATAGGCAAGACTGTGCTAAATGATCAGAAGGGAAATAGCCAAAAGAGAACATACATCTCTCTGGTGAGGGATCTCAAACCCAAATGCCCATGGTGTCCAGGCAGCTAACAAAGGTCTGGGTAGGCGTAAGATAGTAAGTGCATATTGTTTGTACTGAGTTGAGTTAAAGCGTAACTCAGCTGCCTAGTCACATTACCTTTTCTAACACTAGGCTTTGCCAAACAAAGCAGCCAAGTGCAACATGTCGGACGGAGGCAGGCTGCCAGTTGTCAGACCTGGGATTCTCACGTAGCTCACTGGTCTTAAGCTCCTCAGCGTGGGGTCCCTGCATGGGGTGTTCCCTGCCTGAACCCAGCTTGCCCGCCTCAGAGGGACAGGGCCCTCCTTTCCCACTCGGTGGTGCCAAGGCCCAACCCAGAACACCTGAGTTCTCTTTCCTGCCTAAGGCCTCCTCCTGAGTTCCTGTTTCCTGCTGACCCCCTGCCTCTTCCGAGGATGTCAGTACTGGGAATGCCTGCCTCCTGCAGGTGAGACCTTGCCCCTGACCCACAGGAATGCGACCAGCTGTGTCCTCTGCAGGATAGCCCTGTCAGAATGCAACAAGGGAGCCCAGCGTCAGGACAAGGATGCACACACCATTTTTCTGATGCGGGGGTGCCTTCCACAGGTTATGCATCGGTTATGCATTGACAACGGAAAGGAAGGGCCCCTGAGAACAGACCCAAGTGTTCCCAGTGTTACAACAGTTTCTCCCAGATTACAGATTGATATGTGAGCATCTTGATTTTGTGACCGTATCTTATAAATTTGGTCACTGGGAGTCAAGTGCCCTGTGCCAGGTCACCCTGGGGCAGCTCATGGAGTTTCAAGGCTAAGGAGACTATCCCGCCCACAGGTGCTCTGCCTTCCTCCTCGCAGCACCCACTTCCCACAACCATTTCTGTTTCCAAACCAGAAGGCCAGGGAGTGGTTTTTCAAGGGGAGAACTTAATATTTACGGAGACTAAAGCCCAGCACGAGGCCTTAAGATGGGAAACAACCCCGAGGAGTGCGTGGGAATCCCGCTGCCTGTGGCATTGTGTTTGGAGTGAAAATCCACAGCCTGTTTCAGAAACTTAAAAAAGAGGAAGAGGAAGAAATCTAAATTTCTACCATTCCCTGTGTGAGACTACGCGGTGAATAGTGCATTATTCAAGGGACTGAGTTTTCCTGCATTTCAGGCTATTTTGCCTTCAGCACTTTAGGTATTGCTGACTCCGAGGAAAACAAAATTGAAAGCAGGCCCCTATTTGGAGACGGTGTGGAAGCATTCGCTGCCCCAGGCATTGGGCCGAGGGATGGAAAGGGATTTGCTTACAGACAATTGGACTTGAAACCACCCAGTGCTGGTGATCTCTGACTTCAGTCATGGCGGGAGAGGTGGAGATGGGTGTGCTCAGCCAGCTGGTCAGTACTCGGGTGGGGAGGGGGCACCCGGGCAAGGAATCTGAGCCCAACGTGGGCCTGTGCCTTCCCTAATGGGTCCGTCTGGGCTCCATTTTGCTGTTGCTGGCCAGGGGCTTGCCATGGAAACTTCTGTTTTGGCCACAGGCTGACTTTCCACCTTTAGGAGGCTAAGTGCTCCAGAGTGCTCTGTGGGGGGTGGGGAGGGGAAGCACACAGCTCATCCCCACTCGGCAGAGACTCACTGAGTGCCTCCTTGTGTCATGATTCTTCTAGACGCGGGGTATTCCACGGTGAGCAAGATGGACAAGGCCCCTGGCCTCACTGAGCTTATGATCTAGAAGGGAAGATAAAGGAAAGAAACAAGATTATTTTGGATTGAAGAGTGATCGTGTAGAGAACAACCTCTGTGTGTTGCATGGAGGATTGGGGACAGTGTCTCTGAAGTTGGAGGATCCACATGGAGTGAGGGAAGAGCAAGGCTAGGGGACCTGAGGCAGGGAAGACTTGGTTTTCAGAAACTTCTAGAAAGTCAGCGCAGGGAGCACAGGGGAGGGTGGTACCAGACAAGGTTGGAAAGGGAGGCAGAGGCCACACCACCAGGTCTGGGAAGGAGGTATCAGGGAGTCATGTAAACTGCCTGGTGTTATAAAGATCCTTCTGGCTGCATGGCTGAGAAGGAGTGTGGTGAGCTGGTCCAGGAAAGATCAGGCAAACCCAGAGATCCCTATTTGTTTACCTTTCCTGAGGATTAAACAGAGTAAACGCTTCCACCTGCCTCCTGCAGCTAATGCTGCAGGGGTTGCTAGTAAATGGGCTAATTACACACCTATTGGCCCTGGCTGGTTATCAGTTAGGTTTGGAGGGGAGCAAATGGGCAGGGGCGGAGCTGCCTCCCAGGCAGGACCTGTTACTGATAAGAACAGTCTAACAAACCACAGACCTGTGTGCAAAGGATAGGCCTGGAGCGTTCACCAGCAAAAGAGCAACAGCTCCCCCAGCCGTGGTTGTGTAGCTCAACTCCCTCCCAGCCTCCCCTGCCTTAACTCAGGCCAGGAGGCATCACCAGAACAGATTTCACCAGAACAGGAGGACAAGTGATGCACACGCTGATCAACAGTTAGTAACGCACAACTAGTCATGGTGCTGGGTAACCTTAAGGTTACACCAAGTGATACATGGCTTTGTTGCAATAAGGTTGATTTAACCTCAAATGGGGGTGGTGGGGGAGACCGTGTGTGTGTGTTTTAATTTAGGTAGATTAAAGCGTGTCTCATCATATGGCTCCAGTCTCCGTGCTGCAATGAGTTGCTGATGAATTCAGCCTCAGAGCCAGACCCTCTGTTTGGTGGGGTTGGGGAGAGGGGTGGGGAGCTGAGTCAAATGGCACATGACATGGGGCTAGAAAAGCTGCCTGCAGAGGCATGTGGGCAAATTGAGGGATTTTTACTGGATGTGGGGGACACAGACGAGAGAATGAGACCCACACAGTCAGAGTTAGGTCCCTGAGTCCCCCAGTGTTTGCTGCAGAGCCTGGTTTTAGGATCACTGGGCTGGTCCAACCGCCTCATGTTACAAATAATTGGGTGATGACTTGTCCAGGGTTGCCCAATGAGTTGGTGGTACAGCCAGAACCAGAACCCAGATTAATAGATGTCCCGGCCTCCTGACTCTTTCCATCACATGAGGCTGCGGCTTGAGAGGGAGGTGCAGGAGGGCCCTGCCTGGTACCGTGACCAGACCTGGGTCAAACAGACAGAGCCACTCCTCCCTAACTCCTTGAAGGCAACAGGGCCGGGCTGAGGGTACATTCTGTGTTTCAGAACCTGCTAGGAGGAGGCCGACCATCCTACCTCTTGTGGCCACGATGCTGACCGCCCGCCTCTCCAGACCCCTGTCACAGCTCCCCGGGAGAACCCTGAATTTCTATGAAAGAGAGAATGGAACGAGGTAAGAAATGAAAGGATGGAGGTGCCCTTGAGGATCACACTTTCTAGGCGAAGCTCAGCTCTTCACACACGACGATGCAGATGGTCAGAAGGGCTGCCTCTTAAAGATGTCTCCCAATACCCACCATCTACCAGCAAAGGAAATTCAACGGCGTGCTCAGAAGACAGAGACCTTCCCAGGCACACAGGGCACGCAAGAAGATCTTTCATTCCTGCTTTATTTTTTTTTAACTTTTTATTTTGAAATAACTCTACTCTTATACAAAAGTTGCAAAAATAGTACAAAGGGTTCCTGTTTCCCCTTCACCTAACTTCTCCAAATGTTCACATCTTACAAAACCAGAGTGTAATCAACGAAACCAGAAAATTACCGCTGATATAATACTGTTAACTAATTGACAGACCTGATTCAGATTTCACCAAATGGCCCACGAATGGACCTTCTTCTGGTCCAGGAAACAAACCAGGGCCCCACAGCGCACTTAGTTAGGTCTCCTTGGTCTCTTTCTCAGTCCTTGTGGGTAGTTCCTCAGTCTTTGTGGTGCACGACCTTGGCACTCTGGAAGCGTGTCTCTCAGTTTGGGTTTGTATGACGTTCCTCGTGTTTAGATTCAGGTAGGCATGTTTGGAAGAATCCCAGCCAAGTGAGGTGGTGCCCTTCTCTGTGCATGGCATCAGGAGGCACAGGATGGTGACACATCTTATTACTTTGATCTCCTGGGTAACTGCTCTTTTTAAACCTTACACATGAAACCGGCTAACTAAAGTGTCCTGAGACTTCACTGAACTGTTTGTGTGGTTTCGAGAAAGTGCTAAGGACAAATTCAACAAGCAGCGCTTTTTTTTTTTTAAGATTTTATTTTTTTCCTTTTTCTCCCCAAAGCCCCCCGGGTACATAGTTGTGTATGTTTTTAGTTGTGGGTCCTTCTAGTCGTGGCATGTGGGACGCCGCCTCAGCGTGGCTTGATGAGCAGTCCCATGTCCGCGCCTGGGATTTGAACCAACGAACCCCGGGCTGCTGAAGCAGAGCAGCGAACTTAACCTCAGCCATGGGGCCAGCCCCTCAGCTCTTCTTCTTCAAGAGCTTCTGAGCCTTTTGCAGGGGATTCACTGTGCTCAGCTCCTTCATTTTCTTCTTTTGCAGCCACAGCAGGGAAAAAATAAGAAATACCATTTTATTTCTTTTATATTTGCGGGGAATGAAGCTGAGTGTCCAGTTAAATTCAAAGTCCCAGCAGCTAGAAAATTGATGCATCTTTTCTATGCCAATAAATATGTTTGGAAGAACATGCATTTAGGCTTTTAGCAGCATTTGCTTAAAAGCATTTCCACGGGATACAGATGCTTGGTTGGAGATGGCCTCATGTACCAGAGGACACCATAGAAGAAGGGGTTAAAATGGTCCCTCTCGCAAAGGTGACATCCCATGGAAGAGGGAATGGAGCGTGGCTCTGTTGAAGGGATTTTGGAAGATTTACTGCAATTTTTTTTCAGCGAGTGATTCACAGAAATGGCAAAATGTGTCTCAAAAGTGGCTTTTAGGGATTTCTGGAGATTATTTTTTATAGACAATAAAATAATCCCAAAGGGAGCCAGCCCTGATGGCCTAGTGGTTAAAGTTCGGCATGCGCTGCTTCAGTGGCCTGATTTAGTTCCCGGGCACGGAACCACATCACTCATCTGTCAGTAGCCATGCTGTGGCAGCAGCTCACCTAGAAGAACTGGAAGGACTTACAACTAGAATACTAGAATATACAGCTATGTACTGGGGCTTTGGGGAGAAAAAAAAAAGCAAGATTGGCAACAGATGTTAGCTCAGGGCAAATCTTTCCCAGCAAAAAAAAAAAAAAAAAAAGAATTCCAAAGGAAGTTAAAAATACTTTTACAAAGGTTTTAATCCTCAAATTAAAGGGATGTGAGGCATTAGTCAAGCTTCAGGCTCATTTGCGGAGAAGGAAAGGCTGTCAAAGGGAGATTCTGAATCTTCTGGAAGGATTGTAGAAATAACCTGGTTAGGCTGAGGGAGATGGGGCAGGGTGGTCAAGGGCAGAGCTTTGTCGGAGTTCGTGAGCTGTCCTCAGGGCAAAGGTGTGAGCAGAGGTCAGGAAGAGAGACCCAGGCGTATGAGGAGGATGGACTGGTGGCTGATCCCCATGCCTGAGCAAACAGCAGGTCTTTGGATGGGAAAAAACTTAAGCCTGATCATTTTGCTTGAATCTCAGTTGGAAAGGGCCTCATACTCCTGTCCTCACCTGTAGGTAGATCCTCTGATAGCATCCTTAACAAGTGACATCACAGCCATGGGGCAGTCAGTACCTCTCACATCAGGCCTCCTGTCTTTGGACACTGCTATTGTAAAGTCTTTTGTCATATTGAGCAGAAATCTTTTCTCCTGTAAATGCCACCCCTTTGCTCCTGGGTCTGCCCTCTGTATTCACACTGAACAAGTTACTCTCTAATCCCCAGAGACACCATGCCACCCCAGTCTCCCCCACCCCCCACTTCTCTTATTTCATTTGCATGTTTTTTCATTGCTGATCTCCCTTGGTTTCCCCACTCAGCATCCAGGTCTCCCACCTCGATGATGTCCATTTGGCCTGTGCTCCTTCTTGAGATGCGGTGCCCTGAACAGAACACCCCCCAGGTGTACGAGCCTCAGAGCAGCAGTCACCCAGTACACAGCATCTGTCCAGATGAAAACTTCTCCAGGAGTGCCTGGATGCAGCCCCCACCCTGACACCTGACAGCTGCTGGGTTCACTGGCTCTCTCAGGTTTTTGATCTCCAGCTTTGCCAGAAGGCTCTGGCACCCCCTGGGGCGGGTGACTTACCAATGCATTCCCTACCCAGGATACTGCTTCCTGGATCTTGGTTACACAAATCAGCTGGCTCAGCCCCAGTGCTCAGCTCTGCATGGCCGGGTATGACACCTAATCCTCCAGGGCAGCTGACCTGGGCAGAGTGGAGAAGGGCTCTGGCCTCCCTTATCCCTGTCCAGTCTGCGCTCACACAGCTTCTTTTGGCAGCCACATCAATTGTGATTCATGGTCCGCCAGACTAAATATTTTTCACGATGCTGCTGAGTGAGGCCGTATTTCTCCCAAGCTGTGCTTGTGTCACTGACGTTTGTCCCTCCTTAACCCCATCTTGTTAGATTAGGCCTGTCAAATTGACTCATGACACCTCTCAGCAGAAAGCTGGGTTACTGGTTATTGTTGCCGATTCATGATGGGAGAAACAAAAACGATAGAGCTTCAGACCAGTAAGATGGAAAAGCAGCCAGAATTAATGCCTTGGCCAATGTGTGGTGGCGTCTCAGATGTGGCCTGGCAAGTTCCTGGATGCCAGGGCTCTGGGGACAAGCAGGTTCCTCCACAGGCCCTTGGGGAAGTGCCAGACAGCACCTGTCCGCCTCTCTGATTGCCCTTCTGGGTTAGGATGGAAATCAGCAAGCTCTCGTCCTCTGAATCTGGCAGCCATCGCTTTGGGACTCCACCCTCAGAGAGTTTACCGACCATCCTGAGTTTCACTGCACCACCTGTGAGACTGGCCTAGCTGTTGGAGTAAGTGGTTTGGTTGATTGACCAGCAGCTTGCTGCCACGGCAAGATCCTCCTGGGCAGAGGGGACCCTCCAGGGAAATGCACACTATTTTGTATTATGGGATTTAGGCTTAACCCTCTCAGGGACACTTTTAGCCCCGAGAAGCCAGTGTATCAGGGCTGCATCACACTAATAGGAGCAAAGACCCCCAGAAGGCTGGTGTGGCTTCTGAGACCCCAGGCTCCTTGTTTCTTTCTGCTCCGTCATCCTGAGGCGGCTCTCACCTTAGAGAGCCAAGATGCCCCTCCACCTCCACTTCAGTCCAGGCAAAGTAACGTGGAGGAAGGGAGGAGCTGCTCCTGCCCGCAACGAGCATACCTCTCCCAGCAGTCACTGCAGACTGATGCTCGCACCTATTGACCAGAGGTGGGGCACACTATCACCAGGTAGGTGGAAAGAAGTGCCTGGAAAGAGTCTGGAAATAGTTGGGCACATTGCTACCCCCAGACAAAATTTTGTTAGAGAGGCGCATGAGAAGAATGGGTATTTGCGAGTGAAGAGCCGAGCTGGGCTGTGGCCTAGAGCTGATTTGGACCCCAGAGACGTTAGGGCCTTGGCAGTGAAGAGCCTCCAAAAGGAAGCCCCAGCAGGGAAAAGTCCTTTTTTAATTTTTTAAGGCAGCAGTTATGAACGCTGCTTGCAGATTAGAATCACCTAGAGCACAGTGGGGAAGAAATTCCTACTGCCCACCCCAGGGATTCTGATTTAATTGATTAGAGATGAAACTAGGCATGGGAATAGTTTTAAAAGTTTCCCTGGTGATTCTTCTTAAACTATTTTGGGAAGAATTTTAAACGTATGCAAAAGTAGAAAGTAGTGTATTGATCTCCTGTCTACCTGGTCTTCAACAATTATCAGATCATGGCCAATCTTTTTTCATCTCTGTTCCCACCCATTTTCCTTCCCCTCCCCCTACTGGATTATTTTGAAGCCAATCCGGGACATCATGTTTGATTTGTAAATATTTTGGTATCTATCTCTAAATGGTATGAACTCTTTTTACTAACATAACCACACAACCGTGATCACATTCCCCATGATTCTAATAAACAACCAGGGCAAACCTGAGAACAACTGCTCCAGACCCATGTCCGTCAGCCCTCTCCCCGGGGCCCCCTGTACTGGAATGACCTGAGGTGCTTGCTTGTTAAACATGCAGGTTTCCAGGGGCCACCCTTTCTTACTGAATCAGAGTGTCAATGGGAGGGACCTGGGAGTGTGCATTTTAACAAGCTCCCCAGGTGCTTGTTAGCTAAAGTTTCAGAATTGAGGTACCAAGGTCTTGCCAAGCCCAAGGCCCCTCCAAAGTGAGAAGCAGCCCCAAGCCCGGGATCCACAGCACCTGCAGGAGCTCCAAATTGACAGATGAGAAATAAGAGCAGGCTGAGGCAACCCCAGCAGTGGCCAAGAGAAGGAGGCTGAGAAGCCAAGCAGTGCCCAGGGGGGTACTCTTGTGCCAGCTGGAGCCTCGCAGCCGTGTTCTTGGCGCCGACTCACCCACCTTATCAGGGTTCTGCCTCTTAGGGGTCAAGTGTAGGGGGATGGAGCCTTATGCTCTCTGGAAAAGTAGAAATGCCATTGCCAGCTGGGTGTGAGCAGTAGAGCCTGGTATAATACACCCAGAGATAGTCAAGTTCAAGTCTGAATATATTTGAGAATGGGGAAGTGGATTAGAGAAGATTTGGCAGCAAGTCAGTCTGAAATAAGCTCTTTCTCTTGCTGTGAGCTTTTTGTTACTTTTTAAAATATCGGATAGTGCTAAGGGGGTGGCAGAGGACAAGCACATATAATCTAGTTCCAACAAGGACACCTTATTCTTTTTGCAGAGCAACACCTGGAGTCGTGGAAAAACAGTGATTCTCTTTGGGTAAAGTCATTTAACCAGCCTTGGGTGTCCTAACCATGCCATTCTGCTCACCAAGACCGTCCACGCACAAGGACTTAAAATCCAGAGACTCCTCTGTGGCAGTTCAAAAGGACAGGGGTCACCTGGCAGACTTCCCAGGGGACCCTTGTTTCTATCTAGTGGGCCCAATGTTTTCAAAGAATGTTGGACAATACATTTTAATGAATTTTTTAAAAACTTTATATTTTGAATAGGTAATATATTCACATGGTACCAAATTCAAATGGTACAGAATAGTATACAGTAAAAATAAGTCTATCTCCCACCTCTTTCCCCTGTTACCAGCTGCTCACTCACCCATACTTCCTCCACTTATTGTTTCTGGTTTAATATTCATTTAAAAGTAAACAGGATTTCCATTTCTGGAAAAGATGGAGTAGATGTACTTTCCTCTATTCCTTCCGCTAAACGCAACTAAAACCCCTGGATATTATATACAACAAGCATAAAAAGACTGTAAAAGATGGAGAGAAGAAGGCAGATCATTAGGGACCTCAGGACCCCAGAAACAACACAGTATGAGTTTCTATGTTTTCTTTTCGTTTCATATATCCCAGATTTGGAGCTCAGGAAGGAGGCAACCCAGAAAGGCCAGAAAGCTCAGGCACAAAAAGCCCCAGCAGCAGTTTGCTCTCTCTGGCCAAAGGACCAGCCTAGCCAGATGGAAAACTTTGGACAATAACCACTCTACTCCAGCCGAACACCACAGAAAAAGCTGTAGCCTTACCCCTGCCGACACCAGCGAGGGCCAATGCTGAGTCTAGACTCCCGCCTTCACCAGGCTGTAGTGAGGGACCCCAGTCCTCCGACTGGGACTTTCATTCTCCCCCAGCAATAATAAGGCTCCGTGCCTGCTTGGGGTGGGGGTGGGGGACTGTCAGAGTGTACTTTCTCTACCTCCCAGCAGTAATGAGACCACACACTGCCACACATATGGGGAGCAGTAATGAGGCACTCAAACCCCTCCCAGCTGGGGAGACCTACTGAGGAGCTGGAACCTGTCGCCACCCGGCAGTAACACTTCCCAATTTATTTAACGAAGCTACTATTACCCTGATGCCCAAACCAGACAAAGACAGTACAAAAAAAGAGAACTACAGACCAATGTCCCTCATGAATATAGATGCAAAAATCCTTAAAATATTAGCAAGTAGCAGTCAGCAATATATAAAAAGAATTATAAACCATGAAGAAGTGGATTTGTTCCAGGGATACAAAGATGGTTCAGTATTTGAAAATCAGTCGTTATAATCCACCAAATTAACAGGCCAAAGAAGAAAAATCACATGACCCTATCTATCAGTGCAGAAAAAGCAAAATTTAACAGCTGTTTATGATAAAAACTCTCAGAGAAATAGGCATAGAGGGGAACTTCCTAAACTTCATAAAGAGCATCTACAGAAAACCTACAGCTAACGTGCTTACTGGTGAAAGACCGAATGCCTTCCCTTAAGATGGAGAACAAGTCAAGAATGTCTGCTCTCACTACTGATTAAATGTAGAGCAATAAGCAAGTGCAATAAGGCAAGAAAAGGAAATAAAAGTCATACTGATTGGAAAAGAAGATATAAAACTGTCCGTATTGGCAGATTACATGATTGTCTCTATAGAAAATTCCAAGGAATTTGCAAAAAACTCCCAGTACTAATAAGTGAGTCCAGCAAGGCCACGGAATACAAGATAACCCACAAAAATCAATGTATTTTTATGTCCTAGTAATGAACCTGTGGTTATCAAAATTATATATAATACTGTTTACAATTGCACAAAAAATGAGATACTTAGATATAAATATAACAAAACGTGTACAGGATTTGTATGCTGAAAACTATATAATGCTGATGAAAGAGATCAAAGATCTAAATAAATGAAGACCCCATACCATATTTAGGGATTGAAAGACTCAAAAATATTAAAGATGTCAGTTTTATTCAAATTGATATACAGGTTTATCACAATTTCTATCAAAATCCAAGTCAGATTTTTATAAAGACAAGATTATTCTAAAGTATATATGGAAAAGCAAAGGAAATAGAATAGCTAAAACAATTTTGAAAAGGAAAATTAAGATATTAAGATGGGAGCACATAGCTCAATGAAACAGAATATAGAACGCAGAAAGAGACCCCCATGAATGTGCCCAGCTGGTATTTGACGAAGGTGCAAAAGCAATTCAATGGAGGAAAGATAGCATTTTCAAAAAATGGTGCTGGAGCTATTGGACATTCATAGGCAAAAAAACCAAACTTTGACTGAAGTCTCATATCTTATGTGAAAGTTAACTCAAAATGCATCACGGACTTAAAATGTAAAACGTAAAACTATAAAACTTTTAGAAAAAAACCTAGGAGAAAAAACCTTTGGGTTTTGGGATAGGCAAAGAGTCCTGAAACTTGACACCAAAAGTATGATTCCAGTGTCTAGGGTTATTATTTTAAAAATTAATATTTTGAAAAATTGTGAGCATAGGTTTTTACTATACAGTAAACTGTGTGCAGCATCCTTAAAAAAATGATCCATAAAAGGAAAAATTGATAAACCAGACTTCATCAAAATGAAACAATTTTCCTCTGTGAAAGACCCTGTTAAGAGGATGAAAAGACAAGTTACAGACTAGGAGAAAATATTTGCATGCCACATATGCAACAAAGGACTAGCATCTGGAACTTATAAAGGACTCTCAAAACTGAATAGTAAAAGAATAAATAATCCAATTAGAATATGAAGACATTTCTAATGGACAAAAGACATGAAGAGACGTTGTACCAGAGAGGATATGCAGATGGCAAATGAACACATGAAAAGCCGCTCAACGTCATTAGCCATTAGAGAAATGCAAATTAAGACCACAATGGGATATCATTCCACAGTTATCAGCCTGGATAAACTAAAAAATAGTGACCCCATCCAATGCTGGTGAGAATGTGGGGAAACTAGCTCGCTCATACATTGCTGCTGGGAATGTAGAAAGCTACAGCCGCTCTGGAAAACAGTTTGGCAGTTTCTTAAAAAAAAACATGCATCTACCGTGTGACCCGGCAGTTGCTCTCCTGGGTATTTACCCAAGAGAAATGAAAACTTAGGTTGGCACCAAAACCTGTACAGGAATGTCCATAGCAACTTTCTTTGTAATAGCCCTAAACTGGAAACAACCCAGATGTCCTTTGAGAGGTAAACAGTTAAACAATCTGTGGTTCACCCATGCCATGGAATATGGATTTAGCAAAAAAAATGAACAAATTAGTGATATACGCAACAATCTGGATAAATCTCCAGAGCATTATGTTGAGTGAAAAAAAGCAGTCCCAAAAGGTCACATACTGTGTGATTCCATTTATGTAACATTCTTGAAATGAGAAAATTGTAGAGATGGAGAACCGATTCGTGGTTAAAGAGGATGTGGGGTGGGAGGGAAGCGGGTGTGCCTATAAAAGGGTAACATGAGAGATCCCTGGGGTGATGGAAATATTCTGTATTTTCACTGCATCAATGTCAATATCCTGGTTATGATACTGTACTGTAGTTTTGCAAGATGTTACCATTGGGGGGAATTGGGTAAAAGGTTACAGGACATCTCTCTGTATTGTTTAAATGCATGTGAATCTACAATTATTTCAAAATAAAAACTTTAATTAAAAAAAATGTCAGGAAGCAGCATGAAACCTAAGGGTTAAGACGGTGAATTTGCAGAAAGCTTCGCGAACAGAGCTATGTCACTGGAAGGCTGTTCCCACACAGTGGCAGAAATGGCCCCTGCAATTGCTGGCCTGCTTCCTCCCAGCCTAGCAAGCCTGGAGGAAAGAGCCCCTCTCCCTCAGTGGGACCAGCAGGTTGTCCTCAGTGGCTTGGGGTGGGGAGACAGTCAGTGCTGCTGCTGCTGGCTGAGGGGCCTCTGAGTTGCCTCTGCCCCAGGAACAAGGTCTGGGTGTGACCACACCCTCTGCTCAGGGTTTCCTTTTCTCTTGCAGACGCCCCCTGCTGTGTTCCCCTACCTCCTTTGACTCTGCGGGCCAGCGCACGTATGCCGATGTGGTGAACCCGGTGAGTGGCAGCCCAGCTACCTGGGAACCAGCCAGGTGGTCACAGCCGTTCCCTCTGGGCCCCCAGGCCCTGAGCCACCCTCAGATCAGGGCTTTAGTGCTTCCAGGATGCTTGGAGTCACCTCCTCACTCACTTAACCACTGCCCCCGCCTCCCCATTAAATGAAGTTTAGGGGTTAAGAGTTTAGACTCTGGAATCTCTCAGCCCTGGTTTCAATTCCACCTCTATTCCTAACTACGTTGGGCATTTAAAAAATGTCTGTTTCCTCACTTGCAACATGGTATAATAACCATACTTACTATATGGAGTTATTGTGAGAATTACATAAGAATAATGTAGGCACAGTGCTTTGCACATAGTAAGTGCTCAATAAATGCTACCTTTGATGATGGAGATGACAGTGATGATGGTGGTGATGGTGGTGGTGATAACGGTGGTGACTGCAGATGAGGAAACTGAGGTCCAGAAAAGAGAGTAACTTCCCTCAACAACATTGTTAGTTGGTGGCAGAGTCTGGGTTAGAACCGGGTCTCCTGAATCTGAGTCCAAGTGTTTTCCACTATACCGCGGTGCTTCTCCAGATAGAAAGAGCCAGGCGGGGAGGGCCAGGCCTGTCCCACGCAGGAAGCACGAATTGTTACTGCCCAGAGGATGCCTGGTCACTGTGCCTCGGGATCCTGGGTTCCTAATGTGAGTCTAACCTTCTGAAACAGGCTGGCAGCAAAGCTGTCCTGGTCACAGGCTGTGACTCTGGATTTGGGTTCTCCTTGGCCAAACATCTGCATTCAAAAGGCTTCCTTGTGTTTGCTGGCTGCTTGATGAAGGTAAGAGATGGGTCATCTTTGTCACCGTTGTCCTTCACACATTGTCATTGTTTTGGAGGGTTTTTAAAAAAATTGTGGTGAAATTCACGTAAAATTTACCATTTTTAAGTGTACAGTTCAGTGGTATTAAATATATTCACATCGCTGGGCAACCATCACCCCCATCCATCTCCATAACACTTTTAATTTTATCAAACAGAAACTATACCCAGTAGACAATAACTCCCCATTCTCGTCTACCCCAGACCCTGGCAACTACCTTTACAATTTGTGTCTTTATGAATCTGACTACTCTAAGTACCTCATGTGAGTGGAATCATACAGTGTTTTTGTGAGTGGCTTATTTTACTTAGCATCATGTCCTTAATGTTCATCCATGCTATAGTCTATGTCAGAATGTCCTTTTTAAGGCTGAATAATATTCCACTGTGTGGATATATTATGTTTTGCTTATCCGTTTATCTGTTGATGGGGACTTGTGTTGCTTCCATGTTTTAGCCATTGTGAATAATGCTGCTGTGAACATAGGTATACAAATATTTCTTTGAGACTCTGCCTTCAATTCTTTTGGGTATATACCCAGAAGTAGAATTGCTGGATCATATGGTAATTCTATTTTTAATTTTCTGAGGAACTGCCATACTGTTTTCCACAGTGGCTGTACCATTTTACCTCCCAACGACAGTGCATAAGAGTTCCAATTTTTCTCCATAGCCTTGCCAATACTTGTTTTCTGGTTTGTTTTTTTTAAGATTTTATTTCTTTCCTTCCCAAAGTCCCCTAGTACATAGTTGTGTATTCTTAGTTGTGGGTCCTTCTAGTTGTGTCATGTGGGACGCTGCCTCAGCATGGCTTGATGAGTGGTGCCATGTCCACGCCCAGGATCCAAACCGGCAAAACCCTGGGCCACCAGAGCGGAGTGCATGAACTTAACCACTCGGCCACGGGGCCGGCCCCTGTTTTCTGGTTTTTGATAGCAGCCATCCTAATGGGTGTGAGGTGGTATCTCATTGTGGTTGTGATTTGCATTTCCCTAATGATTAGCAATGTTGAGCATTTTTCGTGTGCTCGTTGGCCATTTGTGTATCTTCTTTGGAGAAATGTCTTTTGCCATTTTTGAATTGGGTTGTTTGTTTTTTGTTGTTGAGTTTTAGGAGTTTGCTCTATCTTCTGGATATAAATCTCTTACCAGATATATGATTTGCAAATATTTTCTCTCATTCTGTGGGTTGCCCTTTTACTCTGTGGATAGTATCTTTTGATGTACAAAATTTTAAAATTTTTATGAAGTCAAATTTACCTATTTTTCTTTTATTATCTATGCCTTTGGTGTCGTATCCAAGAAACTATGGCCAAATCTAATGTCATGAAGTTTTGTCCTATGTTTTCTTCTAAGAGTTTTATTGTTTGGGTCTTACATTTAGGTCCGTGATCCATTTTGAGTTAATTTTTGTATATGGTGTTAGGTAAGGGTCCGGCTTCATTCTTTGCACCTGGATACCCAGTTTTCCCAGCACCATTTGTTGAAAAGACTGTCCTTTCCCCATTAAATGGTCTTGCATCCTTGTCAAAAATCAATTGACCATATATGCGAGGGTTTATTTCTGGGCTCTCTATTCTGTTCCATTGGTCCTTATGTCCGTCTTTATGCCAGCACCGCATCATTTTGATTACTGTAGCTTTGAAGTAAGTTTTGAAATCAGTAAGTGTGAGTCCTCCGGTTTTGTTCTTTTTCAAGATTGTTTTGGCAATTTGGGGTCCCTTGAGATTCCATATGAATTTTAGGATAGGTTTTTCTCTTTCTTCAAAAAATGTTATTGAGATTTTTATAGATACTGGATTAAATCTCTAGATTACTTTGGGTAATATTCACATGTTAACAACATTAAGTTCTCTAATCCGTGACCTTGGAATTTGTTTCCATTATTTACGTCTTCTTTAATTTCTTTGAGAAGTGTTTTGTAGTTTCCATCGTACAAGTCTTTCGCCCCCTCGGTTAGGTTAATTTCTAAGTATTTTATTCTTTTGATGCCATTGTAAATGGAATTGTTTTTAAAATTTACTTTTCAGATTGTTCATGGTTCATGTATAGAAATACAACTGATTTTTGTGTGTTGACTTTGTGTCCTGCTACTTTGCCGAATTCATTTATTAGTTCTAACAGTTTGTGTGTGTGTGTGTGTGTGTGTGTGTGTGGAATCTTAAGGGTTTTCTACATATAAGATCATATCATCTCCAAACAGATAATTTTACTTTTTCCTTTCCAATTTGGATGCCTTTCATTTCTGTTTCTTGCCTTATTGCTCTGGTTACAACTTCCGATATTATGTTGAAGAGAAGTGGCCAAAATTAGCCACAATTTACCATCCAAATCTTCCGCTGGAAATTGCAAACCTTCAACAGACTCCAGAGTTCCAAAATAGTTACAATAGGCAGATTCTGCCAGTGCCATTGTGGTCTAGGTGGGGAGACAGATTTCTAGTGCTTCCTACTCCATCATCTTCCCAGAATCCTACTTCAAGTTGAATATTTAACACCTGTACTGCCCAGGACCTGGGCAAAGTTCTGTTGTTGTTTTTTAATTGCTTTCCTAACAACTGGCTCATCTGTTACTTAAAACAGCCCACACCTTTTCCATTTGCTTCAGTCTCACTTGTTCTTCATAGCTTTGTCCATTCATTCATTCATTCATTCATTCATTCATCATTTGCTAAATGCTAATGATGTGTCTGACACTTTACTAGGTGCTGTAGACGACTAAGACCTGGTCCTTGCCCCCATGGAGCTCACTGTCCAGTGGTGAGGGGACAACCATACACAGACACAGCTGGAGGAATTAGAGTGAAGAGGGTTCTCAGGGTTGTGCAAAGAATTTTTAATGAGACTACATAGAAGAAAGGGATTGATTCCGGCAGGACAGAGGAGGTAACATTTGTTCTGGGCCGTGGGGAGTGAACAATACTGTTGTAGGTGGAGACGGAGAGGAATGACCTGAGCGAATGCTTGGAAGCATGAGGCTCCTTTGGGACTCATCCAGTGGAGTTTAGGGTGCATGAAGGGAAGCACTGTAAAAGTAATTAGGACATGAGCCTGCAAAAGTAATTAGGAGACAGCTCCCTCAATTTAGAGAGTTGTGCAACCATCACCACAATTCACCTTTAGAACATTCGCATCACTCAAACATTTCCCTCTTGACCATTTGCACACCTACTCACACCTACCTCTAGTCCTAAGTAGCCACTGATTTCTGTTTCTTTCGATTTGCCTTTTCTGGACTATTCATATAAATGGAGTCATACAACGCATAGGCTTGTGTACCAGGCTTCTTTCACTTAGCATAATGTTTTTGAGATTCATCTATGTTGTAGAATGTATCGGTAGTTCGTTCCTTTTTACTCCTGGATAGTATTCTATTGTATGGATATATCCTACATTAAAAAAATTCATTCACAGGGCCGCCCTGGTGGCACAGCGGTTAAGTAGTGCTCACCTTCTGCTTCGGCGGCCCAGGATTCGCCTGTTCGGATCCCGGGTGCGGACATGGCACCACTTGGCAGGCCATGCTGTGATAGGCATCGCACGTATAAAGTAGAGGAAGATAGGGCACAGATGTTAGCTCAGGGCCAGTCTTCCTCAGCAAAAAGAGGAGGATTGGCAGCAGATGTTAGCTCAGGGCTAATCTTCCTCAAAAAAAAAAAAAAAGAAAAAGAAATTAATTCACTAGTTGATGGATATTTGGATAAAAATGTTTGGATTTTTGGCCGTTATGAATAATGCTGCTATCAACATTCACACACATATCTCTGTAGACATGTGTTTGTACCTGGTTACTTTTAATGGAATCTAGAAACCAACACTGGGCATTAGGTATGCTCATTGCTAATAGGGCATTTGCTGCTCCTTGTCTCTCTCAGTGGAGAGAGCTAAAAGATGTATAAATAATCAGACAGACATATATATATGCACACACTATATTTATTTATGTCTATATATCCCCTATCTACATTCCTATAAATATCACACATTCATAAGGTTATACTGACCTCCTATTCCAATTCAACATGACAGCATTCTTCCTTGGTTCTCTCACTCCATTTCGTTTCTTCCTTCTCCTGCAATTAGGACCTTGATTCGCAACTACATCGATGTATTTACTCTCATTTGGCTAATCCTATAATATACACACAATCGCTTCAGAATTGCTACGTTCATACCATTACAAACAGCCAATCTAAGTTTTTGTGTCAGCTTAGATCTTCCAAGAAGCAGATGCCAAAATAGGATTAGATGTGCAAGAGATTGATCTGGGAAATGCCCGTAATGGCTAACGGGGAATGAGACAGGAAACGGCAGGGAACGCATTTAGACTGCGATGCAGGTCAGTGAAAAGGCATTGGAAGGAAGGGGATGAGGTGGGCAGAGCTTATGACTGCAGTCCAGGCAGGGCATCCCGTTTAGAATGATGGGGAACCCCAAGCGAAGGGCTCCTGCTGGAGGAGACCTGCCTCAGGCAGGAATGGCCCAGCGTGCCTGCCGTGCTCAGCCATCAGCTGACAGGAGCCCAGGCTAGCGTGCCCGTGGCTGTGGTCATGGCATTCAGGCTGCAGTGGATCTGAAGGTGCAGCAGCCAGAGACCATCTGTCAACTGCTCCCACAGCAAGTTGTCCTGAACGGAGTTCTACTGTGGCCACCACTGTCGAGCTTAAGACTTTTTTAAAGTATTTTTTATCTATTGACTGAACATATACCAAGTACTATGTTTAAAAGTTACTTGGATTAATTATCTTTTTCTTTATCATTATACTATTTATTTGAAATACAGTTTGATTCATGTATCAGTTTGTATTTTGTTCCCCCTCGTTCCTGTTGATTTAATTTGTTTGGAATATGTAAAACATTAACAAGGCTGTAAAGTCAAAATTGTATAAAAAGGTGTACTCAAAACAGTGTTACTCTCCCACCACCTATCTTTTCCACTCCATTCTCTCCTTTCTCCCTTCTTACACAAATGTTTGCATACTATGTGTGCCCTTTTGCACTTTAAAAAAAAAAAACTTAACAATGTTTCATGGAAATCGCACCCTATGAGTTCACAGAGATCTTCCTCACTTTTTTTAACAGCGTCATAATACCCCGGTGTGCAGCTGGACCATAGTTTACTCCGCCAGTCCCCTATATGTGAGCAGTTAGGTTGTTTTTCAATATTTTGCAATTACAAGTAATGCCACAATGAATAACCTTGTGCATATGTCTTTTTGTATTATTGGGGGTTTATCTTTAGGGTAAATTCCTAGGATTGAGATTACTCTTGTGTCAAAGGGTCTATAAAATATGTTGTCATTTTTAAAGATATTCTCAAATTTCCCACCATAAGGGTTGTGTATTTTACATTCCCACCAGCAATGTATGACAGTACCTGTTTCCACACAATTTCACCAACAGAGTGTGCTTCAAGCAAGACCCAGAAGTTGTTCACAGAGCCCCTGTACTCTCACGCTATTGGCCAGAACTTAGTCACATGGCCTTCCCTGGCCACTGTGGAGGCTGGGAAATGTAGTCAGTACTCTGAGACAATAGGTACCCTGCTGAAGGTCAGGGGTTCTGCTGCTGTAGAACAAGGGAAGAATGGGCATTTGGGACAATTTGTTGTCTCTGCTTAGTGGATGAGATATTTTTCTTTATTTTGAAGGCAGTAGGAGCCAAGGGAAGGAATTTTTTTTCATACTGGGTTTAATATCTGTAAAAGCAATATCTGCTCAATGCAAAAATTTCAATAATATAAACACACACAAATAGTAATTTGCTTTGCCACAGTCTGAACATATTTCCAGATCAGAGAAGAGTTTATTTGTCCTTTTAATTTTTGTTTCTTTTAAATTATGGAAGTAATACATATTCATAGTAGATTCAAACAGTACGGAAGTGGATGATATAAAAAAGTGAAGTCTTTGTACTTCAGTCTTTTGCCCCAAAGTAACTAAAATGCATGTGTGCACATTGCTTGTGACTTTTGCTATTATAAACAAAGCCACATTCATAATCTTGCACATATCTTTGCATGCTTTCACTAGTAATTCTTAGGAAAAATTTCTAGATGTGAAAGTACTAGGTGGAAAAGTGTGCAGATTTTAGATTTTATTCAAATCTGCCTAACTGCTCCCCTAAAAAGCTGTAACAGTGTCTGCTCCCTCTGACAGGGTATGAGAGAACCTGTTTCAGGAGGGATTTGGAGACAATGGGTGTGGCCTGCTTGGAGCTGGGTTTTCTGCATAATGCGGACCTGCCTCAGCAGGTCCTGGCAGGAGCTACAATGCCACACAGCGCTTTGAGCCTTTAAAGTTCCTTGTCCATAAGTTTAGCACCTGTGCCATTGTGCTGGCTTGTCCGGTGACACAGAGGCCGCACCCTGATTCCAGAGCACAGTGCAGAGGCTGCTCGGTGCTGCAGAGGAGCCTTCAAGAGGGTGTAGGGACCTTGGGTTCTAGTCCCAGATCAGCCATTAACCCAGGGACTGGGCAAATACTTCCCCTCCCTGAGCCCCAGTCTGCTCTTTATAATAAGAGGGTTGGACTGGGCGATCGTAGGTCCTTCCACTCCTGGTAATTCCATGATTCAGTGACTGGAATTTCAAAGAAAATACCAGACAAGATCACTGCCAGGTTGTGTAGGTTAGTGTCTACCTCTTAACTATTTTGGTGTCATGGTCTGTCTTTTCTGGTCAAAAGCTAGAGGGGGCAGAAGTCACTAGGGCTCTGAAGAATGTGTTTCTACTCATATTAGTTATGCAAATCCCAAAGGTCAGAGCCACCAGAGACTAAGGACAAAGTGCCGTAGGAGCTGGAAACGGGAGATTCTTCCAGCCGATTCTGAGACGTCAAGCCGCGTGATGGATTCCAGCTGCCTCTGCACCCACACACTCTGCCTGCTCTTATCTCGACTCACTCTCCTCTTGTGCTTCAGATCTCAGTGCCTCGGGCCAAGTCAAGGACGTGGCTCCAGCAGATGTCTCCACTGTCCTAGTCATTAACCTTTCTCTCTCTACAGGGTCATTTTGGCACATGTGCACATGCACACAGATATACACACACACCTGACACAATCCCACATCCTGTGTGCACTACTACCTCGTTTCTCTGCTTCCCTTTGTAGAAAAGCACCCCAAAGGGTTGTTTGTACTAGATACATTCATTTATTTGCTTCCCATTTTTTGTCCAACCCGCCCAGGTGGGGCTTTCGCTCCGTCACTCTGTTTATTTGTTCGTTCATCCAGCAAACATTCATTGAGCACCTCCTCTGAGCCGGCAGTGTTCTCTGCTGGAGACACAGGATATACCATTCAGTGAAAAGTTCTCGCCCTTGTGGAGCTTACACTGAGGGGGAGAAATAGACAAGGAGCAAGGTAAATAAGTAAATTGCTTCTCTGTGGGATGATAAAAGCAATGGAGAAAAATGAAACAGGAAAAGATGGAGGGTGAAAGTTACCGGTAGAGGGGTGTTCAGTTTTAAAGAGGGAAGAACGACCTCACTGAGAAGGTGACATTGAGGGGAGGAGAGGGAGAAAGTCTTGCAGATATGTGAGGGAAACGGGGACAGCCCAGCCAGAGCCCTGAGGAGGGTGTGGGCTGGAGAAAGAGCGGGAGGCTTCTGTGGCTGTAGCCGAGAGAGAGAGAGAGAGCGAGAGCGGGAGCGGGAGCGGGAGCGGGAGCGGGAGCGGGAGGGGAGTCGTGTGAGGTGAGAATGGGGGGCTGAGATCCTGTATCAGGGAAGGAACAGACTGCCTCTCTCCGGGAGCACAGGGAGGGCTTGATGGGCCAAGGTGGCATCTCATCGCCATCTGGAAGGACGAACAGGAGTTCCCTGGGATGGGGGGAGGTGGCATATCCAGGCATTGCCGGTAGCTTGAGGTAGCTGAAGCCCAGTGCCCTCGTGGAGGGAGAGATGAGCTGGGAAAGGAAGGCAGGACTGGACCAGGAGGGGCCCCAAGAGCCTCTGACACGGACGCCAACAGCCCCCATTTTGCCAGACCCATTGGCCACTTCTCAGACCATATCACACTCAACCTGCAGACCTGACCAGACAAATCACTTGCTTGTACCACTTTATTTCTTGACTTCATGGAGCCCTGTTCTTCTGGTTTTTCTCCATCTCCCTTGTTAGTTCCTCCTTTGGCTCATCCTAGAGCTGTTACATGCCCAGTGTTTCTACTGTGTGTGATAGATGCTCACATGTAACATGTACCGAGTGTCCTCACATCCTGCCTTGAGGTGCTAGACACCTAACAATAAATGCCGAGAGACTGTCAGATCTCGCTGGCAGGCTTCGCCCATCGCCTGCCTCAGTACTGTAATAAGTTGGGGTGGAAGGGGGTGAGCGGTTGGACAGAGTTGTTGGTATGCTGTACTATTTTCCTTCTCGTCTCAAGTGAAATGAACTGGGCTTCAAGACAACTAGTTGGAGAGCTTACCTTTTGTATCCTGGAGTCTGAGGCCACAGAATGGAGTGTTAATGTTTACCCAAGGAAGTCTAAAGACCCCAAATGAGGCCAGAAGTGGCTTGTCTGGAAGCAGAGCTGAGAGAGCTGCATAGAGAAAGGCTGTCTTTCACCCAGACAGGACACTGTTGCCTGGACCCGATGTGGGCAATGGAGAGAGTTGACTGGAGTCATCTTAAGGGCACCTGTCCAGTAAGACTCCTAGGAGGGTCCGTGTGTCCCCAGCCAGAGGGGTGCCTCACTGAAGTCCAGACTGAGGAAGAAGATGCCCAGCTGGAGGAGGGAATGGCTGGAAGACGGAATGGCACGGGAGGTCTTCAGTGGAGGGAACCCACAACAGCATCCCAAGAAGGGAGGGCCAGCTCTTATGCATCTGCCGTCCCAGGGCACCAACTGCAGACACTGATGGCACCACCCTCAGAAGACTACAGTCTTGTTTGCCAGTCCCTGGATCTAACCCTGAAAGGGTCAGAGGTTAAGGAGCAGGAGAGGAGGAGGAGCTAGAGAATAATGAGACAGACAGCCTCCACCCCTGCTGGCGTCCCAGCCTGCTTCCCGCACTCCGTCAGGCCTGGGTCAGGGCAGGCTCTGAAGTGGATACAAGTTTGAGAGTTTGGGTATTGAAAGCAGGCTGGGCGGGAGTTACTTGATTAGTAGTCTGAACTGGACTCTTTATACCAAACAAAGAGGTTCTCTATTATCTGAGAATAAGTGGGAAAGCTACAAGGTTTTGCCGGAAATTTCATCCAGGGGTGGAAAAAATAGCTTAGAGAGGAAGTTAAAGGGATAGTGAAAGAAGTGGGTTTATCAATAAACCAGTTACACAGGCACCAGCACAGGAGGATCAAAAGCTTGTCCCTGAGCAGCAAGATAGACCTGGACAAAGACAGAAACCCTGGAGCCAGGGGGGCAGTGTGGCGTTGGCCTAAGGACAGGTGGATCTGAAGGGGACAGGCTGCCATAGTCTGTAGCCTACGGGCTGAGGGAAAGGTTTCCTTTGAAAAGCTGGAGGCAAACTGGCCGTCTCTGTCCCTGCGGATGAGGACTCGTGGGGAGGTCTGTCCGGCGAAGGTAGGCAGATGGGGTTTGTCTCCTGGGGGCCTGAGTGCTGAGCCTGGAGCTGTGGGCAGTAAGACCAACTCCCAGTTTCCTCGGAGAGAACACTCTTGGCTGCCAAGCTGCCAAACAAAGTTCATGTAGGTACCCTGACCTGGAATGAGGGGCTTCCTCTGGGGACCCCAGCGGCAGGGGCTCAGTGCTGCCTAGAGGCACAAGGAGAGGTCTGGTGTGGGCGTCTGAGAGTTGCTGAGAGATAGCAGCAGGGTTAACAAAGTCCAGAAAGAGGGGAGGACGCTCAGGTCCCTCTCATGCATCTCAGCTGGAATGTGTTCTGTTGGAAGGAGACATCAGCACCCCTTTGGCAACTCAGCCCACTTGGGCTCTGCTCCCAGGGGCGTTTGAGGAGCCAGAATGCGAAGACTGCGTTAAAACAAGATACGTGTTTTCCTGGTGCCTGTGTGCTGTCTGGAAAGGAGACGTGTCTGTGGGCACCAGCCCCTCTGGACTGGAGATGGGATCACAGGGAGTTCCTTTCTGGTGGGCCCTCTGTGGGAACGGTGGCAGAAGCCCCAGGCCTGTCTGCTCCCCTGTAGATGGAACACCTGCCCTGTCGTTTGGGGAGGTTGGCACACCGAGGGGTGTTCAGAGCCGAGCCTTGGCCTAACCAAGCCTCACAGCTGGCTGCTCTGTGCAAAGGTGACTCTGGGTGTGGCTGCCACCCCCAGTGCCAGGCTGGGCAGAGCCTGGGGGGCCATGCCATTTTGCTTCTGCCAGGGCCACCGGGGAGGCTCCCTGGAGACAATGAGAGTTCAGAGGTGGAAGAGATCTGAGAGGGGGATCAGCCTGACCTCCTGTCTGATGCTAGGTTGTCTCTGCACCACGTTCCCCACCCTGCCCCAACCCCCACCTCCACCCTCATTGTTGCAACACCTCCCAGCAGTCCGTGCCATCTTCTGCCTGGGAAAGTCACTCTTCATTGTGAGCTGAGTTTAACTTCTTGGCCCTGGTTCTGTTTTCTGGGCTGCACACAATAAGTTGGCTCCCTCACCATCGTGTTCTCCCTGAGTCTCACCTCCAGAGTGATTATAGGCATACTTCATTTTATTGCACTTCACCGATACTGTATTTTTTACAAGTTGAAGGTTTGTGGCAAGCCTGCATTGAACCAGTCTATCGGTGCCATTTTTCCAACAGCATTTGCTCACTTTGTGTCTCTGTGTCACATTTTGGTAATTGTCACGATGTTTCAAACATTATTATTGTTATTATTATAATGAAATTTGTCATGGAGGTCTGTGATAAGTGATCTTTGATTACTAGTGTAATTTTTTGAGGGGGTGCCACAAATTGCGCCCACGTAAGATGGTGAACTTAGTCGGTAAATGTTGGGTGTGTGCTGACTGCCCCACTGACAGCTATTCCCCGTCTCTCTTCCTCTCCTTGGGCTCCCTTATTCCCTGAGACACAACAATATTGAAATTAGGCCAATTAATAACCCTACAATGGCCTCTAAGTGTTCAAGCGAAAAGAAGAGCTGCACATCTCTCATTTTAAATCAAAAGCTGGAAGTGACTAAGCTTAGTGAGGAAGGCATGTCAAAAGCCAAGACAGGCCAAAAGCTAGGCCTCTTGTGCCAAACAGTTGGCCAAGTTGTGAAGGCAAGGGAAAAGTTCTTGAAGGAAAGTAAAAGTGATCCTCCAGTGAACATACTATAAGAAAGCGAAGCAGCCTTATTGCTGATGTGGAGAAAGATTTAGTGGTGTGGATTGAAGATCAAACCAGCCACAACATTCCCTTAAGCCAAAGCCTGACCCAGAGCAAGGCCCTAGCTCTCTTCAATTCTATGAAAGCTGAGAGAGGTGAGGAACCTGCAGAAGAAAAGTCTGAAGCCAGAAGTTGGTTCATGAGGCGTAAGGAAAGAAGCCGTCTCCACAACCAAAAAGTGCAAGGGGAAGCAGCAGGTGCTGATGTAGGAGCTGCAGCAAGTTGTCCAGAAGATCTAACCAAGATAACTAGTGAAGGGGCTACACTCAACAACGGATTTTCAATGTAGATGAAACAGCCTTATATCGGAAGGAGATGCCACTAGGACTTTCATAGCTAGAGTGGAGAAGTCAATGCCTGGTTTCAAAGCTTCAGAGGACAGGCCTGACTGTTGTTAGGGGCTAGTGCAGCTCGTGACTTTAAGTTGAAGCCAATGCTCCTTTTTCATTCTGAAAATCCTAGGGCCCTTAAGAATTATGCGAAATCTACTCTGCCTGTGCTCTATAAATGGAGCAACAAAGGCTGGATGATAGCACATCTGTTTACTACATGGCTTACTGAATATATTAAGCCCACTATTGAGACCTTCTGCTCAGAAAAAAAGATTCCTTTCAAAGTATTACTGGGCATTGACAATGCGCCTTGGTCACATAAGAGCTCTGATGGAGGTGTGCAACGAGATTAATGTTGTTTTCATGCTTGCTAACACAACACCCATTCTGCAACCCATGGATCAAGGAGTAATTTCAACTTTCAAGTCTTATTATTTAAGAAAAACATTTAATAAGGCTATAGCTGCCATAAGTACTGATTCCTCTGGTGGATCTGGGCAAAGTAAATTGAAAATTCTCTGGAGAGAATTCACCATTCTAGATTCCATTAAGAACGTTCGTGATTCATGGGAAGAGATCAAAATATCAGTATTAATAGGAATTTGGAAGAAGTTGATTCCAACCCTCACGGATGACTTTGAGGGGTCGAAAACTTCAGTGGAGGAAGTAACTGCAGATGTGGTGGAAACAGCAAGAGGATGAGAATTAAAAGTGGAGCCTGAAGATGTGAGTGAATTGCTGCAATCTCTTGATAAGACTTTAACAGAGGAGGAGTTGATTCTTATGGAGGAAGAAAGAAAGTGTTTTCTTGAGATGGAATCTACTCCAGGTGAAGATGCTGTGAAGATTGTGGCAATGACAACAAAGGACTTGGGATATGACATAAACTTAGCTGATGAAGCAGCTTCAGGGGTTGAGAGGACTGACTCCAATTTTGAAAGAAGTTCTACTGTGGGTAAGACGCCATCAGACAGCATCGCATGCTGCAGAGAAACCGATCGTGAAAGGAAAAGTCAATTGATGCGAGGGACTTCACTGTTGTCTTATTTCAGGAAATTGCTACAGCCACCCCAAGCTTCACAACCACCACCCTGATCAGTTAGCAGCCGTCAACATCAAGGCAAGACCCTCCACCAGCAAATAGATTATG
Source organism: Equus quagga (assembly GCF_021613505.1). Classification (NCBI taxonomy): domain Eukaryota; kingdom Metazoa; phylum Chordata; class Mammalia; order Perissodactyla; family Equidae; genus Equus; species Equus quagga. Next base: position 27,827,863 of record NC_060270.1, on the reverse strand, counting down.
AATCGCTGAAGGCTCAAAGGATGGTTAGCAATTTTTAGCAATGATTTTTTAACTAAGGCATATGCATTGTTTTTTAGACATGATGCTATTGCACACTTAATAGACTACAGTATAGTGTAAGCATAACTTTTATACGCACTGGGAAACCACAAGATTTGTGTGACTCACTTTATTGCGGTGGTCTGGAACCAAACCCACATCTCCAAGGTACGCCTGTATCTCCAGCACCTTTGGCCCTATTTCACGTGGTCACTTCACCATTCTTTCCTATGTCCCTCTGTGGTTGTATGATGCAGGTCCTCCAGTCACGGGGTTAGGGTCCTCCTGGTTCAAACCACTTACGAGGCTCAGCCCAACCCATGGAGAACTTTCCACTGCTAACGTATGCTGACCGTCCTATGCTTCCTACTCTGGCCCTTGTCGGGCATGTTTGCTTTAGTACCAGTCATATGTGCCCTGAGCAAGCCCTTGACTGAGAGTGGGCATTTCTCCCTCACTTCATCCTCTGGCAGCTGCTCCTGTCCTCTTGTAAGATACACCACTGTTGCATGCACCACTAAGAAAAGGCACTGCCAATTAAATTATGACTGACAGTGTTTACTTTTCACATCGATTGTAGCTCATCCGTATGGTGGAAAAAAATACGTGTCATAGAATTGACGAAATATGGTAATACAACCTGCCTCACGACGAGAGGACTAATGAGATAACTCATGTCAAGTGCTCAGCACAGTGTGAAGCACAGTAAACACTGCATAAATGACAGCTACTTTTATTCACATTCTCCGGCAGCTCACCACTGCCCCGAGCAGCTTCCTGCCCACTCCAGCCTCGGGTCCCACCACTTCCTTATGCCTCTGCTCTGCCTGCAATGGCAGCACCCTCTTCCCTCTTCCTGAAGTGCCCTGTCCCCAGGGCCCCCTCTGGTTAATGCCCTCAGCAGTCACCAACTTCGGAAGGCCTTCCCTGCCTGCCTCGCCTTCGGTGCAGCCTCCCACCTCCTACAAGCTTCCATGCTGCAAATACTCCCCGTGTTGTTTGCTGACTCATCTGTCTGCTCCCCTAAAATGTGACTGTTCGAGAACAGGGCCTGAGTTGTTATTTTTTTGTCTCCAGTTCTCAGCACAGTGCCCGAACATGAGAGAGGCCTGAGAAATGTTTGCTGAGTGAGTGACACTTTGTTATGGTTAATAATACTTGAATTTGCATAGCACGCTATGGTTTAACAGCTTTTTAAATAAAGGTTTCCTCATTAACCTGAGCAGGTCAGGATAGGGGGTGATGTCCTTGTTTCCACCTGGAGCTGGAAAAACTGGGCACTCGTTAGGGGTGCACCTACGTGCCCAGAGCCTGGTCAGGGACTCAGCAGGACGTAGAGCTTGGCCCTGGCCTCTTACCAACCTGGGGGGGATGGGCCCTTGGCTTGGGCCAGAGGTGGCAAACTGGCAGCCTGCTGGTCACATGTGGCCTGTGGATGTGCTTTGGTTCACACAGTGTTTTTTTAAAATGTGAATAAGTTGCCAACACTTAAAAAAATTAGGAGATTTCACGCAGAAAATTCCCAATTACAAGCTTAAAAATATAAGCATCTGGCAACCCTGGGCTTACATACACATGAGGACAACAGCCAGCAGGGGTTGAGAGGCGAGGCGTTTGCTCCCCTGCCAAGTCCCTACCCTTCTCATCGTCTGATACCCACACGCCTGGCCCTGGTATGTGTTGAGTTTGCAACCTCTGCTTAGAGAAAGAGTGCTGCCGGGGGGTCTGGGGGCTCCTGGTTGTGTCTATGGCACTTCTTCTGGTGCTTGATTTGTCATCAGTGCTTCAGGGTTGGGTAGAACCACCTGCAGGTGGAGCAGCCCAGGTGGGCCTCCCGAGACCACCCCCTGCGGCTGTGAGTGAGCCCCAGCCTTTGGCAGGGACTAGGGGCCAGCTCCCCGCATTGGTCACGGTCTTCATCCTGGAGGCAGGGTGGGAAGGAGCGGGGTGAAACAGCTCTTCTCTCCTCCCCAGGACAAAGGGGATGTTGGGGTCAAGGAACTGGACAGCCTGAAGAGTGATCGACTGAGAACCATCCAACTCAATGTCTGCAAGAGCCAGGAGGTGGAGGCAGCAGTGGAGACCGTCCGCTCCAGCCTGGGGGACCCTGAGAAAGGTAGGGGTACCTGGGGCAGCAGGGCAGTGCACAGGCCACTCTGAGGATGCCCTTCCTAAACCACCCCCCTCCATTTGCTGGTATCCTGCCAGAGACCGCTTTCCTTATTGTTCAAGCTCTTCCTCCTGCCCAATAGGAGGAAGCAGGTTAAATTAAACACACCCGTGCAATAAGGCAATATGAAATAAAGCCAGACGTGATTTCAGAAGCTACAGGAACCATGAATGGATGTGCACTGGTGCAGGTCACCTTGGCCAATGCTTATTGAATGCCCATTCTCGGCCAGGTACTGGGCCGATTGTTGGAGACACAAAGATGGCCAAGACACAGACCATGTCCCCAAGGACCTCACAGTTCTTTGGGGGGCTGACCCAGGTGATTTCCACATCCCCTCTCAGGGAGCAGCACAGGCCAGAGGGATGCCTTGGGGTGGGGTGGGGAACAGGTCAGTTATGGCAGATTGTGGCAGAGACAACGAGTCAGGGGTCAAGTCTAGCGGAGGAGGTAGCAGCAAATGAGGTTGGGAGGGAGGTCGTCTGGGGCCCGGGGTGCTGGGTGAGGGAGCGTGGCTGCTCTTTTGAGAGCAGTGGGAGCCAGTGAAGAGGGGAATGACCTGGTCAGACCTGGGAAAGCTCACTCTGGGGACTGTGCCAAAAGTGTGAAGGGTGGATTTAAAGGGGGAGCATGAGTGGGAGAGGCCTGAACAAGGGCAGAGGATGCTGGGAGAGAGCGGGGATCAGACTTGGGGAGTATTGAGAAGACAAAGCTGGCTGGACGTGCTGACTGATGCACGTAGGGTTGTGGGAGAGGCAGGGGGTCTGTCTCCTGGACACCTGGCGCCCCTTGCTAGAGGAGCAGGTTGAGGGACCAGAAGACGCTGAAGTGCCCATGGGATGCCCTGGGGGAGTGTCCGGGCTGGAGATGGGGTGTCCAGGGTTGGAGGTGAGACTAGGAGTGGATGAGATGCAAGGAGGGCACTCCTGGGGAACATGAGCAATTAGGGCCCGGAGAAGGGGAAGAGACAGCTGTGAGAGAGGTTGGGTCCAGCACCCCTGAGCTAAAGGAACAGACAATTTGGGGGACAGTAGCCAACAGGGTCACATTCTGCAGAAAGTTCCCATAACATAAAGACTCAAGCGTTCTCCTGGTTCAGCACATGGAGGATCTCGGTGGGGGGGCTCTGTTCTAGAGCAGAGGGGAGGGGATGCCAGCGTGGTGGTGCTGCCTGGGGAAGCCAGTCTGGTCTACTCGCTTCATCTCTGACATGTAGCTGTGAGCTTCGTGACAGCCCAGGCAGAAAGGGCATGCCTCCTTCACCTCTCTGCTTTCCCACAGCACAGGGTGGGGGCAGTTCTCCTGAGTGGTGACTTCAGTGGCTGGTAGGGAGCAGGGAAGGGGTGGGGTGACCAGGGCCTGTGCTGGGCACCCTGCCGAGCATTATCAGTCAGGTGGAGATGCCTCAGAAGCTCTTGTGCTGTGTGGCTGTCACAGAAGCCGTTGCTTGGACTACCAGCCTGTCACTGATCGTCACCTTGTCAGCCCAGTGCTGCTCCCCTCCCCACCCCACAGCAGGCCATTCCCAGGCCCTCTGCTCTCTGAGGAGAGGCCTGTGAGTTCCCAAGCTCACTGAATATCTGCCTACGAATTAACAGGCAGAGCCAGGGCTCCTGTCCCATTAGGAGAAGGCAGGCTGGGTCCCACTGGGATGGCTACCAGCTCGGAAGGTACAGCCTGCATCACCCCCTTCCTGGTGGTAAATCCTCCTCTACTCGCCTTCCCTGGTGGCCAGGGTGTCATCTTCATAAACTACTAGGCAGGAAAACAGCTGCAGTCAGCGCCACAAAGCCACTTCATTCCAGCCTGTGGGGGGGGGGGGGGGGTTGCTGATTAGCATGCCCGTGGGAAGGACTCATCACGTAGACCTGAGCACAGAGTGGGGCTGCACCAGGGCTGAGGGCTGCTCAGGCCCTGGTTCTTGTCCCCTGCCACTGGGGCAGAACCACCTCCGTTCCCCGTACTGGACTGGCCAGTTAGCCTAATAGGCAAGGGAGCCCACGGGGGAGGCACTCAGCCCCCCGCCCCTGGACCGGGCGCCAGCTCCAGCACCAGCCCTGATGCATAAACCCTTCCCTGCTGCCCTTCTCCGCGGGACGCATTCCAATGGGGGCTCATAAACCACTCACCACGATCTTACTTACTAATATTGCATTTTTGGGAAAAAGATTTGAAAATTTTTAGGTCTGAAAAAGAAAATAAATCCGTCAGATATGTGGTTGTGCAGGTCTCTCTGTCTCCCCCTCTCCTCCTCCTGCCCTCCCTCCACCCCCACCTCACCCGGGGGGGCCCCCCAGACAGTGTCTTTTTCCCAGTAAAGCCGCTGGATTTTTCCCTTCTCTGGCAATGCTGTTTTTGAACTCCAGGTGGCGCCCTCCCAGAGCTTTCAGACCAGCTTGCTGTCCCTAAGCAGGCGGCTGCTTCTGACTCACGCTCCACCCAGGCAGGAGCTTTCGAGGAGACAAGTGGAGGGCACGTTTTGATGGCTCGTTTGGTGCCCTTCACCCTGGCTCTGTGGAACAGTTGCTGCCAACAGGGGAGCCAGCCATGGGGGTGAGATGAAGGGACTGTCTGATTAGAGCAGGTGAGCCATCTGCCACCAGCTCTCTGCTCCCCAGCACGACTGTGAGGGACTGGACATCTGGAGCCTGTAACCAGCACTCACCTCTTCCACCCCAGGAAAGGTCAAGTGAGAGGGCCAACCGGCAGGCTGTGAGCGTGGTCTGATCTGGAAGCCACTTAACCTCGCAGGCAGTAAGCATTTATTGAGTACCTGCTGTATGACTGGTAGTGTGCTGAGCATCAGACAGGTCTGACCTGGCAGGAGGAGTTTGCAGTTGGACACCAGGGGGAAGTCAGTGGCTTCACGGCAGGACCTGTGAGCAACGGTCACAGCACTGGGGATGTTATGCACGGACAGGGAGGCCCTATTATCTGGGACGCCCTCAGTCTGGGAGTGAGAAGATGGGATTTACTCTGAGCTTCACCTCTTACTGGAAGGGTGACCTTAGGCTTGTGCCTCACCTGTGTGGGCCTCGCCTTGCCCGTCTGTGAAGTGGGAGAAGTGCTCAGAGAGCCCTCCAGTGCTCACACCTAGGTCCACCCGCTGCAGGAGCGTGCGTGGAATTTCAACAGAAAGCTGCTCTCACGCTGAGGGGTGAGGGAGCTGAGCAGAGGCAGGAGGGCCACTGTCAGAGGGGTAGCAGGCTGTTCAGGCCTTAGGAGGACCGAACACATGAGGGGGAGTGGGTGAGAAGCGTGGAAAAGGAGGCCTCACATCCCCACTAGGAGAGGGAACCATCAGAGCAGGAAGAGACAGACAGGGGAGGAGAGCGTGGCTGAGGGGCTTCGTGAGGTGGGGGAGAGAAACAGAGACAGGGAGACCCAGAGAGGCTTCTAATACAGGGAGGCGGTAACAAGGACCCAAACTAATGCTGTGGAAACAGGAAAGAAGACACCGATCCTAGTGACCCAGCAGAGAAAGCCAACGGCAGGACAGGGTTAAACATATCCCCTCATACAGCCTGAGTCCTAATTCTGTCCTGTCCGCCTGTTAGCTGGGTGACATTGAGCAAGGTGCTTAGCCTCTCTGAGCCTCAGTTGCCTCATCCAGATATGGGACAGTTCTGTGTCTGCTGCGTAGGTTGGCTGTGAGGATGAGGTGAGTTAATGGATGCAAAGTGCTGAGTTCAGGGCCTGGCAGCTGTCCTCTGACCCTTCTCAGTGAGATTAACAGTACTTGGTGACTCATTATTTGGGGAGAAGTGAAGGAGCCGGAGGAGTCAAAGGTGAAAGTGAAACTACTAACAAAAAGGAGGAGCCAGCTGGGGTAGCTGGGAACTTGATGTATTGGTGTGGGCAGGGTGGGTTGGGGACCTGTGGGACATTCAGGTGACAGTGACCATCAGGAGGAGGAGACTAGGGTTAGGAGAGAACGCCGACTCCCGAGGGACCCCTGGGAGCCATGGACGCGGAGGTGATGCTGGGCCGTTACAGACAGCTGTGGTCCAGGCCAGTGGGAAAGTAGTGAGTGTATTCACTGTTGGCCGAGGACTCCAGAGAGCTCCTGCGTCCACAGAGCATTACTGCGTATCAAGTCAGCCGTGCTCTGATCCGGGAGCAGTGTGCTTTTATGGGTCAAGTTCAATGAAACCTTTTTGGATATCAGTGTCAGATGTAATTAATTTTTAGATGGAAAAAAGACTGTGTATTTTGGGTCATGTGATACTGCCCTGTATGAATCAAACACAAAGTGGCTGCAAAATTCCAAGAACGTAAAGAAGACCAAGCTGCCCAAGCACGGAGTGTAATTTGAGGGAAGGTGGCCTAGCACAGGACATGGGGGGACCCCTGCATCTAGGGCAGCAGGTGGAAGAAAGGTGCCAGGGAGGATGGAGGAGATGCTTGGGTATTATTAATGGCCAGGGAGGAGTCAGTGGCAAAGAACCAAGAGTAGTGCTCACACCGTGGAGAGGTTGAGGAGAGGGAAGACAGGGTAGTGTCCTTAGCATGTGGCACCTGGACACCCTGGAACAGGGTTGGGACCCAGAATAGCAGGGAAATGGGAAACTGGAGGGCGTGACTTTTGTTCTCAGGAGCCTGGCCAACGAGGAAGGAGAGCAGACAGTGGCATGACGAGATGGTGGGGTAGTAGGGTTAAGAGAAGTTTCTCCAGGACATGGAGACATGGTGTTTGTATTCACCTGACAAACATTTATTAAGCACCTAAAATGTACAACATTGAAGGGAAGGAGTTGGAGGCAAGGGAAGAGTTGAGGTTTCATGAAAGAGAGGATTGAGGGCCTATGGTGGTTTGGAAGGTGGAGGGTGAGGTGTGAGCCTTCGCAAGTGGTGAGAGGCCTCCTGTGCTCTGGGAAGAGGGGAGGGGGGATGTTTGCAGGGATGGGGGCAGGCGCAGCTGTGGGGGTGGAGCGGCTGCGTCAGGAGGTCAGTGAGGGCGGAGGGCTGGCCCAGCCTCAGCCGCTGCGCTGCCTGGGGGAGTGGGAGTGAGAAGTTCAGGAGCACTTTGTTAACCAGCAATTTCCTTTCCCTAATAAATGGCCTTAATTCTCCGTAATTGAAGGAGATGGCACCAGAGGTCAGTTGACGAAGCTTTAATTTGGGTAACAGGGAAGGAAAGCAGCTAGAGACCAATTACTGTGTCATTTACACAAACTCATTTCCATGATTAACTTGGAAGCAAAGCGGGGCCTGAGCTGCGCAGGCGCAGGCGGGGCGCCCAGGAGGGCCGCTCTACCCTGAGGCTGTGCCTTGGGAAGGAGGAGCCGCTTCCCTGAGGGTTTCCGCAACAAAGAGGCAGGGCCGGCTCTGTCCTGACGCTCCAGCCCATCCAGTGCTTCCAACATTCCTCCTTGCCGCTTCCCCCGGCTCAGCTCAGCCTCTGACTCACCGGGCGCACTGCAGCCAGTCCTGGCCGCTCATGGCGTCCCTTTCCCCAGCTGTAAGATTAGCTCTCAGACCAAGTGAACTCCAAGCAGCCTTCCAGTGCCAATGTTCTGTGTCTACAGAAGGCAGTGTCCCTTAGCTGGTCTTGCAGGAAACGGTCAACCCAAGGATACTTGAGGAGTGGACATTTGCTCCGACCCTGTACTCAGCCCCATAGGCCCATGCAAGGCTGAGGGATGTTCTCTACCTGCAAAGACCGGGTTTATACATGTGGGATATTGACACACAGGTTACTGGGTCTGGGGGCTTACCATAGGATAACCAGCAAACAGTGCGTGGTCCAGACAGGGAGGTTAGAGGACAGAGTAATTGTTAGGTGGGTCTCAGGGTGGAGCGGGATGAGGGTGTGACCTGAGATCAAGGCTTGGCTGAGCCCCTAACTTGGATGCTGGGTCCGCTCTCTGGTCCTCCAGGGAGGGCTTGGCCTGGCTTCCAGCAAGAGAGAGAATGCAGGCAAAGGCTCAGAGGCGGGGATGCAATAAGAGGTGCCCGGGTGCTGAGTGCTGGGATGCGACTGCATGGAATAGAGTGGAAGTGAGTGAGGGGGCACCTGGCAGGGCTGGGTGGTGATGGGCCCAGAGAATCGATTAAAGCAGAAGATAAGGATTGGACTTTCTAGACTTAAGGGAGGCTCACAGCCAGCACTTGAGGCCTCTCTGTCTCCTGTTGTTCTTGGTGACTCTAGAAAGTGTCCCAAGAGCCTTGGGCAAGATGCCGGCAAGTCCTGGGAACAAGGCATGAGAGTGGGGAGGGGAAGGGGCTGCAGGCTGATGGGTGCTGGCTGAGGTGGGGCCCACATGGTGACTGTGGTTCTGTCCTGCTATCAGGCATGTGGGGCCTGGTTAACAACGCGGGCATCTCAACGTTCGGGGAGGTGGAGTTCACCAGCATGGAGACCTACAAGGAGGTGGCGGAGGTGAACCTCTGGGGCACGGTGCGGATGACGAAGTCCTTCCTCCCCCTCATCCGAAGGGCCAAAGGTGAGTCGGAAAGAGACCTCCCTCCAGCCCCCCGCACCTGCCCCACCTTTTCATCTTTGCTCAGAATGGAAAGAGGTCTCAGCAGATCCAGCATCCACAGCCCACTGAGGCTGAGCACATGGCTCCCAGGGGCCACATGGGGCCCGTGGATGGTGGCCAGTAGAGGTGCTGTGGCCAGGTGGGTGGAAAGGGACATGTGGCTTTCAGATAGTAGAGCAGGTAAGGGCCACAGTCTCTGCCCCAAAGGCTAAAAGCTTACAGCAGCAATCCCACGCTGGGAACCTAATCTGGAGAAATAACCACCCTGTGCACAGAGCTGTGTGGACACCTCAGGCATCAATAGGGGTGTAAATTTTGGTATATCCATTCTGTGGGTTACTATGCCATAGTTAAAAAGTGAGACAATTGTGCTCTAAGTAAAAATAATAATGATAATAACCAAGAGTAGAAATTTGGAAAACACAAAACACCCAAACCGTGTGAGGTAGCCAAATGCAAGCAAACTACCTAAGAAGTCACTGACTCAGATTTTCACCCTAGAACAGCAAGCAATTCTGGCAAAAAGGGGAAGATCCATATGATCTATCCCACAGTCCCAGAAGTACAGGATGAACCTAGAGAGCAGCTGTAGGATTTTAGAAGAAAACCCCAACCCTTCAGCGACTTCTAACTTAGAGGTTTCTGAAAGGTGCTTCCCCATAGTGCCCAGCATGGGGCTGCCCGTTTACTTCCAGGGGCACACCCGGGGCGAGCGGGTCCCCGGTCTGCCTGGGCTTCCTTGGCTGGGCTGGGTGAGCTCCACCTCCATCCCGCTGCCCCCAGGGCTGGGAGAAGCTGTGGTCAGCTCCCAGCAGCCCTAGGCTGGGCCTGTGGGAGAGCCTCTCCAGGTCACCACTCTCTCCCCATGCCCGAGACTCTGCCCACATGTCCTAGCCTGAAGTCAGGTTCAGACCCTGCCCCTGCCCTGCTTACTTGCCCTACCAGGTGAACACAATTTGGGGTGAAAATGCAATGGGAGAATGTTCGAGGGGAGACACAGTTGTGTGTTGTCCATTATACTGTGCCCTCTTGGCATGCAGGCCTGCTTCCCTCTCATTTCCCCTCCCCTGTCCTGCCCTGCACAGTGGGCTCCCCAGGAAGTATCAGGGATGCAGATGCTGATGTGTGGGCCTGAGCTAGCCTTGACTTCAAATGAGAAGGCTCCCTGACCCTGGATGGTTCAGAAAGCCAGGCCCCAGCCTGGCAGGCAGCAGAATAGGTGTGAGAGGCCAGGGGGCCAGGTTCCAGCCAGGCCTCCAAGAGCCTGCCAGGCCCCAGGCCCTCTGTGCCGCCAGACAGTGCCTCTGAGCCGTGTTTGCTCTCTTCCTCTGTAGGCCGCGTCATCAACATCAGCAGCATGCTGGGCCGCATGGCCAACCCGGCCCGCTCCCCATACTGCATCAGCAAGTTCGGGGTGGAGGCCTTCTCCGACTGCCTGCGCTATGAGATGCACTCACTGGGCGTGAAGGTCAGTGTGGTGGAACCTGGCAACTTCATCGTTGCCACCAGCCTCTACAGTCCTGAGCGCATCCAGGCCATCGCCAATAAGATGTGGGACGACCTGCCTGAGGTGGTGCGCAAGGACTACGGCAGGAAGTACTTTGATGAGAAGATCGCCAAGATGGAGACTTACTGCAGCAGCGGCTCCACAGACACATCCCCAGTCATCAACGCTGTCACCCATGCCCTGACCGCCGCCACCCCCTACACCCGCTACCACCCCATGGACTACTACTGGTGGCTGCGGATGCAGATCATGACCCACTTTCCCGGAGCAATCTCTGACAAGATCTACATACACTGAAGAGTTCTGCAGTGGCCTGTGGCTGTTGGGGAGCCTGGTGAGACAAGAGGAAGGGAGGGAGGAGCTTGTGTGGTCACCTCTTGATTACTCACTTGTGGATTATCCACAGCCCCAGGAGGACCCACTACCAGTTTTAGCGTTAACCAGAGGGGGTAGCCCAGACCAACTTGTGTGCACAGCGAGTAGCTGGGCCTTCTCAATCAGGGTGCGGAGGGGCGGGCAGGCCCCCTAAAGCTCAGGGCAAACCTGGTGCCTCCGTCTTTCTGGAGTTGATTTCACATGAAGATTTTGGGCAAACATCCTTATATTAAAAACAGATTTATTATAAAATAGAATCCGAATCCTTTACATTTTTAAGCCAAAACATCAGTTGGAAAAAAATGTATCTCATTTGATTCCTAAGCCAGCCTCATGAGTAAAAGGACAGATATTTTTTCTTTTGTACATGAAGAATTTGCAGCCCAAAGGGGATATATGAATAACCCTTTTATTGCTTATAAATGGTACAAGTAGTGTATTCCTGCCACTGCCATAGAAACGCTTCAGGTTTTGTGTCCAAGGGCTGTTCTGGATCCAGTTGTCTAGGAATCCTCTGCTGAGCTCTGAATCCCCACCTGAGCCATGCATACCCTGTGCCCACTGCGCACCTCTCTCCATGTCCACAGTACTGGTGTGTGTGGCCCCCAGCCAGCGATTCAGAGCTATGTGGAGGGGGTGAGGCCATTCTGGAGATTTCCATTTGAGATATCTCCAACCTCTCTCTCTCTTTTTTTTTTTGAGGAAGATTAGCCCTGAGCTAACATCTGCTGCCAATCCTCCTCTTTTTTTGCTGAGGAAGACTGGCCCTGAGCTAACACCCGTGCTCATCTTCCTCTACTTTATATGTGGGATGCTTACCACAGCATGGCTTGCCAAGCGGTGCCATGTCCACACCCGGGATTCCAACCGGCGAGCCTTGGGCTGCTTGAAGCAGAACATGCACACTTAACCACTGCGCCACCCCGCCGGCCCCTCCAACCTCTCTTAAGACTTAGGATAAACTTGTGTGGAGGTGCTCTTTGGCTAAGAGGGTGGTTTGTTTCTGGTTTGGGTCTGCTTGGTTTTGCCTGGAGTGGGACCCATGTTAATGGGGCATCCTTGGCAGGCACTGTGGCACCTTCTCCCCCAGGGGTGCGTCTGGATTCTCTGCCTGTCTCGGGTGGTGCTCACACACACAGACAGACACACACACACACACTCCCGTTCTGTAGGGCCCAGGTTGGGCTTCATTGATGGCTCACCTTCCTACTGTGGCCTTATTTTTAATTAAGAAGCCAAGTCACTGATAGGCAGAGTCTGTGTTATCACTTCTTGGGTTTGGGTTTGGGTTTGAACGCTCCCATCCCTACAATTGCCCAGGGCCTAGATGTGTGGACCAAATCCAGGTACCACCCTTCTCCGGGGGCTGCAGGCCTAGGACCAGCTCCCTTGTGCCGGCCCCGCAAATCACGCTGGCACTTCCGCCCCTCCCTGGAAGGGCCAGGCCTGCCACTAGAGGGCGCCCTGCCTCCTCTGCAGCCGGAGCGGCCTCTGCTCCGATCCGGGAGCTTCCACCCCAACCTGCGGTTTCTCAAAGGATTCGCGATCCCCACCTCGGAAACAGTCCGGGCACAAAGAACAAGGCCCCTTTAGAATCAGCACTCCTGCTCTTCTAGTAGCTGACTGGCTTACACGAGGAGCCTGGCGCCAGGAGAAGGCAGAACCTGGGCAGCTAGAACTGGCCACCGGGCTCAAGAGTGCCAAGGAAAAGGGGGTCCTAACGAGCGAATTCCGCCTGCCTCTTGGGCCTTTCTCCCCTCTGCCTTCAGTCTGGGGTGCCCTGTCCGAGCTCCCTTCTGCAGGTGAAACGGAGTTGGCCCCGGGGTGGGCCGGCAGGGCCCAGAGGGGGACATTGGATGACCCTCGTGTTTACATAACACACAAGATCTTTTTGAATCGCAGAGCTTGCCTTTCAGAATTGCTTTTACGTCTCGGGAGATTTTGTTCCCCTGCTTAATTTTATTAGAGGAAAATGGATGGAAGGGGAGATGGTCAAGTGCTCCGGGCCGGATCAGCAGTAAAGTGACCACTGGAGAAGCTGCATCCACATCCGCTGGGGTCTCCGGGAGGAAGATGGGACTGCTAGGCTGCCCTGAGTTTTCATTTTGATCCCTGTGAATGAAAAGCCCTGAGCGCCTCCCCTCCAGATAAGCTCAGTGCACCTCATGTTACCATTCACCTGGGGCAGCACAGAGCCTGCGCAGGCACAGGTGTAGTTGTGATACAGAGAAGGCTGAGGTGGGCAGGATAGAGGTGGCCGTCCCATTTTAGAGATGACATAACTGAGAGCCAAAGAGGGGAAGTGACTCACCTAGAATCACAGGGATCTGGGCAGACTCAGGGCCAGCACAGAAGTCTCCTGAGTGGTGCTGTAACACCACCATCCCCTTGCCCTGTGGCCCCCACAGCCCTGGGAACTCGGCCAGTCTTGGTCACCAGGCACCTGGACCCTCACTGCTTATCTATGAGCAGAGAGCAGCCCCTTCTTGTGGGGGGAGGGGAGGGAGAAGGCCTTCCCGAGGCTGCCCCCCAGTTCTCACTGTCTCGTCCTGCTGGGAACAAATGGTGTCCAGAGGTGCCACCTTAGGTAGGAGCATTGTCTCCAGTATTGTCCCCTTGGAAGGATTCACTCAGTGAGGCCTGAAGACACTTTTCTCATTGTCTCCTCGGACATGCAGCTCTGGCCTGGGCCCCTTGAAGTATATTCCCATCTCCTAAGCGGCAGGTACGGGTCAGCAGGGTCCAGAGCTGTGTGGTGCAGGGTATGGGGAGTTAGCAGGCACCCATACCAGGCCTTGGGCCAGGCACCAAGCGTTAGTGATCTCATTTGATCCTCCCTAGGGCCTGTGAGGTGGGGAGAGAGTCCAGCAGCCCCTGGCAGTCCCACTCTGTCACCCCTGCAGTGTGACCTTGAGCAAGTGGCTCTCCGTCCAGGGCCTCAGTTGGTGCCTCAGACAGAGAAGGGAACCGTGGAGACAAAGCCTGGACCTGTGGGAGGGGAGTTCAGGCTGGGCTCAGCTTACACCCGGAACTTCGCCCAGCAGTACTTCTGTCTGTGGGGGCCCAAGGTCCAGTGCCTTCAGCCAGCACTAAGCTGCCTTTGATGGCTGGAGGCTGGGTGTGGGCTTTCTGCAAGATGCTCCTGACAGTGCCTTTTTTCAGAGCACATGCTGTGCTTAACTTTCCACCTGGGGCCAAGAGGCCCGTGTGAGGGGGTGACGGGCCGACCTGGCCCTGCCTGCCACAAACTGCTCTGCTGTGCCTCTGCCGCCCATGGCAGGGGGTCTGCCAGACTCCCCACTTGTGAGGCCTGTGTACTTCCTGTGTTTCAAACGGGGCCTGGTTCTGCAAAGCTGTGCGAAACTCTTCTGGTGCACGTGCAGGTGCAGACGTGAGCAGGCAGAGGCTCCCTCAGCTTGGGTGGCACTCGGCTCAGGCTGGCAGATGACAACCAGGCACATCTGTGCAGTGCTGGGCACGTTTGGCAGCCAGTTCACCTCCTCCTCTCCCCCGATTCTTACAGTAGCCCTGGGAGGTGGGCAGGGTGGGGTTCTTATCTCATTTTACACACAAGGAAACAGTACCCCAAGTCTCTCGCCAAGTGAGGGATAGAACTGGGTGGCCAAGCCGGATCTAACCTCCAGCCCGGAGCTAGCGATGCATGAAAAGCAGGGCAGATGGCTCCAGGATCTAAAATAAGGAGGGAAAAAAATACCTCGATTATGTCACAGTGAGGAAAAGCTGTAAGCGTATGCACAGTAACCACCACAAAGTACTGCCACATGAGCCGCTCCTCTTTCCCTTCCCTCTGGGCTCTGGGTGCCGCTCCCGGGTGAGAACGTGCTGGAGGAGCCCATCAGTGTCCCTCTAGCAGGAAATCTGCCTTGACTGGGCTAACACTGCCCCCTTCAGGGGCATTTCTGGGGCCATGCTCTGGGAATACCAAAACCCACACCTTGGAGCTGCCTGCAAAAAGGCCAGAGGGTTATATGAGCATGGGGCTTCAGGACCTCAGACGGAACATGGAACTTGGAGGGGTCCAGAGCTCTGGTGGAGACTAAAGAAACAAGTAAACCCAGAGCATCCTAAGGCCCTCTGGGTGGGTGTACGCACTAAGGAGGGTGGTGGTGAGTGGCGGCTTCAGAGATATAGGGTGAGCACCTGCTTGGATCAGGGACCAGGCCCAGGGACTGGGGCTGAGAGAGGCTGCCAGGACCCCCAGAACCTCAGAGAGGGAAAGGGGACTCAGCCATCACCAAGCCTGATTTCCAGCCTCCTGGGAGCTGGCCTTGACGCCCTCCAGTGACAGGGAACTCATTACTTCCTAATAGGGCATTTCCTTGGTTAGGGAAAATTTATCCAAAGACTGACCTAAAATCTGCCACCTCGAATTCAACTCCTCTGGCACTTGGCTATGGCTCAGAACCACACAGAACAATTTAAATCTTCTCATTTGACCCACTGGATATTTGGAAATGGCCAAGTCAGGTTCAAGAGTCCAGGTCCCTCGTTCGACAAGGTTTCCATACTCCTCACGCAACAGAGGGTTTCAGCTGTGGTCATGCCATCCCTCGTTCTTGAAGACACACACCAGGCTGAATGGCCACCTGAGTCCCCTTAAGCAGCCAGGAACTTTGAGGTGGGTTTTAATACATTTGGTGAGATCCTTACAACAACTCACATGCACATGTCCCTTCACAACTAACCGAGTGTGCGCACAACTTCTCTCTCATCTGATCCTCACAAGCAGTTTATGAGTTAGGAATATTATTCCCACTGCACAGATAAGGAAACAGCCTCAGGGAGGGGAAGCGGTTTGCCTGAGATTACAGAGCCAGAAAGTGGGAGTGCCAAGACAGAAACCCAGGCCTTCTGGCTTCCCTCCAGCGGGCCCCTTCCTTTATCCCCAGGCTGCCTCAGTCTCCCAGTCAGGGCCCTAAGGCTGGGCTGGTCTCTGCTCAGGCAAAGGCTGGCCACGTAGCCTGGGAAGGAGTGATGCAGAGGGAGCATTAAGCCTGGATCTTCTCTGGAGCCCACCGTGGAGAGCTGTGGAGAAAGGGAGACGGAGCCTTTTTGTGTCTTGCTGCAGGTGTGTCCATTGAGTCTGTGGGATCTGCCAGTGGCCTGGGCAGCGATGGAGGGCCCGAAGTGGAGAGAGCTGGGCCGTGGCTGAGGACTATCCTGGCCTCAGCATTGAGCAACATGTGTTAGAGGAGAGAGCATGAATGGAGACCAACTTCAGCAGATGCTGGGCTCCAGAAACACCTTGTGCTGCTCTCTCAGTGAGACTTAATTACTCTATAAAATGTGAGGCTGCTCCCACTTATCAAATTCTAGATGAGCTTAATTACAGCTCATGAGTAACCACACTGGGCTTCTTCAGAAATAGCAGCGGGCTGACTGCTCTTCTCAGCTTCAGCTGTCGCCATCCCGGTTTCAGGAGGAACCGCCTATTGTTCTGGGTCTCAGTGCTGCTGAACACTGCTCTCGGACCACGCGAGCGGGCTGGGTGGCCTCAATGGGCGCTTTCCGGTACTGGCCACTGCCTGGCTGGGACCGCTCATCCAGCGAGTGGTCTGCTGGGCCATCCGGCTGAGTGTTCTGTTACTGGGTCATTTACTCTACTTGGGCCTCTCTCTCTCCTACTTCTGTTGTGTTCTGGCCCAAGGTTTGGGCTCATAATATCTGACAAAGATGTACAAAGTCGTGTGGGACCTGCCATGAGAAGCGAAGAAAGAGCGTGGTGCTGGATGAGAAATCACATGCTTTATGGAGACTCCGGGTACCATGAAGGAAACAGGGAACAGGGCGGAGGCCACTGGGGACTGTGAACGTTCTATGACATCATGAAGGGCATTGCAAACCCCCTGCAGGCTGGCAGGATGCATGGACCTGTTCCAGTGGGAGAAACCAGCAGAAGGCATGATAAGATTTCAGGGGGTTTTGCTGCAAATGGAGGAGCAATTGCTGGTGCTAATCCAAGTGCCATTAGTGCTCCCGTATTCAGACGTGCAGCTCCGAGCAGGTGCAGCACCTGCTCCCTCTCCTCCCTTGATTACCTAGTCTCTTCCCTGTGCCAGGCGCTGTCCTGGGCATGGGGCGTCCAGTGACAGGCAACACACTGCCCTTCCAGGGCTCACCGACTTACCCAAGAAGCCGGAAAATTGAACCCAGGGTGACAAGTGATTTGGGGAAGGAAGTAAAATGCTTTATTCTACTATTTTCCATCTGCGCACAACCTAATTTGTCTTATTCCCTGCACAGCCCCAGAGCCCAAGGTCGATGGCAGATGTAAGGGGGCATGAATGCGCAGGGTCTTACCCTGCTTGGGGAGTCCCCTGACTTTCTCGAAGGAAAAGTAAAAAGTGAGTTTCCCTGGAAAAGCACTGCTGGGCCTTGCCCAGATGCCAACAACATGAAGTGGCCAAGCGAATGGTTCTGGGACCACTTGAAGAATGACCAGCGAGGGGGCTCTGGGACACATGGAGCTGGGCACGGGGTCTGGGGCTGAAGGTAGAACATAGAAGAGTGGACACCGCCTGGAGGAATGTGACAAATTAGCATTTTCAGCTTTGGAAGTTTATTTTCTGTGAGATTAAGGGTACAACAAAAGAATACAATGGAACACTAAAAAGTGCTCTTGGGGAAGCCCTTGTTTTCCTGCAGCAGAGAAAGAAGGGGCAAACCTGGGGGTCCCGAGTGGGCAGCCCCTGGGGAAGGGAGCCCACTGGTGAGGCCGTTAGAGATGGAAGGACCTCAGAGACCTTGCAGCCGGAAGGATGGGAAAGAAACAGGCCTTGCTGGAAATTTCATTCCGAGTGAGGATGGGTAGAAAGAACACAAGCTTTGGAGCAGATAGACCTGCCTTTGAATCCCGTTCTGCAACTTTCAGATTGCATAATGCTGTCAAGTAATCCAGTCTCTCCCAGCCTCATTATGTCTACAATGGGGATAACAATGGGGACCTTGCAGCGTTGTTATGTAGATTAGTGAGTGAGTAAGCTCCCCAGTACAGTGCCTGGCACAGGGGGAGGGACGGGCCAGGCCAGCATAGCCAGGGCTTAAATAACCCTTTCCCACCCCCGCCCCACCCCAACCTTTCTGAGACATGCATAAGCCTTAGTCCAAGGGTGTTGCAGAGACAGAAACTGAGAAACACTTCAGGTTGCACCACAGCAGCCAGAGCCCACCTTCCTGCTCTCCCTGCTCCTTCCAGGGGCCTGGACAGAGGAGGCAATCCCCTCCTTCTGGTGCCCCCTTCTGCCTGGCTTAAGTGCTGTCTATAATCAGGCTACAGGGGATCTGTAGTAAGACTTGATTCTCGGCCTCAAGGGGCTCCCAGTTGTGTGGAGCAGGTTGGCTGTGCATCGGGGGACAGCCTGTGCAACAGGGGATGTGCAGCCTCTGTGGGGCCCAGGGAAGGGACAGGAGAATTCTGAGTGGGTACATTACAGAAGCTTCCTAAAAGAGGTCGTGTTCCAGTGGAGCCTTGACAAGTGAAGAGGACCTTGACAGGTAGAAGCAGGAGGCAGGGCATTCACACCGAACAGGAACAGCATGGGAAGGGTCCAGCAGCTGGAAGGACAGAATTCCTGAAGGGAAAGTGCAATAAGGCACTTGACGCTTGATGACCTCTGGCCCCTGGGAATTAAAGGATGGTGGAAGGAGAGTGTGTGAGATCTCAGAGGGAACTCTTCTGCCAGACCTGACCCTCAGAACCGTCAGAACCAGACCACTCCAAGTTGACCTCAAAAGCCATCCAGCTCCCTGGTTCCTGAACCAACTGCACATAAATTTCCTGGAAAACTGGTTAAAAAACAGAACCAGTGAGTCTGGAGTGGAGCCCAGGAACTTTTTTCTAAGGGGTGACTCCAAGGCACAGCCTGGAAAGGGACAGTGAAAGAAGAGGGGATGCCACATCCTGAGTTAGTGACAGACCTGGGGCTAGAAGCTGAGTGTCCCCGCCCTGGTCTGTGCTCCTCCAGTGCACACACGAGGGCACAGCCGGAGCATCTGTGACCGTGGGTTTGCCTGGCCCTTTGTAGCTACTGGCAGGGAAACTCCTGAAGCAGAAAGGGCCTGGGGGCTCATTTCAGAAGCACCATGGCAGGGAGACACTGGTGAGCTTTCCTTCCCATTTTAAAGACCTTTGTGGGTGAAAGAAAGGCTAGGAGGGAGGGGAGACAGGTGTACCCTGAGCCCCGGTAGAGGCCGGGTGGCCTGCTGGAGAGTTCCCATTATCAGGAAAAGAAGGGTGGAAGCCTCTAGTGTGAATTTGTCCCTCCAGTTTGGCATCTGGGTTGTGGCACTGGCTGGCGGCCTGACCTCCCCACAATTTTCAGGTGTGCATCCTACTGTGGGTGACACCCCCAAGCTGTGCCAGGCCCACCTGCTTGCTGTGCCACTCTGCCCTGGGAACCTCTGCTTTGCTCAGTGTCCTCTCCTTGCCAGGAGGGGGCAGTGAGCTGCCTCTCCAATATCCTTCCTGCCTTTAGAGTTGAGGCTGGGGAGCATCCAAAAAGTGGTTAAACAGGAGAGGACTTTCTCTGACCCATGGCAGGACGCCTGAGTCCCACTTCCACATTCTCAGTTGCAGACTAAGCCACTGAGGGTGTCTGAGGAGCAGCAGCATGCTCCCATTCCTGTTTTTTAGTGCTCAGGTACCTGGCTCCCAGCTGCCAAGCTGGCCTGGACAAGCCAGAGGCTTGGGGCAGAGACTACTACAAGTCTCTGATATCCATTCTCCCCTTCTATAGCAATATATCAACCAATGTTTACCTGAGCACAAGGCTGCCCATAATAAAGACTACATTTTCCAGCTTCCCTTGC
This sequence comes from Equus quagga, assembly GCF_021613505.1. NCBI lineage: Eukaryota > Metazoa > Chordata > Mammalia > Perissodactyla > Equidae > Equus > Equus quagga. The sequence continues at coordinate 27,808,458 of NC_060270.1, read as the reverse complement.
AGCTAGAGGTGGTCACATGACTATGTTCGGCCAATGGCATATAAGCAGACATGGTAGTTCAACAGCTTTCAGGAAAGTTCCTTAAGAGATAGCTTATAAACACCCTTTGGCTCTTTCATCCCCTTATTCTGCTGCCTGAGACTTGGATGCTGCCATCTTTGGACCATGAGGTCAAGGCCATGTATGGCACTATAAGATAATGTCTGGATCCCAGACACTGGGGAGCTACTTTCCACCCTTAGCTGCCCATCCAGATTTTATGTGAGAAGAAATAAACTTGATTTTTTTGCTTTAGCACTATTTTGAGATTATTTCTTTGCAGGCAAACCAAATCCTAACAAATAAAGGCCCCAGCTGTACAGAAGATGTGGCAGCCATTGCACACACATGGGGGCAGGAGCCACATTTGATAATAATAGTCATGAGCATTTATGGAGCACTTCCTAGTCCAGGCCCTGGGTTAAGCACTTTATATGCATTATCCCATTTGATCCTCCCAGTGATACTATGAGGCAAGACTTATAATCCCAATTTTATAGATGATTAAACTGAGGCTTAGGTTTAAATTATCTTGCCCAGTCAGCCAGAAAGTGACAGGATTCAGAACCAGACTCTAACTGCTGGGTGCAAGCACTGACTATTTCTCAGGCAATGAGGTGGGTTCCTGCCAAGCTGGCTGGCCGCAGCCTCCCTGACCTCACCTGGGCCATGGCTCAGCTTAGATTGAGAGGAGAGGCTCCTGAGGCCGTGACTGCCCTGAATTTGACCACAAATCAGGCTGAGACCGTGGGGAACCCAAACTGTAGTCCTTATTCCCCAAACAAAATTCTGAGACTTGAAATATTTTTGAGGTCTAGTTCCTCTACCTAATGAAGGTATCTTCTCGAGAGCATCCCCAATGCGATCGTCTGTTACGGTCTGAATATCTGTGTCCCCCCAAAATTCATATGTTGAAAGCCTAACCCCTAAAGATGACGGTATTGGGAGGTGGGGCCTTTGGGATATGCCTAGGTCATGAGGGTGGAGTCCTCAGGAATGGGATTAGTGCCTTATAAAAGAGGCTCCAGAGAGCTCCCACGCCCCTCCCACCGTGCGAGGACACAGTGAGAGGCTCCAGCTGTGAACCAGGAAGAGGGCCCTCAGTGAGCCATGCTGGCACCCTGATCTTGGACTTCCAGCCTCCAGAACGTGAGGAGTAAATTTCTGCTGTTTATAAGCCACCGGGTCTGTGATGCCTTGTTACAGCAGCCTGAGCTAAGACACCACCTCTTGTTCAGTGGCTGCACTGAGAGGGCTTAGGGCTCTTCTCCCACCTCCTTCTCCTCTCCCTGCCTTCTTTCTCTTTTCTCCTCCTCTCTTCTTCCTCCTCTACTTCTTGAGGACCATGGAGGTTGTGCCAGAAGTCCCCTATGCAGGGCGGCCACCCCCAAATAGGCTTCTGTTCATCTTCAAGGATTTCCAAGGAGCATCAACTTCAAAATGTCTAAGACATACAGGACGCCATCTAGACAGTCAGGAAGCCTCGGAGCTACTCTGCTCTGCCACCAAGTTCCCTCGTTACCTGGGCAAGTCCCTTTTCCTCTCTGGGTCTCATTCTCCTCATCTTAAAATAACAGTAATAATAACAACAACAACCCCTAACACACAATTGTTACTGTGACCCAGAAACAACATGTTCTAAGCGCACTGCACGCATTAGGTCACTTAATCCTTACAACCACCCCGTGAAGGAGGTACTATACTACTCTCGTTTTATAAATGAAGAACCTGAGACCAGAGGTTTTCAGATTGTCCAAGGTCATGCAAAATAAAGTGAAAATGAGAGCAACAGACTTGAAAGAGGACCCCAAACTTGTGTTTAGGAACACAGTCTCCTGTTTAAGTGACTTCTCCAGCAGTATCAATGCAGTAAAGATGGAAGTGGGGGTTCAGGGTGGAATAGGGGTGAAGGTCTAAGCTCTCACCCCTCAGCCTCCCCTGCACCACCCTGGAGGCCTCTCCTTTGCTCTAGAACAGTGTGAAAGCCACCAAACTCTCTAGTCTCTAAGGGCCCCTCCAGCTGGAACATTGTGAGAATCTCTCATGCCAGGAGTCCCCGGGGTTTGTAAGGCCCTGAACAGAGAGGACGCGGCGCTCTGCCATCTACCAGCTGAGACTGGGATTAAGGGCTTGATGGGAACCTGTCTGTGAGTTCCCGGCACGATGATTAACTCCCCAAAATGGCTATTTTCTAGATGAGCAAAATCGCCCCCCAGGAGAGCTGGGGCCGAGCGGCCTTCCGCTCCTTTCAGAAAGCAACTCTGCTTTACACTAGCGGCAACACCTACTCCCTAGATCAGAGGAAAGGGGGCAGCGACGTCTTTGGGCAGACACAGCAGCCCCTCGTCTGTCCGTCTGTCCCTCCGAGGCCCCAGGGCGGGCACAGGAGGCGGGGCGACCCAGTAGCCCCACCGCGTTGGCCCGGGGAGCCCGGCCTGCCGGCTCCGCGAGGCTCCTCCCTGCCTCCAGGCTGAGCAGCTGGAGCGCCTCCGCCCTCCTCCCTGGGCCGCTGGGAGTCAGGGGAGTCAGCTCGGAGGGTGACCTCCTGCCCCAGATCTGTAGAGT